>NC_060191.1:41295840-41607090 GCF_021184085.1 Oncorhynchus gorbuscha | reverse complement strand
GAAAACACCTTTATGCGCCAATATTGATTTAATAACCATCATATTGAAGTAAACACGCGATGAGGTCCTCCCACTATGACTCTGGCTACAGATAAAATAAGTTATGATGACCTTCACAGGATGGTGAAAGTGCACGGTGATGAGCTTGATGCTCCTTTCCAATAACTATCGAGGGTGACATGGTGACATGATGATCGATGCTGGACTGCCATTTGACAAAGAGAAATATCCTCGCTCTTATCCATAATAATCGCATCACGGAGACTAGCACAGTATCTGTGAGCTGTTGGATATTGCGCACGGGCCAAGGCCAAAGTAGGCACATTTGCTATTTAACACAACAGTATTTGAGGCAAAACTGTAGGTAGAGTTGAAAATTAGATGGAAGCACATTCAACTTATTCTGTACATGAAAACTCATCATGATTTATATTCACAACAAATCAGTTTGGTGGAAACAAACCACTGGTGAGAAAATGCACATATTTTCTTTAACGCTGATTCTAGAATATCTACTATTTGGATGGAAACCTAGCTACTGATATAATTTCCTCACACCTTTTACAGTGATAGCTTCTTCAGCTGTTGTACAATATGATATCAAAACACAAGAAAAACATACTTTTGACTGCACTGGGCCTTTAACACCTATATAGATTTGAAGAATGACATACCGCATTCGAATGTAAGATACAACTCTTGGAATGAAGAGCAATAGGAGCTGTGAAGTCAGTCTGAACTGAGGTACACCTCTACTCAATTATAATTCTGAGAGGGACATTTGACTGAGATATTGTTACAAAGCAACAGGAAGACCCAGAGCAGACTTCTGCTCAACGTGAACCACATGTCAAACCATGGCAACACATCCGCTGGAATGGGTCTCTAACGAGATGTCATGTTAAAGCACATTGCAACACAGTGAATACACTATATATATATACAAAAGTATGTGGACACTCCTTCAGATTTGTGGTTTCGGCTATTTCAGCCACAAAAATCGAGCACATAGCCGTGCAATCTCCAAAGACAAACATTGGCAGTAGAATGGCCTTACGGGAGAGCTCAGCGACTTTCAACAGTAGGTAGCCTAGTGGTTGGAGCATTGGACCAGTAACCGAAAGGTTGCTAGATTGAATCCCAGAGCTGACAAGGTAAAAAATCTGTTGTTCTGCCCCTGAACAAGAAAGCACACAGCTTGAAATAATAATTTTAACATGTTTGTTTATGTTTTGAAAATAACTTTTTAGTTATCAGATTTGATTTGTTTTATTCATTCACTGTTATTCACTGTTCCTAGGCCATCATTGTAAATAAGAATTTGTTCTTAACTGACTTGCCTAATTAAATAAAGGTTAAAAAAAATACATTTTAAAAAATGTGGTTTTTAGGATGCCACCTTTCCAACAATTCAGTTTGTAAAATGTCTGATCTGATAGAACTGCCCCATTCAACTGTAAGGCCCAGTGCAGGAAATGTTATAGTGAAGTGGAAATGTCTAGGAGCAACAACGGCTCAGCCGTGAAGTGGTAGACCACACAAGCTCACCGAAGGAGACCGCCGAGTGCTGAAGCCCGTAAAAATTGTCTGTCCTCGGTTGCAAGCTTTACTACTCAGTTCTAAACAGCCTCTGGAAGCATCTTCAGCACAAGAACTGTTCGTCAGGAGCTTCATGAAATGGTTTTCCATGGCCGAGCAGCCGCACACAAGCCTAAGGTCCCCATGCGCAATGCCAAGCGTCGGCTGGAGTGGTGTAAAGCTTGCTGCCGTTGGACTCTGGAGCACTGGAAACGCGTTCTCTGGAGTGATGAATCACGCTTCACCATAGTCTGACGGACTAATCTGGGTTTGGCGGATACCAGGAGAACGCTACCTGCTCCAACACATAGTGCCAACTGTAAAATTTGGTTTGGAGGAACAAAGGTCTGGTGCTGTTTTTCATGGTTCGGTCTAGGCCCCTTAGTTCCAGTGAAGGGCAATCTTAATGCTACAGCATACAATGACATTCTAGACGATTCTGTGCTTCCAACTTTGAGGCAACAGTTTGGGGAAGGCCCTTTCCTGTTCAAGCATGACAATGACCCTGTGAACAAAGCGAAGTCCATACAGAACTGGTTTGTCGAGATCGGTGTGGAATAACTTGACTTGCCTGCACAGAGCCCTGACCTCAACCCCATTGAACACCTGTAGGATTCATTGGAATGGCAACTGCAAGCCAGGCCTAATTGCCCAACATCAATGCCGACCTCACTAATGCTCTTAGTGGCTGAATGGAAGCAAGTCCCCGCAGCAATGTCCAATAACTAGTGGAAAGCCTTCCCAGAAGAATGGAAGCTGTTATAGCAGCAAAGGGGGACCAACTCCATATTAAAGCCCCTGATTTTGGAATGAGATGTTTGACGAGCAGGTGTCCACATACTCTTGACCATATAGTGTAGGTCCCAACCTTTATAGACATGTTATGAAGCTATGAATACAGCTGATTACCTGTATGGTGCACATGGCAGTACCAGGAGCCCTCTGAGTCATGTGATCAGGCTGGAGGTCAGAGGTGAGACACAGCCAGGACTCTACACACAAACAGATACACAAAAACAAAGGGAGGAAAGGAGGAGTGAAAGGAAGATGATAAGTGGAAGAGAGCGTGGGCGAGGAAGAGGAGAGACGACGAGGGTGAATTCAGACTTGGACCCAGCTGGGACAGACTGCTGGACTGTAGCTGATCTGTTACACTGTAGAGCCACAGAGGGATGAACAGACACACTAAAAACATGGGAAAGAGAGAGAGAGAGAGAGAGACAGAGAGAGAGAGAGATATGGAGTGAGAGAAGCAAAAAGAGAGAGAGAGAGAGAGAGAGACAGAGAGAGAGAGAGAGATATGGAGTGAGAGAAGCAAAAAGAGAGAGAGAGAGAGACAGAGAGAGAGAGAGAGAGATATGGAGTGAGAGAAGCAAAAGAGAAAGAGAGAGAGAGAGACAGAGAGAGAGAGAGAGATATGGAGTGAGAGAGAGAGAGAGACAGAGAGAGAGAGAGATATGGAGTGAGAGAAGCAAAAGAGAGAGAGAGAGAGAGAGAGAGAGAGAGATATGGAGAGAGAAGCAAATGGAGAGAGAGAACAAAGAGAGAGAGAGAGAGAGAGAGACAAAAGAGAGAGAGAGAGAGAGAGAGATATGGAGTGAGAGAAGCAAAAGAGAGAGAGAGAGAGAGACAGAGAGAGAGAGAGAGATATGGAGTGAGAGAAGCAAAAGAGAGAGAGAGAGAGACAGAGAGAGAGAGAGAGATATGGAGTGAGAGAAGCAAAAGAGAGAGAGAGACAGAGAGAGAGAGAGAGAGAGAGAGATATGGAGTGAGAGAAGCAAAAGAAAGAGAGAGAGAGAGAGATATGGAGTGAGAGAAGCAAAAGAGAGAGAGAGAGAGATGTGGAGTGAGAGAAGCAAAAAAGAGAGACAGAGAGAGAGAATTGAAAAAATATATGAAACATTTTTGAGAGTGAGACCTTCCATTACAAAGCCATCACCTACAGATAAATAAACCTGAAGAAGAGCCCCCTCCCTAAGCAAGCTGGTCCTGAGGCTGTGCTCATAAACGCAAACAGACCCCACAGAGCCCAAGGACAGCAACACAATTAGACCCAACCAAATCATGAGAAAAAAAAAGATTACACATTGGAAAGAATTTACAAAACAAACCAGAATGCCATTTGGCCCTAAACAGAGAGTATGAAGTGGCAGAATACCTGGCCACTGTGACAGACCCAAAATTAAGGAAATCTTTGACTATGTACAGCCTCTTTGACTATGTGAGAGAAGTCACCGAAAGCATACCTGGCTCTCAAGATAAGACAGGCTATGTGCACACTGCCCACAAAATGAGGTGGAAACTGAGCTGCACTTCCTAACCTCCTGCCAAATGTATGACCATATTAGAGACACATATTTCCCTCAGATTACACAGACCAACAAAGAGTTTGAAAACAAATCTAATTTTGATAAACTCCCATATCTACTGGGTGAAATACCAGTGTGCCATCACAGCAGCAAGATTTGTGACCTGTTGCCACAAGAAGGTCAGCCAAGCGAAGAACAAACACCATTGTAAATACAACCTACATTTATGTTTATTTATTTTCCCTTCTGTACTTTAACTATTTGCACATCATTACAACAGTATATAGACATAATATGACATTTGAAATGTCTTTATTCTTTTGGAACTTTTGTAAGTGTAATATTTACTGTTCATTTCTATTGTTTATTTCACTTTTGTCTATTATCTACTTCACTTGCTTTTGTAATGTAAACATGTGTTTCCCATGCCAATAAAGCCCTTACATTGAATTGAATTGAGCGAGAGAGAGAGAAAGAGAAGCTAATGAGATATATCAGATGCATAACTGATAAATACTGTAGTCAGTATATATACCGTAGGTTGTTGCTCAGCGAGTAGAAGACCACTAACTGAGCCGGATCAGAGAAGCCTAAATATGACTGAGATGGCTGATAAACTGAGAGAGTAGAAGAGAGAGATTATTAAAAGACGTAAAACAAAGAACTTGATATTAACTTTACGTTTTTTTTTTAAAACAACGGGGAAGGAAGTATGAAGTATGAAGTATGGCTGTTGAGGTTCTGGACAGGAAAACATACGTGTGTGTGTGTCCTGTCTGTATGGAGTTGTCTCTGATATGTCCACTCTCTCCTCCAGTGGACACACAGCAGGACGGGCTGGGAGGCAGAGTCCCTCAACACCAGGAAGCTCTGTGAAAGGAGAGAGAGAGGTGACAAGAAGCCTCATTACACTGTGTCTGGGCGTTAGGAAACAGTGATTGTGCCGAGCAGCTTCACAGAGAAGGACAAGATGGGACTTACTCATTGTTTTGTAGACCAGTCATTCAAGGCCTACAAGCCAGGTTAGCCTCACACCAAAGCTAACTAAGTGGCAGAGAATGTGAAGGCACAAATAACACACACACATTCATATACTCACCACAAACTCACAGTGAAATAAAGTACCGGTCAAAAGTTTGGACACGCCTACTCATTGAAGGGTTTTTCTTTATTTAAACAAAAACATTTTCTACATTGTAGAATAACAGTGAAATAAACATACGGAATCATGTAGCAACCAAAAAAGTGTGAAACAAATTATAATATATTTAATATTTTAGATTCTTCAAAGTAGCCACCCATTCTCTCAACCAGCTTCATGAGGAATGTATTTCAATTAAGAGGTGTGTATTGTTAAAAGTTCATTTGTGGAAGGTCTTTCCTTCTGAAGCCAATCAGCTGTGTTGTGACAAGATAGGGTAAAGTCCAAGTATTTATTATGGAAAGAACAGCTCAAATAAGCAAAGAGCAAAGACAGTGCATCATCCATCAACCACTGCCACAGGAAAGGAAGACACAGAGTTACCTCTGCTGCAGAAGAGTTCATTAGAGTTACCAACCTCAGAAATTGATCAAGTAACACACACATCTCAACATCAACTGTTCAGAAGTGACTGCGTGAATCAGGCCTTCATGGTGGAATTAGTGCAAAGAAACCACTACTAAAGGACACCAATAATAAGAAGAGACTTGCTTGGGCCAAGAAACACGAGCAATGGTCATTAGACCGATGGAAATCTGTCCTTAGGTCTGATGCGTCCAAATGTGAGATTTTTGGTTCTAAACGCTGTGTCTTTGTGAGCTGCAGAGTAGGAAAACTGATTATTTCCACATGTGTGGGTTCCACCGTGAAGCATGGAGGAGGAGGTGTGATAGTTTGGGTGTGCTTTGCAGGTGACACTGTCTGTGATTTATTTAGAATTCAAGGCACACTTAACCAGCATGGCTACCACAGCATTCTGCGCCGATACGCCATCCCATCTGGTTTACGCTTAGTGGGACTATCATTTGTTTTTCAACAGGACAATGACCAAACACACCTCCAGGCTGTGTAAGGGCTATTTGACCAAGAAGGAGAGTGATGGAGTGCTGCATCAGATGACATGGTCTCCACAATCACCAAACCTCAAACCAATTGAGATGGCTTGGGATGAGTTGGATCGCAGAGTGAAGTAAAAGCAGGTATTCAGCATATGTGGGAACATCTTCAAGACATTTGGAAAAACATTCCAGGTGAAACTGGTTGAGAGAATGCCAAGAGTGTGCAAAGATGTCATCAAGGCAAAGGTTGGCTACTCTGAAGAATCTCAAATATAAAATATACTTTGATTTGTTTAACACTTTTTGGTTACTACATGATTGCATATGTGTTATTTCATAGTTCTGATGTCTTCACTATTATTCTACAATGTAGAAAATAGTACAAATAAAAAATAAAACTTGAATGAGTAGGTGTGTCCAAACTTTTGACTGGTACTGTAAGTGAGCGCGCAATAAGGCTACAGAAGTGGGTTTAATGAACATTGTGTTCAGATGCCTGACTGTGATAGTGAGTCACACATTGGTATGTTCACATTGTGCCAAGAACAAACTATGGGAAGCAGCAGTTTGATGCAAGGCAAGCAATTTTAAATATCAAGTTCTCTAAATATCGATGCATATCGTCAACTAGATTTGGGGAAGAGAAATTAACTCCCCTTTTTGTCACTTCATAATTTGCAGTGCCTTCAGAAAGTATTTATACCCTTGACTTATTCCACATTTAGTTGTGTTACAGCCTGAATTCAAAATGGATTACATGTTTTTTTCCCTTCACCTAACTACACACAATACCCCATAATGACAAAGTGAAAATGTCCAAAAATTATTTTGCAACTTCACTGAAAATGAAATATAGAAGTATCTAATTACATGAGTATTCACACCCCTGAGTCAATACTTTGTAAAAGCACCTTTGGCAGCGATTACAACTGTGTGTTTTTCTGGGTAAGTCTCTAAGAGCTTTCCACACTGGGATTGTGCAACATTTGCCCAATATTCTTTTCAAAATTGTTCAAGCTTTGTCAAATTGGTTGTTGATCATAGCTCGACAACCACGTTCAGGTCTTGCCAGAGATTTTCAAAAAGACTTATTAAGTCAAAACTGTAACTCACCCACTCAGGAACAATTACTGTCTTTTTGGTAAGCAACTCCAGTGTATATTTGGCCTTGTGTTTTAGGCAATTGTCCTGCTGAAAGGTAAATTAATCTCCCAGTGCCTGGTGCAAAGCAGACTGAACCAGGTTTTCCTATAGGATTTTGCCTGTGCTTAGCTCCATTCCATTTCATTTTTTATCCTGAAAAACTCCCCAGTTCATAATGATTACAAGCATACCCATAACATGATGCAGCCATCACTATACTTGGAAATATAGAGAGTGCTACTCAGTAATGTGTTGTATTGGATTTTTCCAAAACATACGGTAACACTTTGTATCCAGGACAAAGTGAAATGCTTTGCCACATTTTGGCAGTATTATTGTAGTGCCTTGTTGCAAACAGGATGCATGTTTTGGAATATTTTTATTCTGTACAAGCTTCCTTCTTCACACTCTGTCAATTAGGTTAGTATTGTGGAGCAACTGCAATGTTGTTGATCCATCCTCAGTTTTCTTCTATCACACCCATTAAACTCTGCAATTGTTTTAAAGGGCGGCAGGATAGCCTAGTGGTTAGAGCGTTGGACTAGTAACCGAAAGGTTGCAAGTTCGAATCCCCTGAATCTCCTGACAAGGTGATTCTGTCGTTCTGCCCCTGAACAGGCAGTTAACCCAATGTTCCTAGGCTGTCATTGAAAATAAGAATTTGTTCTTAACTGACTTGCCTAGTAAAATAAATAAAAATCATTGGCTTCATGGTAAAATCCCTGAGCAGTTTCCTTCCACTTTGGCAACTGAGTTAGAAAGGACGCCTATATCTTTGTGGTAACTGGGTGTTTTGATACACCATCCAAAGTGTAATTAATAATTTCAACATGCTCAAAGGGATATTCAAAGTCTGCTAATTTGTCTTCTACCAATAGGTGCCCTTCTTTGCGAGGCATTGGAAAACCTTCTGTGTTTGAAATTCACTGCTTGACTCAAGATCTTACAGATAATTGTATGTGTGTGGTACAGAGATGAAGTAGTCATTCAAAAATCATGTTAAACACTATTATTGCACACCGAGTGAGTTCATGCAACTTATTATGTGGCTTGTTAAGCAAATATTTACTCCTGAATGCCTATTGACTTAATTCAGGGTTTCATTTTTAATACATTTGTAAAAATGTTCGAAAAAACAATTCCACTTTGACATTATGGGCTATTGTGTGTAGGCCAGAGACAAAAGTACATCTACATTTAATACCTTTTAATTGCAGGCTGTAACACAACAACATTTAGAAAAAGTCAAGGGTTCTAAATACATTTTTGAAATATAAAGTGCTTATACCACCAATTCCACCTAAACCCTGACATACAGTAGTTCTTACAGTGTAATAGGATGCTGTATCCAGATACTGGATCACCATTGTCTCACCATACTCACTTGTCTCAGTGGCTGATCTTGTTAAAACAGGGTCCTTAAGATAGCTGGGGTTCTTTAGCAAACCAAATGTATTTTCTGCATCGATCAACTTCTACACCACTACTCAGTCCGTTCCTCTTTCTTTCAGTCCATCTGTATCTCTCCTCTCTTACTATTTCACACATGCAGTACTTCTGCATTCATTTCCCTTCGTGCAAAGAAAAGGGAACTACAAGAGTAACTCGACATACTGTAAGTGTCTGCTTCCAAATTCACCTGTAAAATCACAGCCTGTCCACATGCTAACCTAATGTACCAAGGTGGCCTGGATGCAGAGAGGTCAACCATGAGGTCAGACAGTAGATAGTGTCATGGGCCTACACAGTGTGTCTGTCCTAAATGACACCCATTTCCCTACATAGCGCACTACTTTTGACCAGAGCCCTATGGGTAGTAAGAGCCTATGGGCCCTGGTGAAAAGTAATGCACTTATATAAGGTAATAGGGAGCCATTTTGTACGGACAGTGACCTGTGTAAAGACAGAGGTCACCCTAGCTGGCCGGCCCCAGCTTAATCTGTGTCCTGGAAACCACCAGAGAGCTCATATAAAATAGATCTATAACTCCAGTGGGTCCCTAATAACGATCCATGGGGGGGGGGGAAGACCCTCACCTGTGAGTCATTCTTCTTATCCTGATCTACAGAACACCCTCATCATCCCAGACTAGAGAGGACACCACAGAAACATAGTGTACAAAATGTTTAGTGTGTGCCAACTGCGTACGGATTAAGATGAAATCCAATATATCAACATGAAATATATGGAAAAAAGAACAAACTATTTGAAAAAGTTATTCTGGAAAAAAAATAGTGATTATATCTTTCCTCAACTAACATTTGAAGGGATAGTTCACCCAAAAGTTGGTGTTATCAGCCTAACAGAAACTACACAGATCTCTTCATGTTGTCAGCCTAACAGAAACTACACAGATCTCTTCATGTTGTCAGCCTAACAGAAACTACACAGATCTCTTCATGTTGTCAGCCTAACAGAAACTACACAGATCTCTTCATGTTGTCAGCCTAACAGAAACTACACAGATCTCTTCATGTTGTCAGCCTAACAGAAACTACACAGATCTCTTCATGTTGTCAGCCTAACAGAAACTACACAGATCTCTTCATGTTGTCAGCCTAACAGAAACTACACAGATCTCTTCATGTTGTCAGCCTAACAGAAACTACACAGATCTCTTCATGTTGTCAGCCTAACAGAAACTACACAGATCTCTTCATGTTGTCAGCCTAACAGAAACTACACAGATCTCTTCATGTTGTCAGCCTAACAGAAACTACACAGATCTCTTCATGTTGTCAGCCTAACAGAAACTACACAGATCTCTTCATGTTGTCAGCCTAACAGAAACTACACAGATCTCTTCATGTTATCAGCCTAACAGAAACTCCACAGATCTCTTTATGTTATCAGCCTAACAGAAACTACACAGATCTCTTCATGTTGTCAGCCTAACAGAAACTACACAGATCTCTTTATGTTATCAGCCTGACAGAAACTCCACAGATCTCTTTATGTTATCAGCCTAACAGAAACTACACAGATCTCTTTATGTTGTCAGCCTAACAGAAACTACACAGATCTCTTCATGTTGTCAGCCTAACAGAAACTACACAGATCTCTTCATGTTGTAACCTTGTGCCTACAGACCTGTCCTCTGACATTCTAACAGATTCCGTACCTCAGCAACAGTCTTTCTCTGTTCCGTCAGAAGTATATTTCGTGTCGATGCATCACCTGCCTCTACCAAACACCTTGACATTTGATGTTGCACTTCCACTTGCCCACAAGTTCTCGATTTTTCTTTTTCTCATTCTCTCATCCTCCTTCATCTCCCACCCCATTCATGTGGTTAACCTTGCTAACACATCTAACAAAGAAATTAGTCTGCTTAGCCTTTACTCTCAAGACCTGGTCAACACCAGAGACGTACTGCGACATCATACCACACCACTGTGGTAACTTTCTGCTGCATCATTCGTGCTGAAATAGGAACATCCAACGCCAACATCCACAGGAAGTAGAGAAACCAAATACCACAGCTACGCTTAATAGATTAAAAATAATTCTATTAAAACAATTTATATAAACAATAAGAATAGAAAGCAATGCCATGAAAAGCAAATGCATCATTTTAATTGATTATAAATAGTAATTGATCATAAAATGCTATATTATATATTTTTTCATTCTATTTACAGTAGTTGTGTCACTGCATCAGTGGATGAATCAGCCATTCATCATCTTTGTTACCCTGCCATGGCTTCTATACTTTCTCACTTCCGTCTAAATTAATCAACTAACTGTCTCAACAGAGCTAGTTGGCATGCTGACAGCTCAGTGTCTGTAGGTCTCTCCCTCAGAAGGAAAAATATGCTTGTTTTAGTGTGTATTGCTATAAACTCCATCTGTGGGAACTGTCAAAAGACAGACCAATACACACAGTAGGAGTCAGGAGGTGGGTTTATATCAAACAGAGGTTGGAGAGGAGAGGGAAGTTAGTAAAGTGCAAACTAAAGGGAGAAAATCCAAAACCAGACAGTAGAGCACAGTCCTGGTTACTCTATGCAAATCTGCTTCCAGACTGAAGCCTAGTGATGGGTTGGAGCCGGCCGGACTCTCATTGGTTATTCTACCCCCCCCCCCCCCCGATCCCTAACCATCTCTTCCAGCTCCTCCTGGGAGAAAGAGAGATAATGGAGGGCGGGATAGTGGGCGTGAGAGAAAAAAAATAGAAAATACAACAATCTCTGTTGCACTCTTATGACTGTGTCCATAGAATATGGGTATTTCCTAAGCATGTACCTTCCAGCCCAGTAGGTCAGCAAGTACCAAGCATCCATCATCACATGTACTAATATGAGCCACATCCCTGACAAGAGACAACTCATAACCAATGAATATTCATCAGCAACACTTCCAACACCATCTTAACCATTATCATCATAGTTCAATTGAAGGCGATAGCTTCTCACCTGTATGCTTTCTCTGAGTCAAAGTCAATCCCTCCGACAAGTCAAAGTCCATCCCTCCGCCAATGCCTATCATCCCTAATACAGGATCTGCCTACAGGGAGACAGACAGAAAGATATACAAGTTGAAATACAGGAAGGAAAGACAGGGACAGGACAGAGGACTCACGCTGCCGGCTGGCTCCAGGTTAATGAGCAGTCTGGGGCAGCTGTTTGAAACAGTGCAAACACATATTCCATCACACACCATTTATGAGCTCGTTGATGCTAGAATCCATGGTTGAAGTGGACACGTGTTGAAATGCAATACTATACCAATAGTAGTGTATCAGATAGCATTATAATCATGATCCTGGGAAAAGAGTCAAGACAGAAAGACTCACCTGCCAACAAGAGCAGCATTGAGCTGAACTTGCAGGGAGGTCCCCATTATAATCAGCCAATCACAGTCGAGGAAAGTCCTGGAGGAAAAGAAACAGGAAATCAGTACTGAGTACTGTGCCTTTCATTATGGTTCATCACTTTATTATGGTTGTGTACACACAAATCTGCACATACATGAAAAGGACGAAGACACACAAACTCAATGTAGTCTTTCAAGTCACCACCCAAACCACACTCACCATGGCCACTGAGGTGAAGAACCTCTTTGGTAGATTGCAGCACTTGTCACATTTGAGGATGTCATCAGAGACTATTTTCTCTGCAGGTCAGAGGTAAAATAGCATAATTCAACAATTATTTTAATAGCACACACATTCCTTTAAAATGACAACTTAATTAGCTTATCCATGTAAATGAGTGTCTGCCTAGGTGGTATAACAGCGTTTTGTTAAACCATCACAGTTAGATATTACCGTACCACACTAACCTTTCATCCAGTCCAAGTCCTACTCTTCCCGGCACATAAATCTGACAGTGAGGTGTAGAAGGTGCCGTGGGCTTCAATCAGGTCCTCTCCCTCCAGTCCTGCTGCCACACGTTCCAGGGTGTGACTATTCTGCACAAACCGAAATGGACGACCCCAATAACAATTCACGACAGGCTGTAGGTGACTAACTCAGACACAGAACAAAGGATATGAAAGAATACCGAACCTGTGAGTAGCAGCGTTTGAGTATTCTTCAGCGTTTCTTCAGCAACTTGATGAAGTAGTGACATACTGTGGGCTTAACACACAACACGACTGTTGTTAGTGATCCCTAATAATACACAGGCACCAACTGCACAATTCAGGAGATTAAGTTAAGAAAAAGCCAGAAAATAGGCTTGATCCTACCTTAAACTGTCCTGGGTACAGCTCCCTGGCCAGGGAAAAGAAGGGCTCAGGGTGTTTCTGATGTAGAAAGAGAGGGGTGAATATTGAGCAAAGAACAAAATAATCTGTGTAGGTTATTATGACTGACTAGTGTTATGTACCTGCAGAAGTAGTTTAAGCATGAGGTCATGGCTGCAATGTTTTGAACAGTATGACTGCGGGGTGGCAGGGTAGCCTAGTGGTTAGAGCGTTGGACTAGTAACCGAAAGGTTGCAAGTTCAAATCCCCGAGCTGACAAGGTACAAATCTGTCATTCTGCCCATGAACAGGCAGTTAACCCACCGTTCCTAGGCCATCATTGAAAATAGGAATTTGTTCTTAACTGACTTGCCTAGTAAAATAAATAAATAAATATTGCAACAGTATAAGGTAGTTATTACATCATTACTTCAGCCTACAAAATATGTTAATCTCCGTTTTCCTCTTGAATCGTTATTCCTCCTATTCAACGGCAGCTTTAAGGTCTCCTCTCAGTCTCACAAAGGATTATGGGATTTACATCCCTCACGATTAATAAGATTCACACCCGTTTTAAAACTCTAACCACGACTTGTCTATTTATTCTGTGTCTGCTTCATAAATGTCTGTATTGATCCAGATGTACAACAGGAGGCATACTTTACAAATATTTTTTATTTAAATCACCAATACAACGCATAATAATCCATACCATCATCATATATACATATTTTGAAGGAAATATTTTGACTGATAATTTTGGTAGCTTAAGGACGACAATGTTGCTCTACAAGTAAGTAAAACCCTTGTCTGATAATTTATATATTTTTTTAAATCAGTGAGGCTCTACATCACACACTAAATGGGCATCCCTCCCTGCCTGTTTGTCTCTGTGAGTGTTAGTTAAAGAATCAAAAAGGGAGTGAATAAGAGCATTTGTCACTATGCCCAACTTCAATTGTGTCTCTCCACTTCTCTAGTCAGATTTTGACATCCAGCCTCAGCCTGGGCCTTTATCTGTGTCTGGGCGTCTAGCCGTCGGTCTGTGTGGGGCTGTAGATCAGGCTGTGGTCGTACCCGACAGCAGTAACATGGCAATGAGGAAGCATCTCCTCCAGCAGGATGGCGACCAGCCCAGGGTTCTGGAGCCTGGGGAGGGAGGACACGTTCAGCCGTCGCAGACCCCTGATACACAAGAGGAAGAGAAGGGATGTTTGTATCAATTTGCGACGTTATGGAGTCCATTGACCCCTATATATACACACATATACAAATATATTTAAGGCAAGTGCCATGAGGAAATGCATGGACATTTTGTGATGCCGTCTCTTTCTCAATTAATCTTCCCATGATTCCTTGTGTTCTCTCCTCACCTTCTTCTCAAAACGCATCCTCCAATCCATTTTAAGGACGAAGCAAGGAGATAGTCTTTTCTCGGTTCCTCACGTACTAATTGATAAAACACCTCTGTTTTTGTCATTTCCTCCCATGTTGGTCAGTGTACCTCAGCTTCTGCAGTGCGGCCAGGCCCCCCACAGAGATTCGGGGACAGTTCGAAATGTCCAGCTCCTCTAGGGTGTCCTGGAAGATATAGAGGCGGGACAGGAACCAGTCATCCACCTCAGCGCAGCCACTCACAGAGAGAGTACGCAGCCCCCTCTGTTTCACTGAGAAAGAGACGAGAGAAAAAGGAGTTACATTTTACAGCATTGAGCAGTGGTTCCCAACCTTTTCCATTTCGGGGACCGACGGTTTGAGGAACACCATCCGCAGAGTCGCAAAACTTTTTAACAAAACCCTGGCGGTCAAATTTAGAATACATTTGATCAGTGACTAACAGATTAAAGGCCTATTATTATTTTTATAACAATATGCATTGTGAAAAATAATGTAAAATAGCATTTAATACCATTAATAGTGCCAACTGTTATTTAATTGTTGAAAAAAATCATTTTAAAAACCCTGCGGAAAACAGGTTGAAAGCCACTGGAACAGAGTACACACATAATAATACACATCAACCACAATGCTAAGTTATCCATTACTATTTAGGAAGGGTAACTTGCAATGTGAAACAAATACAACCCCCCCCCGACATGAATAAAGTGGTATGTACCAAGGTTTTCCAGGCCTGTGTAGTTAATGAGCGTGTTGCCGACATCCACTTCCTCTATGGAGGTGTCCCGGTGGTTCATGAAGTCCCAACTGAACTTCCCTCTTCTGTCTGATCGGAACCACTCTGACTGCCCTGCAAACCTGGAGGGTCAAATGACTAGTCATCACTAACAAGTGAATTACAGTGATCAGCAAATACAACAACAACAAAAACTGAAAGCACATAAATATTCACCAACACGTCAAAAAGGGGGCATGCACAGGCGGTTATGGGCAGCCCAAGATGGCGGAACAGTTACCTGAATCCTCCCTTCAGGCTAAGGATGTAATAAGCAGCTGCAATGTTGTCCCCATAGTTTTGCTGGGTGTAACCATAGAAACTGTGATGGGAAAGAGACAGTGGTTGGGCTGAGAGCAATGTTTATGGAGTTGGGACAGCCTGTTCCAATTCACTCCCTACACATTCGCCTTAGCCTATAACCCTTCATCGCATGAAGATCTAAAAGGGTCTGGATAGCATAAGCAGTGTTGGAGTGTCCACCGTTTTGCTTACCAACGCCTTATAGATGGTGCATTGAAGAGTAAGGGCCAAGGGGGAGGGACTGATTTGGGACCAGATGACAACCTACACGTTCATTTTAGACCGTGGCGCGCTGATAGAAACACATGTAGCTAGAATAAATCGGTGTGTTTTCCTGTTACACATACAAATTCTTCTGTCGTAGACCTCGGTTCTTGAACCAGGAGCCCCAGCTGAGGAGAGTCTCAATGTCATGGAAACGCTGGCTCAGGAAGAGGAGGAGCCTGGACTGTTTTGAGGGCGGAGCCACAGGGCTAGAGCTCCAGTAACGCGACGCGGCGGCCAAGAGGGTCACCTGCCTACAGCTTCGCCGCATCAACTGACAAGACAGATACACAGAACATGGACAGTGAGAAAGGAGAGAGGCAAATGCAAAGGAGGGGAAAATCTACTTGCCATGCTAATATGCGGTAACTATAAACCCAGGAGTTGAGAGGGGAGTGCTTTAGTTTGCACCTCCACTCTTGTCCATGTGTGATGTTGCATAGTTTGGGTTTTGACTTCATAGACCAGTTCATCACTCCTGTTCTTGGAAGGCCCCCATGTATGTGTAGACTTTTGCACTCCAACTGTTGATTTGATTAGTTAGTTACTTTTCAGCTCTCAACGGCCCACACTGCTCTTGCCCCCCAAGAGTCCCAAACATATTACCTGATCAACAACAGTATACCACATCCACTTTACTGATAATCTAGAAAAATGTGATAGGTAGCTCCTTTTTAAAGGTCCACCACTGATTTGTCTTTTACTCTATAAAACAACATTGGAGCAGGCAGAGGTGAGAGGACAATATACCTGGAGCCATAGCTATGTGCCATGAGCCAGAGCGCCTGGAGGTGGTTGCCCTTGCTTTAACCTGCTATTTGTAATCCTGCTCAAATATGGATGCTCATAGTACTTATGTATGCATTTTATCATGTAGGTGTTGCAGAATATTTCCTGTCACAAAAAAATATTAGTGTATAAAATATTGCACTGAGACATCACTAACGTTATCGCGATCCTCTCACCGTTATGTGATCCCTCCACATTTTTTGCTATAGCGTGTATATTCTGGACGCTCAACCCAGAGATTACATACAACTTCAAAATATAGGCTACACTAATGCAAAATACCGGTTTTAATTTGTATTTATTAGCGTTAGCGACGTGAGAAGCGAAGGATATTCTTACCATCAAGGAAGCAGCCATGTTGTTGACGTCCTACGGGCAGTGGTTTGGAACAAACTTAGCGTTTTTGCGTTCTATTTACCTTGTAGATATCTCTCAAAACGCAGGGGGGCGCTCGAAGAAGTCTCACAAAATGGAAAGTACCCGAAAAAAAGAATGAAGCGCAACATAGGTGATTTCACCAAATTATACACTGTACAACCTTTGCATTCAAGAAGCTACTGTAATTTGACGCCAAGGTATGTCGTTTAGGCCTTTCCATAATAAATTAAGATTTATACTCCATCATCACAGTTGTTGTTTGGCAATAGCACTAGACATTGTGTGAATATGTTTCTTCTCTACCCTTTACTGTCAATGTCGGCTAACTAGACCACAGCCAAAATAACTTGGAGAATAACAGTAGGGTAAGCTATTATTAACTGTCTGAGAGCAGGTCAGTCCTTCTAGATTCATTTTAGGACCTAGAAATTGGTGGATCGGTTAATCATTTGGGGGTGCAGGACTGCAGGTGGTGTGTTATGATTTGATAAAGTATGCCTGGGGAATACAGGCAACATGGAGAATTGAGAGCTGTACTAACTGAAAGTGAGTGATAGAATAGCCTAAGTAAGAATGTAAAAGTGAGGCAGCATCTCCCCTGTCTCATTCCAATCCATTTATTCCACAATCCCATTCTCCCAATGGCTTCTCTCTCATCTCCCATTATCTCCATTTCCACATACGTTGCAGGTATAGGAGAAAAACAGGTCTGACAGATGTGCAGACAGCTCGATACATGGAAGGAAAACAAACATCCCCTTTGTCTCTCCTTGCCTCTTCTCCCAGGATCCACTGGGGCAGTGCCAGACCAACAGACGGCTCTCTCTCTCTCTCTATATATATATATATATATATATATATATATATATATATATATATATATATATATATATAGAGAGAGAGAGAGAGAGAGAGAGAGAGAGAGAGAGAGAGAGAGAGAGAGAGATGGGAGGTGGGAGGTGGAGGATAATGATATTACTTCACTACATTTACATTTAAGTCATTTAGCAGACGCTCTTATCCAGAGCGACTTACAAATTGGTGCATTCACCTTATGACATCCAGTGGAACAGTCACTTTACAATAGTGCATCTAAATCTTAAAGGGGGGGGGGGGTGAGAGGGATTACTTATCCTATCCTAGGTATTCCTTAAAGGAATACTATTGGAGGTATACATAAGGCATTCATAATACCTTCATGAAACCATGAACCCTTGTAGTATCTTTCATAACAATCTTCATATTCAAAACCCCTTGTGAATGTTGTTGAATAATGTGCCGTGAAGGTTGTTATGAATGATACAGCAACACTCCTAATGTTGTTATGACTGGTTTCATGAATGTGTAATGTGTATAAAGTAAGGTATTACCCAGATGACTTAGAAAAGCATCAGATTCACTGAGAGACAAGGCAGTGTCCGTTGAACGTGATCTGAAGCTAATCATGGAGGATAATGTGTGAATGGTTTACTAATAAATTAATTAATGAATAGATGGTTGTGTTGTTGGAATGGAGCTACTGTAGCCGATGGCCCAGGAGGAGGTTGTAACTGGTTTTGGTTTTTCCATTTATGTTTTGAGGTTGGACTTTAGCATGTATAGCTTGTTAGCACATATGGCGCACCTATTGGTGTCACCTCGTTAGTCAGTATGTGTTACACCTGTGCTGGTTGCTGTCTGCTGGCACGTGTGATATTTAAGAGTGCTGGCTGAGTGCTCCAGTTGTCTTGAGAGATGTGTAGGGTCAACACCTTTAGTTAGCGCTCCCTATTTGATTTCTAGAAAGAAAAATATTTGTCTGATTTCCCTGATTTTGTTTTGCTCCTGTCTTTAAGTTTGGCGTGTTTTTCAAAATGTTATTTGCCTCAAATTTAGCGACCGCTCATGAGTGTCTTTCAGAACCCCTCCTAAAAAACTCACCTGTTTCGTTTTGGTTGTTGTCAGGGACACTGTTAGTTCCCCCCTTCTGTTTAAGCGGCGTTTTGGGTTCCTTGCTGGGGAACGTAACAAGGTGGTATAGAGAGTATAGACCTCAGGGAGTAGTCTAGTCTCTGTGAATGTCTGGAGCCCTCAACTTCAAATCTGGACCTCGAAGCGTTTCACTGCTTTTTTTCCATTCATCCTCTCAAATATGGGATTGATTTAGAGCTGGGACTTTAGGTGTATGCAATGAATTATCACGTAGAACAAAAAAAACAGCAGTAGTCCTGACCTCATAGGGTAAGATTTTAACACCCCTGGTGTTGACACTCTTCAGTATTCACACACAGTTTGTCTATGATGTGTGTAGTGTATTTGAGGTATAACATTTTTATTTAAAGAATCTGACCTGACTTGCAACAAAAGAATGTATCAACCCCTACACAAATGTCCATTATTTATAATACACACAATAATTCACATTTACTGATGCTGCAAGATAATTGTCCTGCTGTGAGAAACTGTTCAAATTAAGATCCTACACCTGTAGTACATCACAAACTATGTTGCCATTAATATCCCTTAATGGTGTTATTTTGTGATGCAATTTCAAATGAATATGAATGTGTACAACATCAAAGGCATTTCCCATAGATTTTCAGCCAGCTCTACTGTTAAAGACATTCTCCAGTAGCTTGTATACTTTTGAGTCAGTAGTTCTGAAAGTAAAGCTCACGAGCCAAATGTGTTCCCCGAAAAGGGCATAATGCGTCACATTTGTGCAGATATGTGCACCACGTTGTTGCACTCTCTCTCTCTCTCTCTCTCTCTCTCTCTCTCTCTCTCTCTCTCTCTCTCTCTCTCTCTCTCTCTCTCTCTCTCTCTCTCTCTCTCTCTCTCCTTTTAAACCTCCCATAAGGTCACAGGGAGGCTGTACATGTAAATCACAGCTCGAAAGATTGATAGTGCGTGTCCTTCAGTACCGACTGGCCACATAGAGGGGATAGGATTCACACTGTACATGATGCAGTACACACACACAAACAATATGTCTGCTTGTTTCTCAGTGTGTTAGATGGTATTTATGCTGCTGACGCATAAATAGCCCATGATGTTGATGTGTGGATATAGTCACTGCAACGTGTGTTGCCAAGGATACCAGGAGAAGTTCTTCAGATTTTGACCCAGTGCCAACTGTTAATGCTTTTTTTTTTCTTTAATTGGTTTGGACTGTATTTTCAACTTGCGTCTATCGCCCGCCCCGTTTGCTGCAAATTATAGCCTGTTTCGGTTAATTAATAGTTAGCGTTATCCCACAGGTGATGACGCTGCCGAGGGTAGCTTCACCTTTAAAAGGCCTAAACAATGAGCAATTATCTGGTTGGCTGGGTCTCCAAAGTCCCTCTCAGCATGTCTGCTGTTACTCTGACAGTTGACTAAATAGAACCAACTCTTATCAAGTTGGTTTTGTCGTCCATAGCAGAGTTGGGGTTTATTTTGTTTTCAATTCAGTCAATTAAAAGAGTGAATAGAAATGAAATGAATGACGCGGAAATTGGCCATAGCAGACATGCACACACACCTAGTCCTATGATTGTCTAGTGCAGTTAACGGTTTCAATTCTGTACAAATAAGATGTGTGGGTATCTCATACGGAGTGCTCAGTCCCACAGTTCTGTATACTAGTGCCGTTACCTCGGCTTGGTGTCTTGCTGAACCCACGCTACTCTGGAGATTGGAGCTGACAGCTGCAATTACCACAGTGAGGCATGCTAATGATTGCACGATGCTGAGCCAGTCTACCGTTTAACTCAATGAAATGACTTCATTAACTCCACAGCTGTCTGCCACTCAAAATGGCCAACTGTAGCTTGTTGCACAAAAATAGTAAAATACTGTAGACTCCACTATAATTGAATAGTCTCCATAAGAACACTTCACGGTTGAATTTGTGAAAGGGAATGACATTGCACGCCATCCAGTTTTGCAGATCTGCACACACACACACACACACACACACACACACACACACACACACACACACACACACACACACACACACACACACACACACACACACACACACACACACACACACACACACACACACACACACACACACACACACACACACACACACACACACACACACACACACACACACACACACACACACACACACACACACACACACACACACACCACTTAAAAACCCACCGTCTGAATTCCTCTGATGTGCGGCCCTGAGTGCTGAGTGTGAACTGTAGTGAGAGCAAGGTTAGAGATACAACTCCACAGGGACAGCACAGCAGAGACACTAACTCTGTAGATACAAGTTCCCTCGAGCCCATAACTCCTCTCTGATCATCCAGGCCGTCTCTGAGCGAGACGAGATGTCAGGGATTCCCCTAGGGAACTGTTTGAAAGTAGCGTTACATAGCATAGCGCTGGATGAATAATGCATTGGCGATAAGAGGCTACTTGGTGCTATGATATGGATATAGATTATTGTGTGATGCTACGGTTTATGGGTCTGCACGTTTAAGCGACCGTCATGCCCGTTGTGTGTGTAAAAGGTTCAGTGACTTCTGACACCGATAAAGCTTTGTTCCAGTTGATACTAAAGGGGATCAGAGACTAAGTGGTATCAGGTGGTTTGGTTGGTGTGGTTTCATGCTTCCAGTTTAGTTTATTTGACTTTGCTAAAACAAAGAAACAGAGCTTTTAATTGCTTAATTTACACAAAGGCATTCTTTACATTACTGCTATTAAAGGTCCTCAATGATGTCACCATTGCACTTGATTCTAAGAAATGCTATTTTTATTGACTTGGCCAAAGCTTTTGATACGATAGACCATTCCATTCTTGTGGGCCGGCTAAGGAGTATTGGTGTCTCTGAGGGGTCTGGTCTGGTTTGCTAACTACCTCTCTCAAAGAGTGCCTGTCACCAAGGCTGTACCCCAAGGCTCGATCCTCGGCCCCACGCTCTTCTCAATTTACATCAACAACATAGCTCAGGCAGTAGGAAGCTCTCTCATACATTTATATGCAGATGATACAGTCTTATACTCAGCTGGCCCTTCCCTGGATTTTGTGTTAAATGCTCTACAACAAAGCTTTCTTTGTGTCCAACAAGCTTTCTTTACCCTTAACCTTGTTCTGAACACCTCCAAAACAAAGGTCATGTGGTTTGGTAAGAAGAATGCCCCTCTTCCCACAGGTGTTATTACTACCTCTGAGGGTTTAGAGCTTGAGGTAGTCTGGACAAATACTTTGGAGTATGGCTAGATGGTACACTGTCCTTCTCTCAGCACATATTAAAGCTGCAGACTAAAGTTAAATCTAGACTTGGTTTCCTCTATCGTAATCTGTCCTCTTTCACCCCAGCTGCCAAACTAACCTTGATTCAGATGACCATCCTACCCATGCTAGATTACGGAGATGTAATTTATAGATAGGCAGGTGAGGGTGCTCTCGAGGGGCTAAATGTTCTTTACGATTCGGCCATCAGATTTGCCACCAATGCTCCTTATATCATCACTGCACTATATAATCCTCTGTAAACTGGTCATCTCTGTATACCCGTCGCAAGACCCACTGGTTGATGCTTATTTATAAAACCCTCTTAGGCCTCACTCCCCCCTATCTGAGATATCTACTGCAGCCCTCATCCTCCACATACAACACCCGTTCTCCCAGTCACATTTTGTTAAAGGTCCCCAAAGCACACACATCCCTGGGTCGCTCGTCTTTTCAGTTCAATGCAGCTAGCGACTGGAACGAGCTGCAACAGACACTCAAACTGGATAGTTTTATCTCAATCTCTTCATTCAAAGACTCAATCATGGACACTCTTACTGACAGTTGTGGCTGCTTTGCGTGATGTATTGTTGTCTCAACCTTCTTGCCCTTTGTGCTGTTGTCTGTGCCCAATAATGTTTGTACCATGTTTTGTGCTGCTACCATGTTGTGCTGCAGTCATGTTGTGTTGCTACCATGTTGTGTTGCTACCATGCTGTGTTGTCATGTGTTGCTGCCTTGCTATGTTGTTGCCTTAGGTCTCTCTTTATGTAGTGTTGTGCCGTCTCTCTTGTCGTGATGTGTGTTTTGTCCTATATATTTATTTCATTTATTTCTATTTTTAATCCCAGCCCCCGTCCCAGAAGGAGGCCTTTTGCCTTCTGGTAGGCCGTCATTGTAAATAACTATTTGTTCTTAACTGACTTGCCTACGTAAATAAAGGTTAAATAAATCAAAATAAAATATTCCCTTGCGTTGTATTATTCACTTCCTTTCTCACACTTCCTTTTTACACACACACATCTTTATCTCTCTCTCTCGTACACACACACACACACACACACACACACACACACACACACACACACACACACACACACACACACACACACACACACACACACACACACACACACACACACACACACACACACACACACACACACACACACACACATCTTTATCTCTCTCTCTCGTACACACACACACACACACACACACATCTTTATCTCTCTCTCGTACACACACACACACACACACACACACACACACACACACACACACACACACACACACACACACACACACACACACACACACACACACACACACACACACACACACACACACACACACACACACACACACACATCTTTATCTCTCTCTCGCACACACACACACACACACACACACACACACACACACACACACACACACACACACACACACACACACACACACACACACACACACACACACACACACACACACACACACACACACACACACACATCTTTATCTCTCTCTCTCTCTTGTACATACACACACACACATCTTTATCTCTCTCTCGTACACACACACACACACACCAAACGTGTATATAGCCAAGTTACTCACTGTGTATTTATTATTACTTGTGTTATTATGTGTTATTACTTTTGTATTATTTCTCAATTTTCTTTTCCTCTGCATTGTGGGAAAAGGACCTTTATGTAAGCATTTCACTGTTGTTTACGAAGCATGTGACAAGTAAAATGTGATTTGATTTGACACACATATTTAGGAAGCAATACAAATGACACTGGCTAATAAAATACTTTTTGACATATTAATGTTCTATCAGGGTATGCAAGGAATCATCGTCAATCATATATGCTGTCTTCTCCTAGCTGATAATTGTTTTTGTACGGCCAAGATAGGACTGGCTCCTCCTATGCTTAGTGAGCAATTTCACCAATCTGATCTGTCTATTCAAAGCGTCTTAGCTAAAAACCCAATGGTTAAAGTGCATGCTTTGTTTTACGGAGTCAAATCCCATTTTCAAAGTCCCTTGGCTTTAATTATTTAAAGATATTCAAAATACCCATTTCTAATATCTACATCTCTACGAGGCCTATATATCACAATATGGCATTGAACTGTTATGTGAGAGCAAGTGTCATACTATGGATTATGGATTTGTTGTATAAGCCTCCAGTCTGAACTCTCATTCACCCGTCCCTTGTTATTGGGCGGCCCTATGCTCTCTCAGGTGATAAGCTGTTTAATGACTGTCTAATTACAGTAAGGTAGCGGAAAGGTCAGGCGATTAACAGCAGCCTCGTTAGGCCATCTTGACATCCTGCTACTGTCATCCACCCAGATATTACTGTCACGGGATGCATCCCAAGTGGCACCCTGTTCCAATGTAGCGTAGTGCACTGTAAAGGCCATAAGGTGCCATTTGGGATGCAGACACACTAACAGGAAGACAGGAGGATAGTCAGTGCCCCTGGCTGCAGACTGGCTGGCCTTTCTGAGGGGCCATGGTGGTGAGGGGACAGACTGACAGATACAGCCTTCACTCACAGTCTTATCCATAGTTGTGAAAGTCAACCCATACCTCTGGTGCTCCCTGCCTTTCTCCACTCTCTATCTCTTCTCTCTCTGTTTTCTCTTCTTGTCACGATCGTCGTATGAAGCAGACCAAAGCGCAGCGTGGTATGAATGCATTCCTTTTATTGAATGAAGAAAAACACAAAGTAAAACCGAACAAGCTAACAAAACAACAAACAAACGTTTCCGCTAATGAAACATAGTGCTAACATGCAACTAGACATAGACAATCACCCACAAACAAACAGTGAAACCCAGGCTACCTAAGTATGATTCTCAGAGACAACTAATGACACCTGTCTCTGATTGAGAACCATACTAGGCCGAAACATAGAAATCCCAAAATCATAGAAAAACAAACATAGACTGCCCACCCCAACTCACGCCCTGACCATACTAAATAATGACCAAAAAAAGGAAATAAAGGTTAGAACGTGACACTTCTCTTCTCTCTCTGCAGCTTATTGCCTCCCCCCCCTCCTCGACTACTCATTAATTCACTCTGACACAACCATAATGTCCTTCCCTCCTTCCCGCCACCTCCCTAGACAGCAGATATGTCCCCCCTCCTTCCCCTCCTCCCCCCATCCTCCTATCTCTCTCTGTCCTCCTCTCCTCCATATCTGCTGTCAGGGGTGTACTATGTCATGTTGAAGGGTCTTGGTTGAAATGTAATCGGCTTTACACATATTTCATAGCAATTCCTAATGAGAGTGGTAGGTTGATGTCATTAAATCACCAAGGATTGGACTAGAGAGTAGCCTAGTAGCCATCTCCTCCTCCTCCACTGTGGGATATGGATACCCAGTCACAGACTGGAAATAGACTGGGGTTAGGATCATTATCTTTCTATTAGAGAGGAAAACAAAGACTCATCTATTCTGATTTTCCAGAATGGGGCTAGTATCGAACCCGGGAAAGACAAGAATACATAAAACAAAAAAACAAAAAATGTCTCAGAGGTCCGTCTTTGAGTACATCAGAAAGCACGTCCGTGTTTTAATTAAGCACGGCCCTCCGATGCTCCCCGTTGTTCCTGATGTGACTGACCTTCCTATTGATTTTGTAATGATGTTATCTGAAGCTGCTCTCAGCCAAAACCACTTTAAGCTTGCTTCGCTGTATTTTCAGTATTTCTCTCGTCTTTAGAAACAACCACTATATCAAGCCTGTGTGTGTGTGTGTGTGTGTGTGTGTGTGTGTGTGTGTGTGTGTGTGTGTGTGTGTGTGTGTGTGTGTGTGTGTGTGTGTGTGTGTGTGTGTGTGTGTGTGTGTGTGTGTGTGTGTGTGTGTGTGTGTGTGTGTGTGTGTGTGTGTGTGAGAGATAGATACTGTTATTGAAATTGACTGTACATACAGGGAAAATGTAGAAAGCAAGCTTTTTCTTAATCCATTTATGATCCCTCTTGAAAAATGAAAACACTCTTGTAAAATCATAACCTATTAAAGCCAATAGACAGACGATATATTCATGAAAGATTATGGTAATGAATACTATAACTGCATATTCAGCAATGGAAAAATGGAAAAGGCTATTTTAAGGTGAAAATGGCCGGATGTTCTGCTTCGCGTTAGTAGTCTTAGAGATAGGCACATTAACAAAGAATGTCTATCAAATGCAATACTTGGAATTTAGTTGTAATACATCAAATTGAAGCTGACCGTTCAACTATTCAAAAAATATGTATTTGTTTAATAATTTATGAGTCGGGGGGAATTATTCTGTGCTACCGTTAATGCATAGATGCGGATTTAGTTCCTGCATTTAAAATGATACAAAATCTATGGAGAATGTAACTACAGCCATTGTATTGAATCATGGAACGCTGTATCAGGTCTGCTTGAGTAGTGCGTTTGACTCTGTGTGTCACATGTGCTCCCGCTTCGGCCTCTAGGTCACCAGGCTGCTCTTTATGGCTCGCACACCTGTCACCATCGTTACGCGCACCTGTCACCATCGTTACGCGCACCTGTCACCATCGTTACGCGCACCTGTCACCATCGTTACGCGCACCTGCGCGTCATCAGACTCCCCTGGACTCCATCAGCTCCCTGAATAACCTTCCTTATGTATGTCACTCCCTTTGGTTCCTTCCGCAGGCGTTGTTGTTTCTGTGTCAGTTTCATGCCTGTGCGTTTGTTCGTGTGTTCTTGTTTTGGATTATGTTACATTTGTTTATTAAAACACTCCCTGAACTTGCTTCCCGACTCACTCCTTACACTGTGGACCCTATTAATCTACAGTATGATTTTGGTGAATATTGTATCTCTCCCGTGGGTTGTTATGTAAACTCGTAAATCCACAATATTAAATTCCTTGCGTAAAACTTTATGGATTGAGGCTTATTTTCAATGGAAGACAATTCAACCCCCCCCCCGTGTGACGCACAACAACAAGACACAATCATCACCCATCAAACACTCTCAGATCTCCTGTTTCACAAGGACTATCACCACTGTCTGCCATAGTATTCCCTATGGCCCTAAAGACTTAGCAAGGCAGCCGAAGCGGTTCTATAAGTGAGGGGCCAGCCTTAAAAGCAGAGGATCTCAGAGGATTCAATAATTACATAAGGACTGTACAGCTCTCAGAGTTATTATGACAGAGAGTCCAGTGGTCTTTTGGGAGATAATGTAGGCCTATATTGTCTCCCCCTGTTCCTTCTGGTTATGTAAGGACTGTCTTGTTTACAATGGGTTAGAGTTGGGTCGGTTTTAGGGTCAGAGGAATACAAGATATGGAACCTGATATACAGGATGTAAACAGATCTTTTTATTAGTGTGACTAATTGTAAGATGCAAAGTGTTTAGGTGTTTTTCTATCCTTGTGTTAACTTGTAGATGTGTAGCCTATAGTATCCCAGCTCTGCTCTAAGTGGTCCGTCCCCGGCCTTCACTGCTTGTCAGCCTGATGAATCTCTGCCACGTCGATATGCAGGGTGGCGTGCGGCGCTGAGGAGAGGGCCAGACATCACCCGTGTCATTCCACGGCAACCTTGCCAACCCATCAGTGTGTGTGAGAGTGGGCGAGGGCGCCAAAGAAGGCTGGTGTTTGGTGTGTGCCGCTAAGATCTGCTGCTTCCTATTAGGGCACGCTTCACTTCCTCTCAGCCACCCCACAGCGACGGCCTCTGTCTCTCTTTCTCTGTCTCAGCCTCTCACTTGCACTTTCTTTGTCTCTCTCTTCCTCTCTCTTACTTTCACGTTCTCTCCCCCTCTCCCTCTCTCTCTCTCTCTCTCTCTCTCTCTCTCTCTCTCTCTCTCTCTCTCTCTCTCTCTCTCTCTCTCTCTCTCCTGCTCAGTTTGTCTCCTCTCCTTTCTCCTCGGTCTCTTAATGACCATCTCACCGCTTCTACCTTTTATCATTTCCTCTCTTCTTTGCTTGTCACACTCAATGAAGTTCCCCTTAACGCTCTTTGTTCTCTCACCTCTCTCTCTCTCTCTCTCTCTCTGAACACCCTCTATTGGTTCCTGTAGTAGTGTCCCCTCCCCTTCCTCCCTCCTTCTCCCCTGTCTTGTGGCCCACCCCTCCCTGCTTCTCAGCTGCTCCCCTGAAGACAAGTCAGGAGCACTCAGGCAGAACATCCAGCTTGTTCCCAGCTCTGCAGCCCTCTAACCCTCTTCCTCTACCCCTCTCCTCCTCCTCCTTCCCTGAGTTGTCCTCTAGCCCTCTACTGCATCTTCACACGGCCCCTTTCTTCTCTCCTCTACCCCTTACCTTCTTCATCTGCTCACCCTGTTACTTTCTTCCCCCATTCCTCTCCTCCTATATCTTTAACCCTCTCTCCTCTTCGAACCATCTTACCCGCAACCCCCTCTTCTTCTGTCCTTGTTCTCAGTCCACTAATCCTCTCCTCCTCCTCCCTCTCTCATCAGCACCAGGAAACATGCTTGTTTTCATCAGGGTACATTGTAACATTGATGGTAATGTACTTGTTTGCACATATAGTTTTTGTTTCTCTTTGATCTATGCACACATTTGATCATCCATATTAGATGCTGCCCTGCAGTGTATTGCATCATATGTATTTTTTAAGAAAGATGACAGATAAACCTAAATGGGCATATTACTGGGATAGTTGTAATGATGTAATGATTTGCCAGCTGGTGAATGTATTGATTGTTATTGATTGTTATGAAGATGGTTTTGATCATGCCGATGATGATGATGATTACATTTGTGATGAATGACACGGTGATGGCGAGGATGATGATGATAATAATGATGATGAAGATGGGCGGAGATGTTTATGATGACACTAGTCTTGATGATGATGGGTATGGCAGTGATGATGAGGATGATGACGAAGATGACAAGATGGCTGCTGATGTTCATGATGATACTAGTCTTGGTGATAATGATGATGAGGACGAAGGCCATATTGCTGATGGTGATGACACTGGCTGTCACAGTGGTCAGGAAGTGACGCTGTCCCCCGGCCATCTGTCTGCAGATTAATCCTTGCTGCGCTTAGAGATATTACTGCCAGACTTATCGCCGTGGCAACCGGCCCTCAATCCTAATTCAGTATGGCGACATCAGAGACACACACATACACACACACTGCACACACTTTCTCTGTTGACAGTGCCGCTGCTTAGTGCAACAGACATAAAAGAGTAATGCACACACACACACACACACACACACACAAATGCACACGCACGCTCACACCGAGGCTATAATAGTTTTGTGTTTATCTATTTTTTATTTAAGTTGACCAGAGCTAGCTGCTATCCCACTGGTGCCACTGCGAAAGCCGTAGGATTTTGCCAAATATTAAAGATTGTCCATAAAAAAACTCAGTAACTGTAGTACACAACAACCTCTCCCTCAATGTGATCAAGACAAAGGAGATGATTGTGGACTACAGGAAAAAGAGGACCGAGCACGGCCCCATTCTTATCGACGGGGCTGCAGTGGATCAGATTGAGAGCTTCAAGTTCCTTGGTGTCCACATCACCAAAAACTAACATGGTCCAAACACACCAACACAGTCGTGAAAAGGGCCCGACCGAACCTATTCCCCCTCCGGAGACTGAAAAGATTTGGCATGGATTCTCAAAAGGTTCTACAGCTGCACCATTGAGAGCATCCTGACTGGTTGCATCACTGCCTGGTATGGCAACTGCTCGGCCTCCGACTGCAAGGCATTACAGAGGGTAGTGCGAATGGCCCAGTACATCACTGGGGCCAAGGTTCCTGCCATCCAGGACCTCTATAACAGGCATCTACATGTACATACTACCTCAACTAACCGGTGCCCCTGCACATTGACTCTGTACCGTTACCCTCGTGTATATATTGTTATTTTTTACTGCTCCTCTTTAATTACTTGTTACTTATATCTCTTAATCTTATCCATATTTTTTGAAACTGCAGTGTCGGTTAGGGGCTCGTAAGTAAGCATGTTTTTTGAAACTGCAGTGTCTGTTAGGGGCTCGTAAGTAAGCATGTTTTTTGAAACTGCACCGTCAGTTAAGGGCTCATAAGTAAGCATGTTTTTTGAAACTGCACCGTCGGTTAAGGGCTCATAAGTAAGCATGTTTTTTGAAACTGCACCGTCGGTTAGGGGCTCGTAAGTAAGCATGTTTTTTGAAACTGCACCGTCGGTTAAGGGCTCGTAAGTAAGCATGTTTTTTGAAACTGCACCGTCGGTTAGGGGCTCGTAAGTAAGCATGTTTTTTGAAACTGCACCGTCGGTTAGGGGCTCGTAAGTAAGCATGTTTTTTGAAACTGCACCGTCGGTTAAGGGCTCGTAAGTAAGCATGTTTTTTGAAACTGCACCGTCGGTTAGGGGCTCGTAAGTAAGCATGTTTTTTGAAACTGCACCGTCGGTTAGGGGCTCGTAAGTAAGCATGTTTTTTGAAACTGCACCGTCGGTTAGGGGCTCATAAGTAAGCATGTTTTTTGAAACTGCACCGTCGGTTAGGGGCTCGTAAGTAAGCATGTTTTTTGAAACTGCACCGTCGGTTAGGGGCTCGTAAGTAAGCATGTTTTTTGAAACTGCACCGTCGGTTAAGGGCTCGTAAGTAAGCATGTTTTTTGAAACTGCACCGTCGGTTAAGGGCTCATAAGTAAGCATGTTTTTTGAAACTGCACCGTCGGTTAGGGGCTCATAAGTAAGCATGTTTTTTGAAACTGCACCGTCGGTTAAGGGCTCATAAGTAAGCATGTTTTTTGAAACTGCACCGTCGGTTAAGGGCTCATAAGTAAGCATGTTTTTTGAAACTGCACCGTCGGTTAAGGGCTCGTAAGTAAGCATGTTTTTTGAAACTGCACCGTCGGTTAAGGGCTCATAAGTAAGCATGTTTTTTGAAACTGCACCGTCGGTTAGGGGCTCATAAGTAAGCATGTTTTTTGAAACTGCACCGTCGGTTAAGGGCTCATAAGTAAGCATGTTTTTTGAAACTGCACCGTCGGTTAGGGGCTCATAAGTAAGCATGTTTTTTGAAACTGCACCGTCGGTTAAGGGCTCATAAGTAAGCATGTTTTTTGAAACTGCACCGTCGGTTAGGGGCTCATAAGTAAGCATGTTTTTTGAAACTGCACCGTCGGTTAGGGGCTCATAAGTAAGCATGTTTTTTGAAACTGCACCGTCGGTTAAGGGCTCATAAGTAAGCATGTTTTTTGAAACTGCACCGTCGGTTAAGGGCTCGTAAGTAAGCATGTTTTTGTATTCGGCGCATGATACTTTTTTGAGCATTCTGAGTCCAAACGGACATTTTTCCAAGATATAGATTAGGAGGAAAAACAACTTAGTTGTCAAAGTGCCTGAAGCAGTCGTCTCTGCCTGCTAGTCGCTAGGCTACCCGAGAAAGCATGCTCATGGGAGAGGGGTAACGCCCACTTACACAGACCTGAACCGTGACCCTTTTTTTTTCAATGGGGAAACTGCCTTTCTGCTTCATCTCAATTCCTCTATAATCGTTGGTGATATCTAGTGATAGTGATGCACAAATTAGATTCAGTAGTTTGAAAACCCCATTGAAAACCTAGATTGAAAGTTTAGGGGAAAACACTCAAACTGAACATAATTCATGAGCTTTTTATTGATTTTAAGTTTGTTTTGGAGTCAAAGATAATAGTTTCAGTATAGTTTTAGTTTCTCCAAACGTGTTTGTTAATTATGGAAATGAATTTAGTTTGCTATGATTCGTTTTTGTTTTAGTTCCCTGATAATAACCTTGCCCCGCAAACACACACAGCCTTCTCTCCTCCCTTTCCCTCGCTATTATCACGGATGCCATTAGTGCGAGCAACGATTTGGAATTGTTATTGTTTTTGGTCAGCTTCACCATTTCGCCAGCAGCACATGTTGATGTGTCATGTGATAATATTATGCTTTAGTTTTTTCGATTCCATTCACCTGGACATTCTGACATCTCAGTATCCCATCTCTCTCTCTCTCTCTGTCTCTCATACACACCAACACATGCAGAACATAGTTTTGACATTTTGACACCAACATCCCTTCAGATAGGGCTGCACACTATCAATCACCATAAGGTCAAGCTCAGCGTGTGTAACATTCCAGGTTTTATTCAGTCTTCACATACAGTACACAAGTCAGAAACAATGGTCAAGAAGCCTTCAAATAAGGTCAGTTGGATATAAAATGAAATCTGCAGTCAAAACAACAGGTTTTCCATTAAAAATCACAAACAAGTGGTTTTTATTTTATTTCTTGGCATATTTTTTTTTTTTTTTACATCCATGCAGATGTTGGAGATATACAGAGCTATGATGAAACAATTAGATGTTCTTCTACAGCTAATATGTTTCCCTTTCTGCTCCTTTAAGAACACACATACCTGACGTTCAGTCATTTTAGTACCCTGTGGTTGCAACCGAGCCAAATATAGACATTACCTCGCCCTCGACCCACTCTCGTACCCGAACGCGTTCTTGATATGATTTTTTATGCCGTAACCGTAACAACCACTCCTGCAAGGAAGCCTAAGGTCATTATACAGTGCAGCGGTGTTATTGATCAAGAATCAATAGCTTTTTTAAAAATTGTTTGACTCTAGCTCGCTAACTATGCTACTTTATGACACAAAGGGCCACTCTGTCAGGTGTGGGGACTGCTGCGGTACACGTAGGCTATACGAACTAGTAGGCGTTTTCCCCACACTAAAGCTTTTCCCCACACTAAAGCCTTAGCCCCGTCCTCACTAGATCTAGTAGCTCTCGGTTGAATGAAATGACCTCATCACTATTGAGATTAAAGGGTTGGAAATTGCCCCCATAAACTAAATAAATATGCCTAATCCAGCTCGATGTGGCTGTTTCTCGACTACATCAGCACCATGCATCGAGTGCACTTATAGCACGTCGAAGCCTCTTGACTCAGTGGGTGTCATGTCCTTCACATAACAAGACAGAGTTGGCTTCATCATGGCTCCGACTCTCAGAGTGGAGAGTGGGATGCTAAAGGAATGTAAGCAAGTATCATCATTCGTGGGGGGGGGGGCGTCATGTTCGCTGTTGCCTTGTGTAGATATTCCTGAGCTAGAGTTCCGATGTGTTCGTCTTTCAGGCTAGTGAAGTTGACGGCACCGCGTATCACCCATTGGCACAAGGATAAAGGTTTGATTAAGTCCTTGAGCAACAGACACCACGTCCTCTTAGGGAGATAAATATTGGGATAGCGGTATGTTATGTTTCTATGGTGAAGGGGGATGAAGGAGACCAAGACACACTCTCTGTGCTGAAACTATAAAGCCCTTGTTTATAAAACCTTCAACACAGCCGGTCTCGTTAAAATGTTTAGACGGGTCCCTTTGTCTCCAGAGTGGGCGGTGCCAGACCCGATGACGTTAACCTGGGTCTGTTACCTCTCCACACCCCCCATGCCACTGGTTTGATGCAGCCATACATGTGAGGTTAGGACAGGTGGCGCTGGTGGTAGTAGTGCGCTAGAGTGACAGTACAGCAGGTATTTAAAAGTGTCACAACTTCCAGGGTTTTGCTCTCTGCCACCACAGATGGTGTCCGGTACTGCCAATTGGAAGAGTTGTCTGTCCTTGCTTCCATCTCCTAGGAAATAGTTATCTGAACTTGCCTGGTAAATTACGTCACTGATTCAATGCATCACAGGGTGAGGGTAGATTAGCACCAATGTTTCAGGCTAGAGGGCTGGTTGAGGCTTGGATACAAGAAGTTATGCAACAATACTAATGTGTGTACTGATTGACAATGCTTTATGTGCCCGTTTGAGCAATATGCTGTTTCCTGTTTTAAGAAAGGATGCAGGTGTAGTCTGATAACGTTTAGAAAAGTTTTGTTGAATTAATTGTAGAAATATGAATAAAAATCTAGTTTTAAAAGATTGCTACTCATTTAGAAGTGCATAATTCCTGAGACTGTTTGTATGATGTGCAGTAGCCCTCAATGTGTTGACCTGAAGCAGAGGGCTACACAGTCCCCATAATGTTACTGTGTCGTAGGGCTTCACGGATTCATTCATCAGAGCTAATTAATTTGATCGTAATTCATTTACATTACTCTGGAATGTTGTTTCCTCTATTTTGTCAATGTAGTGTTTATTTACCCCGAAACATTTGTCTTGCAGTACACAAGAGTATCATTCAGAGCATTCACATCTCAAGTGTTGTTATTCTAAATATTTTATAGCAGGTAATTCAAAGTATCTCAAAATTGTGGTAAAAAAACAGCAGGGCTGAACCCTACGCTACTCCGTTTAGAAAGGACTAATTGAGTTGGTACTGACTTGTAAAAGAGTTGGAAAAGAGAGATTCCTGACATCAAGACTTAATATACGTTTTATCTCAAAAGCTTGGACAACGACTAAAAAAAACTCTTATTTTTTTAAGAGAGTTTTAAAAAAACAGGTAGAAACATGCTTATTCTAGCCATTGTACATGCCTTAAAAAAGAATACATTTGAAAGCCCATGTCATTTGCATATCACTTTGGCAAGGGAGGGATACAATACTAGTGCATTACATTTCAACACACCACCCCCAGTTTGCACATTTCAAATGTTTTGGTCTTTACATAGGAAAAAAAAACGACTTTTTCAATTTGTCTTTCAATTACATCACTGTACAAAAAAAAAGAGCAACAGACAATAAAATGAATCCACAAGTCAGGGAAAAAAAAGGGAAACAAATCAAGAAAAGAAAATGGCATAATTTTCACATATAGACTGGAGAGACCATTGGACCGCTAGAACCCTGTGAAGTGTTCACTTTGGGAAGTGTCCTCATCCCAACCCTGTTATATACCCCTCAATGAGACCAGACAGGAGAGCAGTGGGGAGCAGCCAGAAGGCAGAGACACGTGGGGGGACTGGAGAGTCCTGTATATCCATACTATACTTCAGATCAACCTTACCAAGCCATTTCTTAAAGACAAGGGCCCAGGATCATTTAAAGAAAGCCCGGCCTTAACCTCCTATTATTACACCCTCTCCGCGGTCTTCTGAGAACAAGGCTCCGCCACATCCAATCCCACGGACATTCAACGAGCTCTGAAGAAGGGGACTAATTCTATACTAGAGATTACCGACGGGTATCAGAGGGTGAATCACAGACGAGCCTGAATGAATAAAGAGTCTTCTTTGGCCACTTCACCAGTCACACCTCAATAAGACTATACCACCATGTCAGTAGTGTGCTCAGTGAGGCTAGAGAGGAGGAGCATGGATAGCTGGACTCATACATAGAGATACAACACTAGAGGCTGATTTCATAGAGCCCCAAAGCTCTAGACGGGAACAATTTGTCAGCCATCTTACATGGGGACAGTTCTGAACCATTCTATCTCCATAAACTTGGTTGTAAATCCTCTGTAATTGAATGACTAGACTAGACAAAGGCAAGGCCTTTGTTTTTAGAGGCTTTGGCTCTGTCTGAGCGATGTCATGGCTTTCTGTCGTTCTGTTTAGGACATTGTTCATTTCCTGTTATTTTCAAACAAATGTGCAACTAAAGGCTTTCTGGCTTTCCATATTCCACTGGTAGTGGCATCCATATTTCCCCTCCCATGTGTTTTCTCTGCTTGGCTTGCATCATATACATTTTGAGTGGTGTGAAATGCATGCTGTGACTGTTCCTCCCTGTCCTCCCCTCTCGGCTGGAGTTAGTTTGGCCCGGGCCCAGTCGGTGTCACTGTAAACCCAAACATCTCCAACCTGGGCTGTCTACTCTGTTTTACAGTGTACCAGACGCAAGTGCCAAAAGAACACGTAATGTTGATGTCAATGTCTACCAGCAACTCCCCTCTCCCTCTTCTCTCTCCTGCTCCCTGCTCCCTACAGAGTGTTTTAGAGATTACCCACTCCAGGCTGTGTGTCCCTTGGCAGTGCTTGGGGTGACCCCCATTACAGGGTTCCCATATGATCGTGGGGTAGAACACAAGGAGAATGTTCCGGCCAAAGCATTTCCATTCGAGCAGAACCATGCTGATGGGGATTCTGTCTCTGGATGGGACATAAACCAAGGAGCACACACGCATGCAAGCACACACACACAGGCACAGTGTACAGTATGGTGAAGCACCTAGCCGGTCATGTATGGCATTCTTATTATTTCATCGCCATGGACACTACTACTGCTCAGTGTACAAACCACTCCCTCAATATATCCACAAGGACCCCCCCCCCCCCTCACCTCACCTCCACCTCCCATGTCTGGCCTCACTGCAGGGTCAAAGGCCATTGTGCTGTAAGTGTGGGATCCCTTTTAGAGCGTACCACTATTGTAAAAAAGCTGAACCCTGTGTTCAGTGGCGTTGAGCGAGTGTGTTGGGCTTTTATTGCTGGTGCTACAGAGCTTTTCCCAACGAGAGTTCCTTTCTCTCTCCCGTCTGTGATCAAGGATCATGGTGCAGCGCTTATTGTCCTTGGTACTTTCCTCAGTCTCTTAAAGGCATGCCTGCTGATCACCACAGATGAGAGAGATGCAGCACAAACCAGTAGATGAACATGTTCTCTGTCAGGAGTACCAGTCATGACAACACTTAGTTCCTTTCAGAAGCACTGCTTGTGTACATGCTTTTTTCAAATACCTCATGCAATCCTCCTCTCAGACACAAATTTAGTTCCATCGATCGGAGGCAAAATGCTTTGAAATGAACAAAAACAAAGTACCCTCATAAAACCCAACCATGTTTTTTTTGGCCTTCCCTCCCTCCATAAATACAAATACATCTATTTTTGACATACTCTCTCATCTAAAAGAGGAAATACTATGCAGGAACTTTCAAACGAGAAGTAAATCCAAAGGACGGTACCAACTTTGTCACAAAGAGAATATAAATCAACTCATAATAATTATATCATAAACATATAAATTAGTAATACAATGATCTGGTCCTTCACCATAGAGATTGCAAGGAGAAGGTTCCTCTTTTACTCTCTCTTATTCCCTATTTCTCGGTCTCCTTTTATTTCTATCTTTATTTCAGTCAGTCACAAACACACGCAACACATTGGAATGCTGGAGAGATGTTGGTGGGGGGTGTTGGTGTGGAGGGGAACGGTTTGCGACTGTGGAGGTGTCGTTTATGTGTGACCTCCTTGGGTTTATCTCTAAAGTTTACACCAAGGAGAAAGAGGAGAAGACATTACTGTCATCCACCCTCAGTCTCAACGGTGCAGGTGCCAGCAGTGGAGAAGTGGAGGAAAAATGTTTTCAATATTCCTTCATGGTGTTTGTGTTAATAATTGTTTGCCAGGAGACCAAATGTAAACAGCAGTTTCTTCTGGCACCAGCTCCAGGACTCCCGAACACTGGCTCTCTCCGTCATCGTCATCTCTGCAGACCAGCTTGAGAGGAACATCATTCTCTCTCCACACCAGCAAAGAGGGGCTAGAGAGTCGACACCGTGTGTGCTGCTTGTGGAGAGACGGATCATCGCTGCGACAGCTCTTCCGCTCCTTCTCAATTAACAACCCCTCCTCACGACCCCTCCTCACGACCCCTCATACTCTCTTCATCATGGATGACATAAGCCAGAACAGCATCATGACATAGCCTACCCTTCGGTCCCCTTCTCCACCCCACCGCCTCTGGCCCGGAAACCCTACAACAGCCAGAAGCCTCTCCTTGAAGACTTCCGTACAGCACTTTGGGAACGTCCCAATAAATCAAAATCACATGACAAGGTGACAAGAACAGGTGCAGCTGGTCTCATAATACATTTAAAAAATACAGCAAATATTCCTTGGCAGCTTTTTTTCCACGTCCCCCTCCTCCTCTTTCCATCACAACTCTAAAAAGAGAGAGTGGAATGGAGTGGTCGCCCCACTCGTTCCCTACCCTGCCCCCTCACTTACCCAGCGTATAGCCCTGTCTCCATCAGACGTAGGCGGATTCGCTGGACTGGGTCCTGCCCATGTTGGGGGGCTGCGACATGTGGGTCATGTCCTTCTTGCGGATCTCGCAGATGGACTTGCGGCGGGCCTGCACGCCCCGGATGGCTGCCTTGATCTTCTTCCAGCCCAGGTGGTTGAGCTCTGCCAGGTTGAGCAGCACGCAGATGCCGCTCACGGCGAACATGAAGACCAGGAAGACCGTCTTCTCGGTGGGCCGCGACACGTAGCACTCCACCTCCTTCACGCAGGGGTAGCGGTCGCACTCGAAGATGCCCGGCACGCTGAAGCCGTATAGGAAGTACTGTCCCACCAGAAAGCCGATCTCCAGTGCGTTACGGAACACCACCTGGATAATGTAGAAGCGCGAGATGCCCTCCTGCTGGCGCTGCTTGGACTTCTTGCCATGCGTGAGCCCCCGCGGCACATTGGGGATCTCCTTCACCTCCATGCAGTCATGCTCGTCCTTCCCGCCACCGTCGCCGTGGTGCACCAGGATGCCGTTGATGTTACGAAGCTTCCTGGTGCCGCTTTGCCCGTAATCCGAACGCTCCAGCAGCGGGTAGAGGAAGGAGTAGCGTCTGTCACGCTGCTTGGCCGACTGGTGCACAGAGTAGGTGATGAAGCACAGGCTGGGCGTACACACCAGAATGATCTGGAAGACCCAGTAGCGGATGTGGGAGATGGGGAAGGCCTTGTCGTAGCAGGCCTGGTTGCAGCCCGGCTGCAGGGTGTTGCAGATGAACATGGTCTGCTCGTCCTCGTACACCGTCTCGCCAACGATGGCCACGATCAGGATCCGAAAGATCACCACCACGGTCAGAAGAATCCTGTATGAAAGAGGCACACACAGAGAGACAGAGAGCGACAGAGACAGAGAGTGTGAGAGAGAGAGAGAGAGAGAGAAAGAGAGAGAGAGAGAGAGAGAGAGAGAGAGAGAGAGAGAGAGAGAGAGAGAGAGAGAGAGAGAGAGAGAGAGAGAGAGAGAGAGAGTAGAAAATACACACAGTGTTACAGTTAACAACTGGAAGGAGTGGTGAAGAGAGAAAGGATAGTAGAAGACCAACAAAACATATTGGATTAAAGAGACTGAAGTAGCTTTGGGCACAGCAGGAGCAAGAGAGAGAGAGAACTTGGATAAGAGATGTGGGAATTATGAGAAGTGAGTGATAGGTAAGGATGTCACTGTTCCTTTAGATGAGGTAGAACAAGGGATTCATCTGGAGCACATTCATCTGCTGAGCACAATATCTACAGAGCATTCAGAAAGTATTCAGTCCTGTTTACTCTTTGCACATTTTGTTACGTTACAGCCTTATTCTAAATTGGATTAAATCTGGGGGTTTTCCGTCCTCATCAATCTACACACTATACCCCATAAAGACAAAGAAAAAAAAGGTAGATTCATGTAGAACAACAATTCTTTAATCAATTTTAGAATAAGGCTGTAAAGTAACAAAATGTGGAAAAAGTCAAGGGGACTGAATACTTTACGAATGCTTATAGTTGTCTATAACCTCTGCTTCACTCTTCCTATTCAAGTTCAACCCATATCCTAAAGCACATCAACCCAGACTTTCCAGAACACTGCACTTTGTTCTGCCACCATCATTCACCTTTTGTGTACAGGAAGTAAGCACAGCATGTATGAAATACTGTTAAAATACAATATCCAAAAGTGTTGCTCTTAGCCAAGTGAATAATTTTTAAAAATATATACTTTTACCGTTCATGTCAAGGTTTTTGCTTTGTCATTATGGGGGTATTTTACAATGAGGCTGTAACGTAACAAAATGTGGAAAAGTCACGGTGTCTGCATGCTTTCCGAATGCACTGTACGTATATTAGAGAAATAACCATTATTACGTGAATATGTTTTCCGTGCTACTACCAGTCATTTTATCTCCAGCGCAACAGTTATTTAAAACAGGGACATGACACATCTCTCTGCTTCATGGTCTAATTTTAGCGTCAGGCTCATTTAACACGTAACCCTCATCCCAGTCCCTGCTAAAGTGGATCTTGCTGTAATTAATTTTGTAACGCACAATCTCTGTCTTCCCATTTTTCCTTTCCCCTTAGCAACCGATGACACTATGCACCTCGTCTGCGGTTCACATGCTGTTTCTGTGCGTGTGACAGAGGGGGGAGAGAGAGATTACTGTGGTAGTGGGGGTGTGAAGCAATTCACTGTGATTTTTCAGCGGTGTCCTTAATGTGACATGTTGAGACGTATGTATACAAGCGTGTGCGCTGCTTTTGTATAGCGTAGGGCTACGATTTCATTATGCGAGTGGGCTTCAGAGGCACCCTCCTTTTTCACTGTCAATGGAACTCAGACACTCTCACTCAAAGCTCTCTTCTCATTCATTTTTCATACAAACACAGCAGGCATTTTTAACGCAAGCCTTTTGTGTGGCGTAGCCTGCAGCTCTCGAAGAGTTCAGAGCAATTCACACTTGAATTGAACCTGTATTATAAATGATCATTTTTACTCCGCGGGCACAGATTTACCCACCTGCGTCTGACAATACCAATCCATTGGTCCTGGAACTCGTTAACAATATTGTGATAACTTTTATGAAGTGATGACAATAGAACAAAGTGGGATTGTCACCTTAGTTGCCAAATAGTTGAGTGCGGTTCGGCTGATGTGGGTGAATTGGTAACCTACCAATCGGAGCGGTTTACTGGCCTGCACACGCCACAGCTGTGGTTTCAAGGGGCATATTTCATCTGACCCAAAGTCAGCCGCTACTCGCATGTAGGCATACCTCTCATCATAGACAGAGACTGCAGAGGTTAAAAAAAGATGCCTGGAAATGAATTACTATTACCTATTTTTGCACCCAATCCGCCCACCTGTATGTGCTGGATGGAAATGCAGTAGAGAAAAAATGAAATGCTTTTCCAGTTGTCGCCAGTTTAGGGCTGAGTATTCACTGTAGCAGTTCTAGAGCATTGTGCCAGCTAGCGCACTGTATCAGTCACAGGATGTGAAAAAGTATTAGGTACAGAGGAAAAACATCAAGTTACTGTCAAATTAGTTACAGACAGAGATTAAAAGTCACAACAAAAAAAATGCAGGAGCGAGAGATTTCCTTGAATAAAGAAATGCCACGAGAGAACACAATCTCATCAGGGAGAATGAATGATATAATGGCTTCCACAGGCAACCCCACAACCTTAATCTGCACCAGGGCCAATGGAGGATTCTTGCATTAGGCCTAGTAGTTTGTTTAATGCCATCGAATAGCTTTAGATGATCTATGCCCATAACCCCCACCTGCTTCTTCTCCTCTTTTCCCCTCACTATCTCTCTTTCTGTCTTTTCTCCCTGTCTTCCTGTGCTCCTGCTTCTACCATCTCACTCCCTCCTAACCCCCCTCTCTTTCCCTCCCCACCTCAGCCTGGCACTACAACAGAATCAGCTCCAAATAGAGACTATTTCCCTTTTGTTTGGGAAGCATTTTTGCTACCATTGTCGGCAGGCCCTGTTTAACATGAAAAGGAAATCTCCTTTGTGAATCTTGCAAAAACGTCCAAAACGATCTGAGTAGTCCTCCGGTCCTCCCCCCTCAACAGCCTGTATTTGTTTGTCGTTAAATGAACACCCTGTCTGTGTTTTCATCCAATCCCCAGTGATTACATCAAAACATTATGCCCAGAACCCAAACTGCTTCTTTTAATTTGATCACGGTTTCTCTCTCAACTTTGAGGACAAAAGCCAGGGGGAGGTTTATTTGTATCCGCAGTGATCAGTAACTAACAATGTGCACCAACATGTGGAATTACACATTCTTTTTCGGAGTGAAGCGTTGTCACAACCGTCCGCGCACAAACCACGGAGCAGCTTGCATTGTTTGCCTGCTAAAACAGAAATACAGAGATGCCATTTGAAGTGATGCCGCTGTACGTTGTTATGGAGGAAGAACAGCCCCTGTTGTACCGTACGGCCATGAATGTCGCTCTTCCCTAAGTGTGACTTACCGATTCAACCGTGTTTCTTTAAGAAACCCCTGGAGATAATATGTTGATTGAGGAAAGTGGATAAGAGAGGAGGGGGGGGGGGGGCTCCCTGGTGCCTTTACCCACAAACCCCCTCCCTCCCCTCCTCTCTCGCCTCGGAACCCAACTTCCTCTGCCAGTTACCATGGCAACAGCCGATGGGAAGAAAAAACGAGAGGTGCCCATGAGCTCTGATTCGAGCCGAGGACCGGCTAAAGTGAAGAGAGGCAACTTAACTACCCAGCAAGCTGAGAGAAACTAAACACCAGCAATAACAATGCTACCAAATTAAACTGGAACTGTCTTCTGTCATCTGTGGATGGAAGCCAGAAAACAACCATTCCACACACAGGAGAGAACATCTCTCACAACCTGTTGTGTAGAATGGTGCAGACATGGTTAATCTGTGATGGAATCTTATTGATAACCACGAACACGACCGATATATACTAATATAAAAAGACACAAGAGAAGTGTATGTGTTCCATCTGTCTCGTCCAATGCATAGGCTCCCGAGTGGCGCAGCGGTCTAAGGCACTGCATCTCAGTGCAAGAGGCGTCACTACAGGCCCTGGTTTGAATCCAGGCTGTATCACATCCGGCTGTGATTGAGAGTCCCATAGGGCGGCGCACAATTGGACCAGCGTCGTCTGGGTTTGGCCGGGGTAGGCCGTCATTGTAAATAAGAATTTGTTCTTAACTGACTTGCCTAGTTAAATAAAGGTTAAATAAATAAATTGGCTAGGTCATGTTATCAGAAAGTATTCAAGTCCTTTTCAGTAGGTGATGGCTGAAAAAGCGATCCATACAAAAGAAGCTGTGAAGAGTCAAAGCTGGCTTGTTTGCCCTATGATTTAAGCGTTCCCCATGTGATACTGCTGTGTAATCCTCTTAAAGGGCTCCCTCTTTCCCTGGCTTCTGCTGCTGCTTTACCTGGTCTCATCCCTTTAACTCTCTCTATAAAGTATTTCCCTGGCTTCCTCATGTCTGTCTTGTGTCAGGCTAACATGGTTGAGCATCAATAGGACCTGGTTGACTTGACAGCAGGCCATTTGGCACCTAGCCCACAGCTACAGTACGTCTTGCTTCAGGTGAGGTCAGAATCTTGTCCGTTTAGCCAATACTGTATCGACTCTCCCCAGAGAATGTAGCCTATTTCCTCAGCTGCTCACACGTCCACACACACACACACACACACACACACACACACACACACACACACACACACACACACACACACACACACACACACACACACACACACACACACACACACACACACACACACACACACACACACACACACACACACACACACACACACACACGCATGCAGTGTATGAAATCGTACACACATGCTTACACACGTACTGTATATAAAACATCACCATCAGCACAGACACACTTATATTAATACACAGCCACATACCCAGTCAAGCATACACACAAAATACATGATGCAAATAGTCTGATATAATTATTACTGGGCTGTCCATTACAAATCCACCCACCTTAGAGATCACGGGAAGAACACAGGAATGTCAGACATTACAGACACAATCAGCTTTCTAATGCTCGGCAACAGCTGTGTGTGTGAGTGTCTTTGCGTATCTGTTTACTTGGGTGTGTCTTTGCGTATCTGTTGGCTTGTGTGTGTTTGCGTGTGTGTGAGTGAGGATGGCACTCTGTTGGCAGGGGAGCGGCTCCCCTCTGCTCCTTCTGTCACCGACTGGAATGTGACAGAGATGGAGGAGGTCCAGGATAGCCCTCAAGACCGGAACACACCCTCCGTGGCAGAGCCAGTACACACTGCTCAGTGCTAAGTGTGTGTGTGAGTGTCACTGGGTGTGGGTTTTTGTGTGGTTTGGTGTGACAGATATAGAGCCAATATTGTATGTGTGTGTAGATGGGTAGAAGGTAATGATCCGTGTCTGTGTTTTTTGTGTGTCTATATAGGTCTACAGTCTATGCCGTACGGATGTAAATCTCATTTGTAGACCTCTGACGCGAGACAGTACCCACTATCTACTTCTCATTAGGTCCTACTACTGGCCTGAAAACAAACACACTATCCATGTGCAGCTGATCAGTACTGAGAGACAGACTGGGGTCATGGCACAGTGGTGTCCTCTCTCGATGGACACACACAAGGGCACTAGAGTGACTGGAGCTGCATTTTGTACTGATGATTTAATTATACACAGCACAGCCGTGATTAATCCATATTTACCACACGTGTAGCTCCAAGTACACTCACAGTCTCACGGCAGTCCTTTACAGAGTCCCAGAGACCTCCACTCCACAGTAATCAACTGGTGACAGTATAGGTGTGCTATAGGGCTGGTATCGTCATGGCAACACAGCCATCAGAATAGAGTGCTGGGTTTGGGAAGGTTGTGAGGTGTGAGCTGGGAAGAGAGCGACAGTCAGCGATCGGGGTGGGAGCACGGCTATAATCCGCATTTAATCTGCTGTTTTGGACAATCCAGTGTGGCCCATGCCAACACCAACACCAAAACCCAAATCACTCTCAGTCACACATGCTGGAAGCATTCTCCACTGACTCCCAGCCACACATGGTTAGCACACACTACTCTATCGCTCCTCAATCTATTCTAAACATATACAGTACAGAGAAGTATTATTCATATATTCTAAACATGTACAGTACAGAGAAGTATTATTCATATATTCTAAACATGTACAGTACAGAGAAGTATTATTCATATATTCTAAACATATACAGTACAGAGAAGTATTATTCATATATTCTAAACATATACAGTACAGAGAAGTATTATTCATATATTCTAAACATATACAGTACAGAGAAGTATTATTCATATATTCTAAACATATACAGTACAGAGAAGTATTATTCATATATTCTAAACATATACAGTACAGAGAAGTATTATTCATATATTCTAAACATATATAGTACAGAGAAGTATTATTCATATATTCTAAACATGTACAGTACAGAGAAGTATTATTCATATATTCTAAACATATACAGTACAGAGAAGTATTATTCATATATTCTAAACATATACAGTACAGAGAAGTATTATTCATATATTCTAAACATATACAGTACAGAGAAGTATTATTCATATATTCTAAACATATACAGTACAGAGAAGTATTATTCATATATTCTAAACATATACAGTACAGAGAAGTATTATTCATATATTCTAAACATGTACAGTACAGAGAAGTAAGCAAGGACCCCAGACATTATGATTCACGAGACAAGTCACATCAAGATTGATGTGTACAGTTAGTGAATCAATGTAAAAATAACACATTGCTAGTTGTGCATTTCAGTGTGATGAACGTCTACATTTTGGGTGAAGGTTGTACATTTTAATGCTTGTGTGTTTACCTGTTTATAGGTGGGGGGAGAGAGAGGGAAAGAGAAAAAGAGTGGAGGAGAGGTCAGTGACTCTGGCTGTTGAAGGGCTGTTAATGAGGGTTCAGTCCATGAGTCAGCGCTTATGACTTCCAGGGGTTATAAATGACCGTAAGACTGACCTTAAATGACCGTAAGACTCACAGGGAGAGAATAGAATAGACACAGTGTCCCAGACCACTCTTAGGCCACTTCATTATTATCTTATTAACGCATGTCAACAACTCACAGTCATGGAGCCATAGATTCAGAGAGAGACATACCATGGTTTTGGCCTCACACTAGTGTTGGGCTCTCCACAACAGAACAGTGAGTTTTCATTACCTTACTTAGCAAGAAGCATATGAAAGGTTGTATCAGTTTGTTAAGAGCCTTTTCCCTTTGTTCTAAGCTTCCATAGACTCATAATGAGATCCACTGATTGTACAAAGGCACCAGCGCTCTCGCTCTATCTGTGAGAGTAAGATGGGTGAAGTGTCTGTGGGTATTGATTTGCACCTGGTGCAGATCATATCTTTCCCATACATCTCTGACACATTGTCTTATACCGCCTCTCAATGTTTATCTATTTTAATAAGGTCTCTCTCTCTCTCTCTCCCTCTCTCCTCTCTCTCTCTCTCTCTCTCTCTCTCTCTCTCTCTCTCTCTCTCTCTCTCTCTCTCTCTCTCTCTCTCTCTCTCTCTCTCTCTCTCTCGTTCCCTGAACAGATAGAACTAGAAGGCCTTGAGAGGGAGGGCGGAACTGAGACACAATCTGCATCTTATCATTCTGCTGCAATGTTTGGGCTATAGGCATGATGAGGGCAGATATGGCATTCTCTCTCTCTCTCTCTCTCTCTCTCTCTCTCTCTCTCTCTCTCTCTCTCTCTCTCTCTCTCTCTCTCTCTCTCTCTCTCTCTCGTTCACTGAACAGATAGAACTAGAAGGCCTTGAGAGGGAGGGCGGAACTGAGACAACCTGCATCTTATCATTCTGCTGCAATGTTTGGGCTATAGGCATGATGAGGGCATGGGGAGATATGGCATTAGTGTGTGTGTGTTTGTCCACTGTGTCCAACGTTGTCCCTCAGGGCTGACAGCAGCAGTTGTCAGGCCTGTGTGAGTGAGCCAGACAGCTCAGTCACACACACACTTAATCACGCACACAAACACACACAAAAGGTGTGATGACAAAAGGTGTGATGCTCCCATCTGAGGCCTAAGGAGATCAGACACATGAACCACTGCTCTCTCCCTGTGTGTGTGTGTGTGTGTGTGTGTGTGTGTGTGTGTGTGTGTGTGTGTGTGTGTGTGTGTGTGTGTGTGTGTGTGTGTGTGTGTGTGTGTGTGTGTGTGTGTGTGTGTGTGTGTGTGTGTGTGTGTGTGTGTGTGTAATACATGTCCCAAATGTTTGTAACACAATTTACTTGGAAAGAGTGGAAATCAATTCAGTATATTCTTGCCAGTCTCTCTCTGCAGCATGGTGAAGCTGAATAGTTCATGGGAAGATAAGTGAATTTGATAACGTGTTAGGTGGAGTGTGAAGTCATTGTCACATTTAGCATGTGGTTATTCATATTTGGCTGCTAACAGTGTGTGGCTTACTCCGTTTTGGCAGTGTAAACATTTGCCTGAGAGTGTAAGAGTAAATATAGCATCCGCACTGCAATTTGCTTACGCTTGTGTTTGTATGTTTGGCCGGCCATCTGGCTGTATGACTGTGTGTGTGTGTGTGTGTGTGTGTGTGTGTGTGTGTGTGTGTGTGTGTGTGTGTGTGTGTGTGTGTGTGTGTGTGTGTGTGTGTGTGTGTGTGTGTGTGTGTGTGTGTGTGTGTGTGTGTGTGTGTGTGTGTGTGTGTTGGGGGGCGAACTTGTGAGTCAAATGAGGATCTGTATCACAAGTGTCTGTTTATGTTTGTCTATCTGTGTTGGAGGGAGCGTGGTCCTTTATTGGTCTGTGTAAGGTGTTTCACTGGTGTTTGTGTGCGTGAATAAGTATGTATTTGTGTGTGTGTGTGTGTGTGTGTGTGTGTGTGTGTGTGTGTGTGTGTGTGTGTGTGTGTGTGTGTGTGTGTGTGTGTGTGTGTGTGTGTGTGTGTGTGTGTGTGTGTGTGTGTGTGTGAGCTGTCTGGCTCTCTCATCAGCTTCTATAACTTTGACTCAACCACACACAGCAGCTGCTGCTGTCAGCCCTGAGGGACAACGTTGGACACAGTGGACAAACACACACACACACACACACACTAATGCCATATCTCCCCATGCCCTCATCATGCCTATAGCCCAAACATTGCAGCAGAATGATAAGATGCAGATTGTGTCTCAGTTCCGCCCTCCCTCTCAAGGCCTTCTAGTTCTATCTGTTCGGCGAACAAGAGAGAGAGAGAGAGGAGAGAGAGAGAGAGAGAGAGAGAGAGAGAGAGAGAGAGAGAGAGAGAGAGAGAGAGAGAGAGAGAGAGAGAGAGAGAGAGAGAGAGAGAGGTGGAGAGAGAGGAGACATGGACAGATGGGAGACATAGAGAGAGAGAGAGAGAGAGACAGAGAGAGGGAGGGAGAGAGAGAGAGAGAGAGAGAGAGAGAGAGAGAGAGAGAGAGGAGGTGGAGAGATAGGAGACATAGAGAGAGAGAGAGAGAGGAGGTGGAGAGATAGGAGACAGAGAGAGAGAGAGAGAGAGAGAGAGAGAGAGAGAGAGAGAGAGAGAGAGAGAGAGAGAGAGAGAGAGAGAGAGAGAGAGGAGGTGGAGAGATAGGAGACATACAGAGAGAGAGAGAGAGAGAGAGAGAGAGAGAGAGAGAGAGAGAGAGAGAGGGGGAGAGAGAGAGAGGAGGTGGAGAGATAGGAGACATACAGAGAGAGAGAGAGAGGAGAGAGAGAGAGAGAGGAGGTGGAGAGATAGGAGACATAGAGAGAGAGAGAGAGAGGGAGGTGGAGAGATAGGAGACATACAGAGAGAGAGAGAGAGAGAGAGAGAGAGAGAGAGAGAGAGAGAGAGAGAGAGAGAGAGAGAGAGAGAGAGAGAGAGAGAGAGAGACCTTATTAAAATAGATAAACATTGAGAGGCGGTATAAGACAATGTGTCAGAGATGTATGGGAAAGATATGATCTGCACCAGGTGCAAATCAATACCCACAGACACTCATGGATGCTTAGAACAAAGGGAAAATGCTCCTAACAAACTGTTACAACCTTTCATATGCTTCTTGCTAAGTAAGATAAAGAAAACTCACTGTTCTGTTGTGGAGAGCCCAACACTAGTGTGAGGCCAAAACAATGAGGCCTTTACTTAATCTCTGACAAACCATGGTATGTCTCTCTCTGAATCTATGGCTCCATGACTGTGAGTTGTTGACATTCGTTAATAAGATAATAATGAAGAGTGGCCTAAGAGTGGTCTGGGACACTGTGTCTATTCTATTCTCTCTCTGTGAGTCTTACGGTCATTTAAGGTCAGTCTTACGGTCATTTATAACCCCTGGAAGTCATAAGCGCTGACTCATGGACTGAACCCTCATTAACAGCCCTTCAACAGCCAGAGTCACTGACCTCTCCTCCACTCTTTTTCTCTAACCCCCCTCTCTTAGGATTCCTAATAATCTGTTGATTGTTTACCCAGCTGTTTGGGGTACAGTAAATAGTCAAGTGGAGCCGTCACACCTGGATTAATCCAGTCAGATAGAACCCCATTGAGAGAAAATCGCTCAAGATGTCTCTGAATGTAACAGCTGTGTATAGGATATCTTCCGGCTTTTTCAAAGTGACATGGTTTATCCAAGCACTCATCCATACACTCATACACAAAAGACAAGGGTTTATCTGTATGACTTTAACAGTGATGACAGGGAGCTTAGCGTTAAAGGATTGGAAGGATGAGTAATTGGAATAATGGATAGAAAATAAGAAACGGTGAGAGAGAAGGAATGGGTTGTGGGAGGAAAGGGTGAAAAGAGAGATATGGAATGAAAACAGAAAACTGGAAAAATCCACAAAGAAACATCCAGTGGGGAATAAGGAAAATGAGAAAATATTTGCATCGAAATGCATTTGTACACATTTTTATACGCTGTGGTGCATGTTGATAGACACATTTATTGGCTGTAGGGCAGGGGTCAGCAACAGGTGTCCCGCGAAACCAAAACCAACCAACATTAAAAGGTTGGTGCCCCAACGTTTTTTGGGGGGGTGGATTTTATACTGAACGGAAATATAAACGCAACATGCAAAGTGTTGGTTCCAAGTTTCATGAGCTGAAGTAAAAGATCACAAAACTTTTCCATACGTACAAAAAGCTTATTTCTCTCAAATTTTGTGCACAAATTTGTTTAAGTAATTGTTAGTGAGCATTTCTCCACCTGACAGGTGTGGCATATTAAGAAGCTAATTAAACAGCATGATTATTACACCTTGTTCTGGGGATAATAATAGACCATTCTAAAATGTGAAGTTTTGTCATACAACACAATAATACAGATGTCTCAAGTTTTGAGGGAGCATGCAATTGGCATGCTGACTGCAGGAATGTCCACCAGAGCTGATGCCATTGAATTTAATGTTAATTTCTCTACCATAAGCCACCTCCAACGCCGTTTTAGAGATTTTGGTAGAACATCCAACTGGCCTCACAACCGCAGACTAGGTGTAACCTAGCCCAGGACTTCCACATCCGGTTTCTTCACCTGCAGGATCGTCTGAGACCAGCCACCCGGACAGCGGATGAAACTGTGGGTTTGCACAACCAAAGAATTTCCACACAAACTGTCAGAAACAGTCTCAGGGAAGCTCATCTGCATGCTCATTGTCGTAACCGACTTTGGTGGGCCAATGCTCAACTTTGACAGCTACGGGCACGCTGAAGAAGTTGGCTCTTCACAGATGAATCCCGGTTTCAACTGCACCGGGCAGATGGCAGACATTGTGAACAGAGTGCCCCATTGTGGTGGTGGGCTTATGATATGGGAAGGCATAAGCTACGAACACAATCAGCTTTAATATTGCAGATAGATTGTAGCTTCCATCAAAGTAATTGTCTGCATCATTTCCAATCCCTCATATGCATTTTTTGTAAAATATATATATACAGTACATTTGGAAAAATATTCAGACCGCTTGACTTTTTCCACATTTTGTTACGTTACAGCCATATTCTAAAACGGATTAAATAGTTTCTACACACAATACCCCAGAATGACAAAGCAAAAAAAAATTTTTTTTTAACATTTTTTGCAAATTTATATAAACTCTGAATCTGAAATATCACATTTACATAAGTATTCAGACCCTTTACTCAGTACATTGTTGAAGCACCTTTGGCAGCGATTACAGCCTCAAGTCTTCTTGGGTATGACTCTACAAGCCTGGCACACCTGTATTTGGGGAGTTTCTCCCGTTCCTCTCTGCAGATCCTCTCAAGCTCTGTCAGGTTGGATGGGGAGCATCGCTGCACAGCTACAATTGAAGTCGGAAGTTTATATACACATAGGTTGGAATAATTAAAGCTAGTTTTTTCAACAACTCCACAAATTTCTTGTTAACAAACTATAGTTTTGGCAAGTCGGTTAGGACATCTACTTTGTGCATGACACAAGTCATTTCCCCAACAATTGTTTACAGACAGATTATTTCACTTATCATTCACAATTCCAGTGGATCAGAAGTTTACATACACTAAGTTGACTGTGCCTTTAAACAGCTTGGAATATTCCTGAAAATGATCATGGCTTTAGAAGCTTCTAATTGACATAATTTGAGCAAATTGGAGGTGTACCTGTGGATGTATTTCAAGGCCTACCTTCAAACTCAGTGCCTTTTTGCTTGACATCATGGAAAAATCTAAAGAATTCAGCAAAGACCTCAGAAAAAAAATGTAGACCTCCACAAATCTGGTTCATCCTTGGGAGCAAGCGATCATACCGCACAGGAAGGAGACGCATTCTGTCTCCTAGAGATGAACGTACTTTGGTGCAAAAAGTACAAATCAATCCCAGAACAACAGCAAATGACCTTGTGAAGATGCTGGGGGAAACTGGTACAAAAGTAACTAAATCCACAGTAAAACAAGTCCAAAATCGACATAACCTGAAAGGCCGCTCAGCTAGGAAGAAACCACTGCTCCAAAACCGCCATAAAAAAGACAGACTACAGTTTGAAACTGCACATGGGGACAAAGATCTTACTTTTCGAGAAATGTCCTCTGGTCTGATGAAACAAAAATAGAACTGTTTGGCCATAATGACCATCGTTATGTTTGGAGGAAAAAGGGGGAGGATTGCAAGCCGAAGAACATCATCCCAACCTTGAACCACGGAGGTGGCAGCATCATGTCGTGGGGGTGCTTTGCTGCCGAAGGGACTGGTACACTTCACAAAATAGATGGCCTCATGAGTATGAAAGACTATGTGGATATATTGAAGCAACATCTCAAGATATCAGTCAGGAAGTTAAAGCTTGGTCGCAAATGGGTCTTCCAAATGGACAATGACCCCAAGCATACTTCCAAAGTTGTGGCAAAATAGTCAAGGTATTGGAGTGGCCATCACAAAACCCTGACCTCAATCCTATAGAACATTTGTTGGCAGAACTGAAAAAGCTTGTGCGAGCAAGGAGGCCTACAAACCTGACTCAGTTACACAAGCTCTGTCAGGAGGAATGGGCCAAAATTCACCCAACTTATTGTGGGAAGCTTGTGGAAGGCTACCCGAAACGTTTGACCCAAGTTAAACAATTTAAAGGCAATACACTCAATTAGTATTTGGTAGCATGTAAACTTTTGACCCACTGGGAATGTGATGAAAGAAAAAAAAGCTGAAATAAACGACTCAACTATTATTCTGACATTTCACATTCTTAAAATAAAGTGGTGATTCTAACTGACCTAAGAGAGGGAATTTTTACTCTGATTAAATGTCAGGAATTGTGAAAAACTGAGTTTAAATGTATTTGACTAAGGTGTATGTTAACTTCCGACTTCAACTGTATTTTCAGGTCTCTCCAGAGAAGTTCGATTGCGTTTAAGTCCGGCTCTGGCTGGGCCACTCAAGGACATTCAGAGACTTGTCCCGAAGCCACTCCAGCAATGTCTTGGCTGTGTGCTTAGGGTCGTTGTCCTGTTGGAAGGTGAACCTTCACCCCAGTCTGAGGTCCTGAGCACTCTGGAGCAAGTTTTCATCTAGGATCTTTCTGTACTTTGATCCGTTCATTGTTCCCTTGATCCTGACTAGTCTCCCAGTCCCTGCCACTGAACAACATCTCCTCTGCATGATGCTGCCATCACCATGCTTCACTGTAGGAATGGTGCCAGGTTTCCTTCAGATGTGACACTTGGCATTCAGGCCAAAGAGTTCAATTGTGGTTTCATCAGACCCAGAGAATCTTGTTTCTCATGGTCTGAAAGTCCTTTAGGTGTTTTTTGGCAAACCAAGTAGGCTGTCATGTACCTTTTACTGAAGAGTGGCTTCCATCTGGCCACTCTACCATAAAGGCCTGATTGGTGGACTGCTGCAGAAATGGTAGTCCCTCTGGAAGGTTCTCCCATCTCCACAGAGGAACTCTGGAGTTTAGCTGTGCAGACAGCTCTAGGAAGAGTCTTAGTGGTTCCAAACTTTTTCCATTTAAGAATGATGGAGGCCACTGTGTTCTTGGGGACCGTCAATGCTGCAAAACTGTTTTTGTATCCTTCCCAAGATCTGGGATCCCGAGTGGCACAGCCGTCGAAGGCACTGCATCTCAGTGCTAGAGGGGTCACTCCCGACCCTGGTTCGATTACAGGCTTTATCACACCCGGCCGTGATTGGGTGGTGCACAATTGGCCCAGCATCGTCTGGGTTAGGGTTTGGCCGGGGTAGGTCGTCGTTGTAAATAAGGATTTGTTCTTAACTGACTTGCCTAGTTAAATAAAAAAAATGTGCCTCGATACAATCCTGTTTCGGAGCTCTACGGATAATTCCTTCAACCTCATGGCTTGTTTTTTTTCTCTAACATGGCACTTTCAAATGTGGGACCTTATATAGACAGGTGTGCGCCTTTCCAAATCATATCCATTCAATTGAATTTACCACAGGTGGACTCCAATCAAGTTATAGAAACATCTCGTGGATGATCAATGGAAACAGGATGCACCTGAGCTCAATTTCGAGTCTCATAGCAAAGGGTCTGAATACTTATGTAAATAAGGTATTTCCTTGTTTTTTTAAAAATGGTATTCATTTGCAAACCTTTCTAAAAACCTGTTTTCGCTTTGTCATTATGGGGTATTGTGTATAGATTGATGAGGGAAAAATAGAATAAAACAATTTTAAAATAAGGCTGTAACGTAACAAAATGTGGAAAAACTGAAGGGGTCTGAATACTTTCCGAATGCAGTGTATATATATATATATATATATATATATATATATATATATATATATAAAATAATAGTGAAGACATCAAAACTATGAAATAACATACATGGAATCATGTAGTAACCACAAAGTGTTAAACAAATCTAAATATATTTTAGATTCTTCAAAGTTGTCACAACGCTATTATCAAGGAATAAGTTGGCTACTTTGAAGAATCTCAAATATAAAATATATTTTGATTTGTTCAACACTTTTTTGCTAACTACATGATTCCATGTGTTATTTCATAGTTTAGATGTCTTCACTATTATTCTACAATGTAGAAAATTGTAAAAAATAAATAAAAACCCTTGAATGAGTAGGTGTGTCCAAAGTTTTGACTGGAACTATATATATATATATACAGTGGCAAGAATAAGGATGTGCACCCTTTGGAATTACCTGGATTTCTGCATAAATTGTTCATAAAATTTGCTCTGATCGTCATCTAGGTCACAACAATAGACAAACACAGTCTGCTTAAACTAATAACACACAAACAATTATACGTTTTCAGGTTATTGAACACACCGTGTAAACATTCACAGTGCAGGGTGGGGAAAGTATGTAAACCTTTGGATTTAATAATTGGTTGACCCTCCTTTGGCAACAATAACCTCAAGCGAACGTTTACTGTAGTTGTGGATCAGACCTGCACAACGGTCAGGAGGAATTTTGGACCATTCCTATTTACAAAACAGTTTCAGATCAGCAATATTCTTGGGATGTCTGGTGTGAACTGCTCTCTGGAGGGCAGGCCACAGCATCTCAATCGGGTTGAGGTCAGGACTCTGACTGGGCCACTCCAGAAGGCACATTTTTCTTCTGTTGTTGATTTACTTCTGTGTTTTGGGTCGTTGTCCTGTTGCGTCATCCAACTTCTGTTCAGCTTCAATTGGCGGACAGATAACCTTACATTCTCCTGCAAAATGTCTTGATCAACTTGGGAATTCATTTTCCCGTTGATGATAGCAAGCTGTCCAGGCCCTGAGGCAGCCCCAAACCATTATGCTCCCTCCACCATAGTTTACAGTTGGGATTAGGTTTTGATGTTGTTGTTCTGTGCCTTTTTTCCCCCACACATAGTGTTGAGTGTTCCTTCCAAACAACTCAACTGTAGTTTAATCTGTCCACAGAATATTTTGCCAGAAGCGCTGTGGAACATCTAAGTGCTCTTTTGCGAACAATGTTTTAATTGGACAGCAGTGGCTTCTTCCATGGTGTCCTCCCATGATCACCATTCCTGGTTAGTGTTTTACGTATATGGTACTCGTCAACAGAGATGTTAGCATCTTCCAGAGATTTCTGTAAGTCTTTAGCTGACACTCTAGGATTCTTCTTAACCTCATTGAGCATTCTGCACTGTGCTCTTGCAGTCATCTTTGCAGGACGGCCACTGCTGGGAGAGTAGCAACGGTGCTGAACTTTCTCCATTTATAAACAATTTGTCTTACCGTGGACTTATGAACATCAAGGCTTTTAGAGATACTTTTGTAACCCTTTCCAGTTTTATGCAAGTTAAGAATTCTTCATCTTAATTTTGTTCGCGGCATGGTTCACATCAGGCAATGCTTTTTGTGAATAGAAAACTCAAATTCTGTGAGTGTTTTTTATAGGGCAGGGCAGCTCTAACCAACATCTCCAATCTCGTCTCATTGATTGGACTCCAGGTTAGCTGACACCTGACTCTAATTAGCTTTTGGATAAGTCATTAGCCTAGGAGGTTACACTTTTCCCAACCTACACTGTGAATGTTTCAATGATCTATTTAATATAGACAAGAAAAATACAATAATGTGTGTGTTATTATTTGAAGCACACTGTGTTTGTCTATTGTTGTGACTTAGATAAAGGTCAGATCAAATTGTATGACTCATTTATGCAGAAATCCAGGTAATTACAAAGGGTTCACATACTTTTCCTTGCCACTGTATATTGTCTAAATATATTTTGTTCCCCTAACTGTACCACACCTCCCCTAATTGGAGTAAACTAACGGGCAACAACACTTAGGCTTCTACTTCCAGCTTTTTCTCTTCTTTTTTTTTATCCCATCCTTCAGCTATCCTCATCCCCTCCCATCTATCGCTGAAGACCATCCAGTTTTGCTTTCTAGCTGGCATATATTTTTGACTGTGCCGTTTCACAAAAATTCTGAACCTCTATACATTTTACGGACCCAGTATATTTTACATTAGTTAACTTGTTGTTTTTAGTCCCACCCTTCAGCTCCACTCAACCCCTCCCATCTATCTCTCAACACCATCCAGTTTTGATTTCTATTTGCCATATATTTTTCAACTGTGCTGTGATGTTTCACAAAAGTTCTGAACCTTTCCAGTTGCGTTTTATTGATGGCAATTTGATACCCTGACAAGATTCTGAGGCCCATTGTCTGTCGGGCCATTCATCCGCCGCCATCGCCTCATGTTTCAGGATGATGCATGGCCCCATGTCACAAGGATCTGTACACAATTCCTGGAAGCTGAAAATGTCCCAGTTCTTCCAGACATTGAGCATGTTTGGGATGCTCTGGATCAACGTGTAAGACAGCGTGTTCTAGTTCCCGCCAATATCCAGCAACTTTGCACAGACATTGAAGACGAGTGGGACTACATTCCACAGGCCACAATCAATAGCCTGATCGACTCTATGCGAAGGAGATGTGTCGTTGCTGCATGAGGCAAATGGTGGTCACACCAGATACTGACTGGTTTTCTGATCCACGCCCCTATCATTTTTTAAAGGTATCTTGGACCAATATGCATATCTGTATTCCCAGTCAATGTGAAATCTATAGATTAGGTCCTAATTGTCATGCTGGTGAATGAGGACCCAAAAGCGACTTGGCGAAAACAGAGTATTTAATCCAGAATAAACTTTACAAAACAAAAAGCATAATACTACACGTAAAGACGAGAACAGACTGGAGACTTGATCGAGAACTGCAGGTTGCCTCGGGAAGGCACTTGAACCTAGCAGACTCAGACACCTGCTCACCACGCAGCATCTGAGGGAAACACGACACGACACGACAGGGCAAAACATAGACACAGCACGGTGAATTATAAATGAGGATCCGACAGGGCAGGTACGGGAAACAAGGAGAGAAATAGGGACTCTAATCAGGGAAAAGGATCGGGAACAGGTGTGGGAAGACTAAATGATGATTAGGGGAATAGGAACAGCTGGGAGCAGGAACGGAACGATAGAGAGAAGAGAGAGCGAGAGAGTGAGAGAGGGAGGGGGAGAGAGAGGGATAGAAAGAGGGAAAGAACCTAATAAGACCAGCAGAGGGAAACTAATAGAATGGGAAGCACAGGGACAAGACATGATAATAAATGACAAAACATGACACTAATGAATTTATTTCAAAAGATTGATTTCCTATATGAACTGTAACTCAGTAAAATGAACAGTAAAATATTTTAAACTGTTGCATGTTTATATTTTTGTTCAGTGTAGTTTTTGGTTAAGAAAAGACCAGGAATTCAGCTGGAAAAAATATGTAATTTAGGAAGTCTGTTCCCAAGTATTCCCACTAATAAAAAAAGAGACATATTATATATATATATATATAGTGTACAAATTATAATTATTTTCCAGCCCTCCTACCATTCGCTCCGATCTAGTTGCCTACCCATGCTGTAAGGGGAATAAGCGACTGTAAACACTAGGGGCCAATGTATCTGAAATGAGGACGGTAATAAATAGACCTGTGTGGGACTCCGCAATGACATTACCCTGAGGCAAGGCACAGGGTACGCCATGCCGTGCAGGCTTGCTCCTCTACCTACAGTGCCTGGCAAAAGTGTTCAATGCCACGTTGTACCACAGACTGTCCAGGAGTTGGCGGATGCTTTAGTCCAGGTCTGGGAGGAGATCCCTCAGGAGACCATCCGCCACCTCATCAGGAGCATGCCCAGGCGTTGTAGGGAGGTTATACAGGCACGTGGAGGCCACACACACTACTGAGCCTCATTTTGACTTGTTTTAAGGACATTACATCAACAAAGTTGGATCAGCCTGTAGTGTGGTGTGCCATTTTGAGTGTGACTCCAAATCCAGACCTCCATGGGTTGATACATTTGATTTCCATTGATAATGTTTGTGTGATTTTGTTGTCAGCACATTCAACTATGTAAAGAAAAAAGTAGTTTTTGTTGTTGTTGAATTTTTACCCCTTTTTCGTGGTGTCCAATTGTTTTTAGTAGCTACTATCTTGTCTCATCGCTACAACTCCCGTACGGGCTCGGAGAGACGAAGGTTGAAAGTCATGCGTCCTCCGATATACAACCCAACCAAGCCGCACTGCTTCTTAATACAGCGCGCATCCAACCCGGAAGCCAGCCACACCAATGTGTCGGAGGAAACACATCGCGCACTGCGCCCGGCCCGCCGCAGGAGTCGCTGGTGCGCGATGAGACAAGGACATCCCTACCGGCCAAGCCCTCCCTAACCCGGATGACGCTGGGCCAATTGTGCGTTGCCCCACGGACCTCCCGGTCGCAGCCGGTTACGACAGAGCCTGGGCACGAACCCAGAGTCTCTGATGGCACAGCTGGCACTGCAGTACAGCGCCCTTAACCAGGAGGCCAAGAAAAAAAGTATTTAATAAGAATATTTCATTCATTCAGATTTAGGATGTGTTATTTTATTGTTCCCTTTATTTCTTTGAGCAGTGTATTTGCTATGAAGCCCCTAAATAACATCTGGTGCAACCAATTACCTTCAGAAGTCACATAATTAGTTAAATAAAGTCCACCTGCGTGCAATCTAAGTGTCACATGATCTGTCACATGATCTCAGTATATATACACCTGTTCTGAAAGGCCCCAGAGTCTGTAACACCATAAAGCAAGGGCCACCACCAAGCAAGCAGCACCATGAAGACCAAGGAGCTCTCCAAACAGGTCAGGGACAAAGTTGTGGAGAAGTACAGATCAGGGTTGGATTGTAAAAAAATATCTCAAACTTTGAACATCCCACAGAGCACTATTAAATCCATTATTAAAAAATGTAAGAATATGGCACCACAACAAACTTGCCAAGAGAGGGCTGCCCACCAAAACTCACGGACGAGGCAGGGAGAGCATTAATCAGAGGCAACAAAGAGACCAAAGATAACCCTGAAGGAGCTGCAAAGCTCCATAGCGGAGATTGGAGTATCTGTCCATAGGACCACTTTAAGCTGTACTCTCCACCGAGCTGGGCTTTATGGATTGACTTTGGGGGGGTGAATAGTAATGCACGCTCAAGTTTTCAGTTTTTTTGTCATATTTCTTGTTTCTTTCACAATAAAAAAATATTTTGCATCTTCAAAGTGGTAGGCATGTTGTGTACATCAAAATCCATTTTAATACCAGGTTGTAAGAAAAGGAAAAATGCCAAGGGTGTGAGTACTTTCGCAAGGCACCGTATGGTAAGTATGGTAAACCCTGTTTCTGGAAGCCATCGTTTGAGCGGGTTGCTTCAGCGCAACAATGATTAGTAAGTAACTATAACAAATCCATCAGGTTAAAATATCATACTAATTGGTGTCCAACCACATGGTTTCCATCAGGTTTAACCTGACTGGAGCGTGGGTTCACTCGCATGGGTTCCCTCGCATGGGTTCCCTCGCATGGGTTCCCTCACATGTTCCATTACCTACTCCTTTATCTAAGTCTAACCCAACTCAAAATAATAAGTGAATCAAATTGTATCTAATTCAAAACAAGAGGTTTTACCAACTCCTACTCCCTTTGTCTGTTGCTGTCTAGAATGTTTTCCCACCAACTGTCCATAGCGCTCATCAGTCATGAAGCTGAGTTATAGCCAAATCATTATGATCTCTGCCTGTTTTGAGGCTCTTCCTTCCAACAATGGGCATCAGTGTCGATCAAAGGTTGGTTCAATAGGAACCCTGGTATGAGGCCAGTGTTCAGACATGCTCTCTCCCTCTCCAGCCTGCCTATCAATGGAAGGAAGCTACTATCTGAGCTCAGCCAGGAATTCTATTTCCAAGTGGACGACGTCTGATAAATCATACGCATACACACACACACTGTCTTGGGAAAGGAATGTGGCATCTCTCCTGCGTGTGTTAATGCTAATGCAATTCACGTGATTCATGTTGAAAAGCAGCCCGTTTGTTTTCGTGTCGTCCTGAGGGAATGCACAGTGGCATCACCAGGGGGAATAAGGGAGCCATGATGCTTCCTTCCTTATTCCCTCACATCTTCAGACAGTGACCAATGAGGTGCCCCAAACCACAGTAGAAGGACCAATCAGGGACTTGTGCTCAGGGGAATTTCCAGTTTCCACAATGTTTCTAAACAGCAATGATGCCGAGGTCAGATGTCATGTCATGGAGAGCCATCACTGTCTACCGCGGCTGAACAAAGTGAAGGCAATTGCCAGATAACATGCAGATAACAGCTACTTACAGTACAATCTTAGAAAAAAAGGGTTCCAAAGGGTTCTTCATTTGTCCCTATAAGAGAACCCTTTTTGGTTCTAGGTAGAACCCTACCCAAAAGGGTCCTATGGGGACAGGCAATGAACTCTTTTAGGTTCTAGATAGCACCTTTCTAAGAGTGTAACAGTGGATGAAAAGCAAACATGACAAAATGAGTCAGCTACAAAACAGCTGCTTTAACTCGAACTCTAATACTCCACTTGCTTATGTTTATATTACCATCTTACCCTTTCACACCATTGTCAGAGAGAGAGAGAGAGAGAGAGAGGACAGTTCTTACACTGATACTGTAACCATAGAAATAGAACTACTACAAGACACTAGAATGGGTAAATCAGAACATTACTTGAATATCGGATTAACATTCTAGTAATTACATTTCTATGACTGTAACCAGCCTCTGCAGACTGACGCGATGACGCCTGCCTCTGTCAGAGTGTGAATAACACTTTGCTCGCACTCCTTCTAGCGTTGGTGACTAATTCAGATGATCAGTGTGGATCATGAATGAGTAGGGGAGGTGTGATCCTTCATAGCACCACTACTGCTACCGGATACAGGTTGACTGGTCTGTCTCCTAATGGAGGCACAGATCTGTGGAAGCCAGGGGTCAGGCAGCTTTGGCACTATGCATAATATACTGTAATTCTATAGCGCTAGTTCTGGAGGAACATTCATATAGACATAGCGATGGACACACGGATTATGATAGTGTTACGAATGTGTTATGAATTCGTTATGTAGGTACCCTTCAAAACAATGTGTCAGCCTATAATGAATGTGCTGAAAGGTTGATCATGTAATGTATATGTAATGTATACACTCAAAGTATCTACTCTTGTATGACAAATTATGGACAACTAGCTATAGGGCCCAGTACTGTATTATGAGGTAGCCTTCAGTCAATATTGGATGTTGGTTTTAATCTCTCTCTCTCTCTAGGCTTACAGTAGATTTGGCAAGACATGATTTTGTGATGAGAAAACATCAACGATGACTGACAGTGACAGCTCTTTTGTACTTCGCTGTGCTGCAGTTGCACTTTTATGCCTCCACTGCATTAGGACAACCAATGACATAAGAACCTTACAATTCATTTGTGATATAATTCAAAACATACCCTACCGTTCAAAAGTTTGGGGTCACTTAGAAACGTCCTCGTTTTTGAAAGAAAAGCACATTTTGTGTCCGTTAAAATAACATCAAATTGATTAGAAATACAGTGTAGACATTGTTAATGTTGTAAATGACTATTGTAGCTGGAAACGGCTGATTTTTTAATTGAATATTCATAGAGGCTCATTATCAGCAACCATCACTCCTGTGTTCCAATGGCATGCTGTGTTAGCTAATCCAAGTTTATCATTTTAAAAGGCTAATTGATCGTTAGAAAACCCTTTTGCAATTATGTTAGCACAGCTGAAAACTGTTGTTCTGCTTAAAGAAGCAATAAAACTAGCCTTTAGACTAGTTGAGTATCTGAAGCATCAGCATTTGTGGGTTCGATTCCAGGCTCAAAATGGCAAGAAACAAATATCTTTCTTCTGAAACTCGTCAGTTTATTCTTGTTCTGAGAAATTAAGGCTATTCCTTGCGAGAAATTGTCAAGAAAATGACGATCTCGTGGAACGCTGTGTAGTACTCCCTTTACAGAACAGCGCAAACTGGCTCTAACCAGAATAGAAAGGGAGTGGGAGGCCCCGGTGCACAACTGAGCAAGAGGACAAGTACATTAGAGTGTCTAGTTTGAGAAACAGGCGCCTCACAAATCCTCAACTGGCAGCTTCATTAAATAGTACCCACAAAACACCCGTCTCAACATCAACAGTGAAGAGGCGACTCCGGGATGCTGGCCTTTTAGGCAGAGTGCCTCTGTTCTTTTGCCCATCGTAATCTTTTCTTTTTATTGGCCAGTCTGAGATATTGCTTTTTCTTTACAATTCCTGGAGTCGCCTCTTCAATGTTGACGTTGAGACTGGTTTCAGAAGAAAGTCTTTGTTTCTGGCCATATTGAGGCTGTAATCAAACCCACAAATGCTGATGCTCCAGATACTCAACTTGTCTAAAGAAGGTCAGTTTTATTGCTTTTTTAATCAGGACAACAGTTTTCAGTTGTGCTAACATAATTGCTAAATATTTTTCTAATGATCAATTAGCCTTTTAAAATGATAAACTTGGATTAACTAACACAACGTGCCGTTGGAACACAGGAGTGATGGTTGCTGATAATGGGCCTCTGTACGCCATTGTAGATATTCCATAAATAAATCTGACATTTCCAGCTACAAAAGTAATTTACAACATTAACAATGTCTACACTGTATTTCTGATCATTTTGATGTTATTTTAATGGACAAAAAATGTGCTTTTTTTAATCAAAAACAGGGACATTTCTAAGTGACCCCAAACTTTTGAATAGTGTATATGTAATATAATAAAATAATAACTCAAAAGCTCAGATATGAATGAGGTTTCTCTTTAGTGAGTAACAAAATGTACATCCCAAAATACACCCTATTCACTTGATAGTATACTACATTACTTGTGACCATCGTCATACGTAGTGCACTATACACTGAGTGTACAAAACATTATACACACCTGCTCTTTCCATGACATAAACTGGCCTAGCTGAATCCAGGTGAAAGCTATGATCCCTTATTTATGTCACTTGTTAAATCCACTTCAATCAGTGTAGATGAAGGGACGGAGAAAGGCGGGTTAAAGAAGGATTTTTAAGCTTTGCGAAAATTGAGACATGGATTGTGTATGTGTGCCATTCAGAGGGTGAATGGGCAAGACAAAAGATTGAAGTGCCTTTGAATGGGGTATGGTAGTAGGTGCCAGGCGCTGTGATTTGTGTCAAGAACTGCAACGCTGCTGGGTTTTTCCACGCTTAAAAGTTTTCCGTGTGTATCAAGAATGGTCTTGACACAACTGTGGAATCAACATGGGCCAGCATCCCTGTGGAATGCTTTCGACTCCTTGTACACCATGTCCCAACGAATTGAGGCTGTTCTGAGGACAAAAGGGGTGGGTGCAACTCAATATTAAAGCCAAATGAGCACACTTTCCACTGCAGTCTTGGAACATTCATTTATCTTTATGCAGATGTCAGGGAGGACCAGTGACCACACTGCCCATAATGAGGACACAACCAACCCCACAGCCTTCTGTAGAGACTTCCCAGAAGACACCATAGCAAAGGAGACCACTTTCTGCTGCATGCAGCTCTGAGAAAACGCTCTCTGATGCCTTCTACACTTAGGACATGACATGCTATCAGAGGAAGATAGAAAGAGAAAGTGTGAGAGGGTGTGAGAGTGCAAGAGCTCAGTTGGTAGAGCATGGCGCTTGTAACGCCAGGGTAGTGGGTTCGATCCCCGGGACCACCCATACGTAGAATGTATGCACACATGACTGTAAGTCGCTTTGGATAAAAGCGTCTGCTAAATGGCATATATTATTATTATTATAATAGAGAGAGAGAGAGAGAGAGAGAGAGAGAGAGAGAGAGAGAGAGAGAGAGAGAGAGAGAGAGAGAGAGAGAGAGAGAGAGAGAGAGAGAGAGAGAGAGAGAGAGAGAGAGAGAGAGAGAGAGAGAGAGAGAGAGAGAGAGAGAGAGAGAGAGAATAGAGAGAGAGGGATAGAGAGTGAGAGGAGAAAGTGAGAGGAATGGACTGGGCGAAAGTCAAAATGAGGTCTCTGCCTCCTCGTGCTGTTTCAAACTCTGACAGCTGAAGCCCCTTGGACCAATGGCATCTCTCCTCTCCCCATTCTCCCACATCCATTCTCCCCTCCCTCCCTCCATCATACATCCCATCACTTTGTCCACAGGATTAGAACAAAGCCTCTCAGCTTCTGATCAGCCACTTTGGACAGGAAGCCACAGACTCAATCAGACCATATTTGCAACACATAGAGATGACACACAGAGGGGAAGGTTCATTGAGAGCCTCAAACTCACCATGCAGAAGAGAATATCCTTGCAATAAGCCCCTTATCCAATACCTAGCCTACAGTATATTCTAATCATCCCCATCAAACCTGATGGAGGATATAGTGCCCTTTGCAGCCAACACCAATGACATTTATTAACAATCTGCCCTTTTAAAATGGTCATGTAAGTTCTTATTTGTATTTTTGTATAATTTTAATGTTATGGCCATTGTGTTTGCGATTGAACCTTCGGAATGGAATCCAAAGACAAAGTGAATGTGACATTAAAGCTTTTGAATGTAATGTAATTTAAACTCTAGATCAGGTCATTTCAAATCTGGACTTTGAAGCCAGTTCCACTACTGATTTTCAATATTTCCCTCTAACCAGGGACTGATAATGACCTGGGACACCAGGGTGCAATTCATTATCAGGTAGAACACAACCGGCAGTACTCTGGACTTGCAGGCTCAGATTTGAATACCTCTGCTCTAGATATCAGTATGCTGCTTACCTTCCGATCATGGTGGAATGCTGCTGGACGGCAGCCTCCAGAAGGCGCTCCAGGATGGTCCACTCCCCCATGATGGCCGTGGTTCCTCCTCTGGGTACAGGAAACCCGCTGTAGGCCCTCCTTCGGGGCTTCGAGGTGCCCTAGGCTCACCTTCGTCTACCCACCGGAGGGGAAGCGAGAGTGCTGCTGCTGGGTGGGACTGGGGGCAGAGGGCGTCTTCTACTACAGCTCACTGGGCCCCCATGGCTGCCTGGTGGATATCCATATGGACCCTGGCTCCACCACCACCGCGCTGACCTGAGATGACTGGAACAGTGCCGCCGTGCAGACGCGCGTGCACGTACAAGCACTGTATCTGGTGGCAGAGTTGGTGTCCCTGTTTTCACTAGTTCTGCCCTCACGTGGGTTCTCTCTATCTGCGATCCTGCCCTCTAGGTGTACCTGGCCTTTCTACCTATCTCTGTCTCCAGCTGCTTTCACACACACACACCTGCTCGCTACCACAAACACACATAGAAGAGCCTCACACTCTCTCCCCAGCTGTCGTAATCCCTCAGCCACTGTGCTGTGTCTGGTAAAACACAATAAAACCAGACTCACACACTCTAAACGCCCTGCCATGCACTGAGACTTACAGTGTGCAGGAACAGTGATCCATCGCACCCAGTCTCACAAGCACACTTCACGCTCACACGCTCGCACATTGTCCTCAACAGTCAAAGATCAGCGTCTGTCTTCTCGCTCCACTCCTCCCTCATCCTCCTCTTCCCTCCCTCCACTGTCTCTCCTCCGTCCTCTCGCTCTCCTTCCCTGTGGCTAGTCTTGTGCTTCTCTGCCCTCTCTCCACCTCTCCCGAACAAGCTGCTACCTACCGCTCTCCCTCCACATTGTCTAGTTTTCTGCTTCACCCTCCCTCTCTCATCTCTCCTCGTTCTGTTCACACTGTCAGCGGAGTAGTGTACCTCTCTCTCTCTCGTTTATCGCTCGCTCTCCCCCCCTCTCACTCTCTCACTGGTAGAGAGTGAATAGCTGCTTCGCTTCTGCTCGTAAGGAACGCTCCCCACTGGTTTCTCTCAGCGTGATAGAGGAATAATAGCTCTTCTTCTCCTCCTCCCTCCCTCTGCCTTCATCTTGCTCCTCTTACAGTTTGACTTCACACTCTCTCCGTCTCCACCTGCCCACTCCCTCTCACTCTCTTACACTCTCAGTCTGTCTGCAGCCACCCGGTTCGCGCGTGTCCAGAGGATTAGAGAGGAATCATCGCTCTGCTCCTCCCTCCATTGCTCTGTTTATCCCCTCCTTTCTCATCTCTCATCTCTCATTTCTCACCGTTCCACTCCAAATACAACACAACCGACACACAAACCATTTTCCATTATCACTCTCTTCCTTGCCTTTCATCCATCCCTCCATTTCCCCCACCTCCTGGTGTGCCTGTTAGACCTCTATTCTCACCTTCGGTGTGTGCACAGAGCGTTCACGTTGACAACTGTGTTTATTGGCACTGGCATGGTGTTGGGGGATGCAAATGTAGAAGACTTGTCGTGGTCACCTTTGCTGTTATGGTCACTCTCAAATGCACAAACACTTGCTAATTCTCTGGTGGAAGATGATATTCGACGTTTGGAGCAACGTGGGAAAAGTCTAATGCTGCAGTGACTGAGAGAGCCTGTTGGATCTGGAGTGATTTACTCAGGTGATGCACCCCCCTCTCTTCAGGATCCAGACCCGTATCCTCCCAGATGAATACAGCCGTGGGACTGACTTGTAAAAGCTACTGTATTGTACACAGTTCATATCACCGTTACCCATCCTCTCACGTTCAAGAAAGCATCCACTGTGAGGTTCAGGTGAAGACCATAAATGTCTCCCAAGAGGGTCTTTGACATAATCGTGTCCTGAATGAGTGACCTATGGTCAGTACCTGTGCAGTCAGTAGAGGAGGGGATGAGGTACTCACCTTCACTATTCGTGTGTATTTGAGAAAGGACAGCTCGAAGACGGGTATATAAGGACTATAGGTGAGAGGACTGATGGTTGCTGACTCAGGGAGCCGCGTCGAGACACACTATAATGAAGTGATGCAGGTGAGCAGTGAGAGCGTTCATAATGTGTAACGCTCTGCTCCACTCACGGCGCACTCACGGCCCACCATTGTCATCTACCTCATGCTAATGCAATCTGACTCCATCAACGGCTCGCACATGTATGTGGTGAGGGAGAATAGGAGATAAACATGAAAACCATCGCTCTCAAACACACACGTAAATCTATACACTCAGAATGACTGAAGGTCATGGTAAACCAAGATGGCTGGTAGCATCGATAGATTAAACGAGAACATTATTGTCCATTGCGTTGTGAAATAGCCATACCATAGGTATGGTTTACTACAGGCACCGTCTCAGAGGCACCAGTGTGTTGAGTGTAACTACTGTGGGTAGGAGCAGGGTGATGTGGGCACCGGAGGTTGCCTGGCTGGAAGGCACAGGGATTAGCGTTGTGGGGAGGGATCAGAGGCGGGTGGTGGGCCACTCTTTAGGTAAAAGATTACATTTGCACCCCGATTAAGGGATAAGCAGCTTTGTCGGAGCTCCAGGCACCCACGGGACCTGGGGATACTTCCATACTGCCTGGCCAGGGGTAATTAAGGTTTATGTAATTAAGGTTTAAGGTCTCCCCTCCCTGTCGGTGTCCTCCTCAACTCCATATTAATGCCCATACATCTGTAAGGTCCCTCAGTCAAGCATTGAATTTCAAGCAGATTCAAGTACCAACACCAGGGACCTTTTTGACAGCCTCAAAGATGGGCAGTGATTGGTAGATGGGTAACAATAAATCAGACATTGAATATCTCTTTAAGATATTAATTATCAAGTTAATATTCCTTCCTGTCAAGTTAATAACACTGCTATGGGTGATGTATTAAACCACCCCGAGCGTCAAAGATGAAGTCATCCTTTTGAACTTAGCTGCAGGACAGGAAGGAAACTGCTTAGGGATGTCACTACGATGCCATTGGTGATTAAGAGTTGGCTGTGATGGAAGAAAACTGAGAATGGATCAACATGTGACTCTACAATAATGACCAAAATGACAGTGAAAACTATACATAAAAGATTCCAAAACATGTGTGTGTATATATATATATATATGCAACAAGTCACTAAAGTAATACTGACAACAAAAACAGCAAAGGAATACTCTTTTTGGCCTAAATGCAAATTCAACACATTACTGAATAACTGCCTCCTTATTTTCAAGCATGGTGGTGGCTGCATCATGGTATGAGTATGCTTGACATAGGCAAAGACTGAGGAGTTTTTCAGGATGAAAAGAAACAGGATGGAGCTCAGCACAGGCAAAATCATAAAGGAAAACCTGCTTCACACCAGACACTGGGAGATGAATTCACCTTTCAGCGCGACAACCTACAACACAAATCTACACAGGAGTTGCTGACCAAGACAGTGAATGTTTGTGGCCAGGTTACAGTTGGCTGAAATCTGCTTGGAAATCAATGGCAAGACTTCCATTTTGTAGTCAAGAATTGTGAAAAGAACAGCCAAATATCTTAAGAGACTTTCCCAAAACTCACAGCTGTAATTGCCGTTAAAGTGTTAACATGTATTGACTGAGGGTGATGAATACTTAAAGGTAGTGTTATTTTCCATGAATCTTACAAAAATATAATCTCATCCACTTTTACAGTATTTTGTGTAGACAATGGACAAATATGTACAATAAAATCCATTCGAATCTCACTATGTAACACAAAATGTGAAGAAATCCAAGGGCCGTGTACTTTCTATAGGCACTGAATAATACATTTGAGACACTATTTTCGCAAAGGTCACACAACCACTAAGATATTTCTATATACCACAAGCACCATGGATACACTATGTAAACTAGACCCTTTAAACATTGTTGAAATTGTAAAAATATTTTTGTAAGCAATGTATTATATTTTTAAGCTGTTGAATAGACTTCTGGTGGCAAATTCAAATTTTCATGTGGAGACTTATGCTTGTGGTCTTGAGACAATTTAAAGAAATCATATGAAATCATACCAAACCTTAATAATGCATGACTTATTTGTTGAGAAGCACTAACAGATTTAAATAGCATAATCAGAGTAAAAATAAAAACAGTTTCATTAATTAACTTGCTTTAATGAAGTCAAGTCAGATTACAGCAAATCAGATAACTATAACTGAATGTACCCAATTCCACATGTTGACAAGTGGCTTTAAACGTTTTTCTTCCATTAACAGCCTTGTTATTCACTCAGGAATCCACTCCTAATGAGAGCATTAATCTTGGTTTTGCAAGAACAAAAGACAAGATCACCAACTGGGAGAGACGGACAGGAGAGAGCCCCCTTTCTGAAGCCTTTAACATTCCCAACTGATGCCGACAGACCCAGAATCAGTGTATTTAAATATCCAAATGCATTAGAACTGACCCTGAATCTGACGGGCGCCATCTGGATTGGGCTGGTGCGGGAAAATATCATTGCACAGCAAATAATGTTCCAAATCGTGGTGACTTGGATCTTCAATATTTTCCAACACAGATTTAAAAGGGTGGCAAATCCATCACTGACTTAAAATGGGCTGAGTTGATTGGAGACATTTGAGGGGGCAAATAGTAGCTCTTTGGCTGGCTGTCGCCCAGTGGCGGTGGGTGAGGCTGTGTTGTGAGTGACATCACAGTCCTGAACAGTTCCAGAGGTTGGTTTGGTCTCTAGGTGATCTCCCTGAAGGCCCTCTTCTCAACATACTTCACCTTGTGTCTCCTCTTGAACCTGCGGGAGGAGGCGGAGCACACAATCAAAGCACTTCAATGGCTTTATCAAATCAAGACTATATTCTCTTGTATAATAAAGACAAATGGAGATGTGGAGGGGGAAACAGCACATTGCCCTCAGTTCCCAGGAGGCTGTTTACACAACAGCTCCCTGAGTTCCATGATTGTCTTCACATTTCCGTGGAAATACTGTGAGCGCAAGGATGGGATCATCACTGGACATAGTCATGCTTATGAAGCTGACAACCATACGAGAGGTATACTACAACGCATGTTAGCCAGCTAACTTTGATAAAACAACAAAAGTAACTATTTTCTGGTTCATTAAGACAGCTAAATGTGTGTTTGGTTGTTGGGTCAATTAGACCAAGCCAATTTCAAGCTCATCTTTCTAAAAAAAAAAAAAAAAAAAGTTATTTCACAATATTATGGGCTAACGCATAGATCCTGCTTTGTACTTCTGTAGCTCAGTTGGTAGAGCATGGCGCTTGTAACGCCAGGGTAGTGGGTTCGATCCCCGGGACCACCCATACGTAGAATGTATGCACACATGACTGTAAGTCGCTTTGGATAAAAGCGTCTGCTAAATGGCATATATTATTATTATTATTATTAGTATACCTCTCTGGAAACAGACAATAATGCAAACAAATCTAGAATGTTCTACTATGAAAGTTATGAGTTAATGACATGCAGAAACTACTATGTATAAATATATACCTGACATGAGATGCTGTTTGTTTTACAGAAAGGGAGAGAATAACTTACTTGGCTCGTTCTCTGGGCTCAATCATGTTCCTCTTTTGCATACTCTTGAAGCGGTCCTTGAGGACACTGCCCTCTGGCTGCAGGACACATAATTACATGTGGAGAAGGGAAACATGTCAGTACACATCAGTAAATCCATATAAATAAATATTGCTCTGATGAGGGACCTTGCTCCAAAACGGGTCAGCATGTGACATTGTGAATTAAGTTGCTATGCTGTAAATCTTCAGCATTTCAGTTCCACACACATGTACATGGGTTCAAAAGGTCAGCCCAGTGTGAATGCATTGTAGACAGTGAGAGGGATGGTCAGTCACAAACCTTGAGTGTCCGCAGGGATCCAGGAATCTCATCACTCAGCTGGATCTCTAGATCCTGAGCCTGGAACCTGGGGAGATATGTGGGGGCCAAGTTCAGACAGAGTATGGAGATCACAGAGAGGACAACGGCACAGACGAAACTCACACTAAGGGGAAACAGCACTATGGGAATCAGGCTAAATGACTTGGTTTGGAATGGGGTATAGGTTTTTCTGGAGCCCATTGTTATATAAATGTCTAAGGCTTCTTCCAGTGAATACTAGGATGCATTTGACCTGCTTTTCAAATTGGCCAGGAAGCTCTATGGAGGACCTGTTGCATCTCGCTCTAGATATAAATTGTAATAAACAACCAAGATGGTAGATGAGAATAGTGGCATTCTTGTGGAGGTACTGACTTGAGTCTGCCGAGACGTCGGGGCATGGACTTCTCTGCCTCCTGGTTGGCCTTCCGCTGGGCCACCCTCTCTCTGGTCCGCTGCTCCCGCCTCTTCAGGGTCGCCTGGATGGAGCGCAGCTGGAAGAGCTGCTGCTTCTTGTCAGTGAACACCCTTGCCGCCTGCTTCTGTTGTGACTGAACAGCAAAAGAGACACCTTGGTCAGATCCTAAGCTAGCACATGGAGGGGAAAGGCTAAAGCACATTAGGGGGAAAAGGCTTTGTAGTCTTGCATGCCTTTATCTTGTCGGCTCGCTCTCTCTTCCTTTCTTTCTCTGTCTTTTTCTCCTGCTGCAAGCCACCACGAATAGAAACATCATCCTCCTCCTCCTCCTCTTCCCCCTCCTCCACTAACCCTTCCACTAGTTCCTGGAAGACTGTCTCCTGCAGAGAAACAACAGAAGAAAGTCAGGCAAAAATGGAGCTGAAGGACCACATACAGGTCTGAATTGTGTAATGATGAACAGTGGATGTGGTTCTGTTGTCGTACCTCAGTGGCAGTATCCTCTTGTTTGACAGCAAGCTGCCTCTCTATTCTCAGCTCCGCTCTCTCCCTCTTCACCTCCACCTCATGGGCCTCTAGTAACAAGGCCTGGGAGAAGAAAAAGGTCAGCACTTCAATACATCAACCACAGCATTACTCAACATGAAGAGACAGAACACCACACATCATGGGAGCAGAAGCATTGATAAGTTGGCATCGGCATTTAAAAATCACTGTTTAAGTGCATTAAGTTACCTGATGGGAGAAGAAGTCTGGGTTGTAGGAGCCTCCAGGGGCTATGACCTCCACTGCCGGGAGAATGGAGGGCTTTGCGTTGAGCTTCTCTGGTCGCTAAGAATGAACAAGACAGCGTTTAAAACTTAAATACAGTAAATATACAAACACTCCTATTTGCCTAAGTATCCCTTTTCACGATACAGCACATACAATACTGAGAGACTATAAACTTTAAGGCAGTGACAATGCTGCATTCTCACCTTCACACGCCTTTTCCCCGTTTGCTCAAGGTAGTAAGGATCTGCGGTCTCTTTGGCTGCAATATGAATAAAAGGTGGTCACAAACACTGACAGAAAAACTCCAACTATTTATTTGACTTAGTTTAGCATTTTGAATAGCCAAACTTACCCTCTCCTCCCCACAAGTCATAATAGGGTCTGTCTGGGAAGTTGTTGGCCGCCGTCTTTGCCTTTGACGTTTTAGTTGCCAGTCTGCGGTTCAAGAGCCGTTTCTGTCTCCGTGACAACACACCCATGGCCGCCAATTTCTCAGCATTCTCTGCAATGCGGCGGAGTTTCTTTGCGTTTGGTTGCTGGTAGGCCAAAACACTGGGGGAGAGAGGGAACTGAATTTTAAATAGTGTCCTAGACTTCAGTGTGTACAATCACATCTTATTATGAGAAATAAGCTAACCAGAGTACACTTGTGTACTTATCAAAACACAGCCTTGCTGCATGACTCCAGTTTACAAAGTGGGGGGAAATCTGCGTAGTATTAGTTTGTGCACATTAGCAAAACCTTTCGCAACAGAAAACAAAAACAAATATTTCTTATTGGACAAGTTCAGGTAGTACCTTTCCTGTTTGTTTCCATTTCATTACTAGTAAATACGACCCAGTAGAGGGGAAACAGCACATTGCCCTCAGTTCCCAGGAGGCTGTTCACACAACAGCTCCCTGAGTTCCATGATTGTCTTCACATTCCCAAGGGAATACTGTGAGCGCAAGGATGGGTTCATCACTGGACACTGTGCCATGCGCAAGCTGACTGAACCGGGCCAAACCATCTCCAGCTAAGGGCCAGGGAAGGATGGGGGTGAGAGGGCAATTGTCAGGGTATATCAGAAAAACTCACTCTTTAGGTGGAGGGACAAGGGAGTCATGCTGCAGGATCAGGTCTATCCTCAGGGGCCGTGACTTTGACTTCTTCCCCTTCTTTCTCTTTTGGACTTCTAGCAAACACAGAAAACACAAACTTCAGTGATTTGACACTCCAAACATTAACAAAGTTGGTAAACAGTGATATTGTTTACCTGGCAGGACACTTTTTTTCTGCTCTCCGATGTCCACAAAGAACAGGCTATCGTCTGGCTTCTCAGATATCAGTCCTCTGTCGAATAAAATATTTAAAAAAAAGTTTAACTAGGTAATTCAATTTGAATCAAAATATGTAGCTACGGCATAAAGCATGTGTTAAACTCTAAATATAAGTATTTACGTTAGCTAGCTAACGTTAAGTAACGTTACATAAAAGCAGCCGAATCATAACGTTACTAGTAAACAGGTTAAGAAACGATTCAGTTTAGGTGTGTTGCTCTAGCCAACTCCCTTGGTTAACCAGCTTAGTTTGCTTGCTAATTAGAATAAACAACCCAACGTGTACATTAGCATTGTAAGGTACAACTTCCATTTTTGCAAGATGTTGACCTGGACTGAGTGACATGCAAACCTAGCTTGCTAGAATAATCAGATGTTTAATAATGTCGCAATACCTGCTAAATATACGCTTATTAGCAGGTAATAAAAGCTGGCTAGACAGCTAGCTCTGTTGGCAAACATGTTGCTCACCCTGTAGCACATGTTGCTCACCCTGTAGCTCTTTCCTGAAGTCTCACGTCATCCAAAAACTCTTCAATAACTTGAATATCAATGTGTTTGTTCCAATTCTTTTTCTTATTCTTATTCACACGCTTCCTCCGGCCACTGTTCAAGTCATCTGATTCGGCCGACGATTTCAAAGATATGAATCCTGGCTGCAACGCTGCCACGCGTTTTAGTCTCTTAACCGCCGCCATGCTGGATCAGCCTTCTTTTCTTTGATGAGGTTTAACGGCAGTTGGTATCCAATAAATGCTGCATTACCGCCACCTACTAGACTGGAGTATAAACTCCCTTAAACCTTGCTTGAAAAAAAATACTAAATAAATAAATACAACAAATACCCTACCATCTAACACCACTAAAAACATAATAATAATGTCTAAATAAAATACCATACTCCACTATTTAAATATATCTAGTCCTACTTCAGGCCAAGAGCCAGAAAGAATGGGACACCACCACTTAACAAACCCTGTAACTCTTCTGATGTCAAGTCTCGCACACCCAAATACTTATCTGCAGCTGACACCACAACCTTTATTTTCTTGGACTTACGTTCCATCCAAGCAGAACAGTTGATAAACATTGCCATAAATGCCAAAAATCCAATCTTACTGAAACGTATATCACTTGCTGGTTTATCCCTCTGTACTGGTACAGATCTACTAGTCACACCACTCCTCTCAGGATCCCTCCCTCTATACTGGTACAGATCTACTACTCACACCACTCCTCTCAGGATCCCTCCCTCTATACTGGTACAGATCTCACACCACTCCTCTCAGGATCCCTCCTCTATACTGGTACAGATCTACACTCACACCCTCTCAGGATCCCTCCCTCTATACTGGTACAGATCTACTAGTCACACCACTCCTCTCAGGATCCCTCCCTCTATACTGGTACAGATCTACTACTCACACCACTCCTCTCAGGATCCCTCCCTCTATACTGGTACAGATCTACTAGTCACACCACTCCTCTCAGGATCCCTCCCTCTATACTGGTACAGTACAGATCTACTACAGACTCACACCACAGGATCCCTCCCTCTATACTGATACAGATCCTCACACCCTCCTCTCAGGATCCCTCCCTCTATACTGGTACAGATCTACTACTCACACCACTCCTCTCAGGATCCCTCCCTCTATACTGGTACAGATCTACTAGTCACACCACTCCTCTCAGGATCCCTCCCTCTATACTGGTACAGATCTACTACTCACACCACTCCTCTCAGGATCCCTCCCTCTATACTGGTACAGATCTACTACTCACACCACTCCTCTCAGGATCCCTCCCTCTATACTGGTACAGATCTACTAGTCACACCACTCCTCTCAGGATCCCTCCCTCTATAGGATCTCCTCCCTCTATACTGGTACAGATCTACTAGTCACACCACTCCTCTCAGGATCCCTACTGGTACAGATCCTCTCAGGATCCCTACAGATCTACTCAGGATCCCTCCCTCTATACTGGTACAGATCTACTAGTCACACCACTCCTCTCAGGATCCCTCCCTCTATACTGGTACAGATCTACTAGTCACACCACTCCTCTCAGGATCCCTCTCAGTACAGATCTACTACTCACACCACTCCTCTCAGGATCCCTCCCTCTATACTGGTACAGATCTACTACTCACACCACTCCTCTCAGGATCCCTCCCTCTATACTGGTACAGATCTACTAGTCACACCACTCCTCTCAGGATCCCTCCCTCTGTACTGGTACAGATCTACTAGTCACACCACTCCTCTCAGGATCCCTCCCTCTATACTGGTACAGATCTACTAGTCACACTACTCCTCTCAGGATCCCTCCCTCTGTACTGGTACAGATCTATTACTCACACCACTCCTCTCAGGATCCCTCCCCCTTGACCCATCTTCCTCTACTTTCTTCACTGCCTCAGCATATGACAACTTCTGCACTACTCTAATCTTGGAAACCTCAACCTGCCTCACTCGCACAGGACATTTCTGATCCCCTGCCCAATGGGCACCCATACAATGAACACATTCCACTACTTTCAACAATGCTACGTATTCCTTTCTCTCATGCCCTTCTGCACACTTCTCATACCTAGGAACCTCCCTCCTACACACTGATGCCACATGCCCATAAGCTTGACACCTGTAACAACGTAAAGAATTCAGGACAATAGCTCGTAACATCACTTTGTCGGAAAAAGACTCAACATCAAAACTCAACAGACAATGACTCTTCTGTTCCTCCACTCACGCCACTGTCTGCATCGCACCAAACAATGAGCAACACAAACACCGGGAATCTTCCCCTTCAGTTGGTCAGCTTTCACATTTACCACAACCCCATTAAATCACTCCTTTCAATGGCACCCTTTTCTTGAGTGCAAAACAATTCCCATCTCTTGCCCCCATTCACTTAACACAGAGCACTTGCTCCCTCTGACCAGCAGAAACACATACAAATATCAATAGACCACTTCTGGTTTCCTTCACCGATTCCACAGCACCCAACTCTGTTTTCACCTGCCCTGGGACCAAAAATGGATCTGCCAATAGGCAAGGGTCCACTTTTTCCAAAAACGTCCCTCCTACTGTCACAGACTCATCTTTATCCTGACCCTCGGTGCAAGCCTAAGGCTCCGAGCACTTCACCACACCTACCACATCCAACGTTATGGTGCATTACCGCAAGCTGCTGTACTGGAGTGTGGGCCAGACACAGGCATTAACTAAATCCTACCTGCCAGTTCATTGCTCTTAAAAAAGACAACAAAATATTTGAGACAATATCTAATGACGTTCTACTCAATATACACTTCAAACTAATTTCCTGTATCAATTTCTCCCTCAAATTAGATCTGAGCCTCTCTCTTTCCCTCTGATACTGCCCACATGGTAGCAATATATGCTCTATGGTCTCTGTTTCCTGGCAATAATCACACTTTCCTGTTGGATGCTTTCGTCCCACATTTAAGGATTTATTCAACCGGCTGTGTCCCACCCCGTAATCTTTTAAAAATAGCCTCCTCTCTTCTGTCCCTTCCTGCCGTGGGTTTATAGTACCTCATAAAGCAGGCCCTGTCTGCTACGTGACCTAAGGGACTGGAGACTCCTTAGCACTGCGCATGAATCAGAGCGAATAACTACTCTGTCTGGCTTGACTTCCTCCACCCATTGCAAGGCCAACGGTATGGCCATCAGCTCTGCCGTTTATACAGCCAGATGATCTGTAATGCGTTTCCTGACTCTCACCCCCACATTCCTGCACTACAAATGCCGACCCAGAACGTCATGTCCTCGGATCTTTTGAACCATCTGTGTATATGGCAACAAAATCCTGATACACTGTATCCAGACGTCCATTAAACAAATCAGATGGATCAACACCCTCCCCATCTTTCTGTAGTCTCTCCAACGCTTCTAGATCAACTAAACTCCCTTCCATACAGTCCCATCACCTTCGCCTGGGTATTACCCACTCACCCAAAGCTTGTGTTCTGTCTTCGCTCATGTTCCCAGCATGCCGGTAAAATCCCTTTTGCAGGATGAGACACCCCATGTCCCTGTTAGGTTGACCCAATAATTCATTGCCAGCTGCTGTCTCCTAATCTGCAATGGCATATATCCTCCATCTCCACCTGCAGTGCAGCCTCTGGGAGATGTCCGAAAGGCCCCACTACATATATATTCGGAGTCCTTGTCCCTGTATGACATCTAGCCTTTCCAATGATGCCCGGGCTGTCGAACCATACGCTATGCTACCATAGTCTATTACAGATCGGATCAATGCAACATACATGGTCCTCAATGAGGAACGCCCAGCTCCCCAATCCTTCCCCACTGCTCGACACCACGATACACGTCTCTAGTTGCTTCCCTCTGCGCCATGTCCTTACAGTACACCAACATCTCTTAACACATTAGCATTACAACTTCCCCAATCAACTCCTTTATCACAGCCGTTAACCTTGTCGGACTCATCTCCCCAACTCCTCTGTCCTCCCTAAACTTCAGAACCACTTTATGTTCCTACTGACCTCCATACTTGTTTCATTTTCTTCTCCATCACTATCTCTTACCATATCTCAGTCAGTCTCGGCGTAGCGGTGCCAACTGCCACCACACCGAGTAAAGTTTGATTGTTTGTTAATCAAAGATGAACCGCTAGACACCGCTTTCGGCCTCTCTGGCCAAATCTACTACCAGAGCAGTACCCGGGAGTTCAACGAGCGTCTGCGTAGCCCTCCGACGTCTCCAGTCCATGCTCTGCTGGATCAGCTGTAGAATGTTTTTTCTTTTGAGGTTCAGCATGAGCTGATGGGCCTCTATCGCCACCTCGAGGAGGGATTGTGTAAAAACCACCCCTGGAAATAAGATATTTGTAGGCCCAAAATGTATAAAATGAAGATTTTTGCTATGTATTTTTTTCTAGGTATTTTAATACTTTTGTGATTTAAAACTTGTTTATAATACTAAAGCAATGTTTGTCACAATACACAAACCTTCCAAGAAATGTAATCTGAGAATCTAAATTGTTTGATTTCTTACATTAACAAATTTGGTAACAGAAATACAGTAATTGCTCATTTTGTAATTATAAACATTTTGTCTCGTGCACTCACGTGGAATCATGTGTCCCATAAAACACCTTAAATTACTCCATAAATGTCATACATTTAAATGGTCAATATCTGCCAATGCAATAAATAGACATTTTAAAAACATCGCACATGATGTAGTATATCACGCTTTTCTGAATGTATTGATCATATTTTTCAGTTAAGATGATTGATAATTGATTGAATGGGTCAATTGATAAACGTGTAGAAAAGTTGGTCTCTCTTGTCGCAGCAGATGCATTGTGGGTAACCTGCCATTTTAACCCAATATAGGACTCCATTCTGTTGTGGGAACAACGCAATAAATAAGGACACGAGACCAGTTTCACATTTAAACATTAGCTGTTGTATCAAAGGTAAGTGTCGTGTTTGAATTATATATTTTTAATTGTGTATTTGTGAATTTTCACTTTTTTTTCTTTAGATAGTATCTTTTTGCAACTAAATCCGCGATCATAGGAAACCCAAGCTCGACGACCGAAAAAGCAAGCTATTATCTGCTTGTAGTGACTAGAGACCAAAGCATTCCTGTCGAATTTGACACGGTTATGCACCGGTTCTGAGTGATCTTCTGAGTACTGAAGTTTTCCAATCGATTCCTAGTGGTGTTTAGAACAATCTTCAATGTGTTTGTTAGTATAAAGCGGCAATGTCATCGTTTAAACGTCGTTTTAATTGTCACCCTCTTGTAAAACACATTCGAATTTTCCTTCCCGTTAGTACGTTCCTGTTACAGCAGCCATCGTCTCCAATGCGTAAGAGGCGGGGACCTATTTGGTGAAAAACATTGCTCATTGGCGAAGAAGGAAGAGAATCCCGCCCATCAGATCACTAAACAAGTCCCGATTGGTAGTTGTATGAAACCGTTACGCTGTAATTCGCTCAATTTGATGTTCATCTTCGCGTAATTGAGCCACAGACTTGGGTACAATCCGTGTTGTAAACAAATATCAAATTGTAAGCATGTTGATTGGTAGGTTACTTTAAGTGGTATCGGCTACTAGTTCCCTGTCATTGTACTCTAATATAATTTTTGGATTATCCAGTACTAACCGAATCTGATTACTTTTTACATTTGGATTAATTTTCCTTTAGAATAAAAAGATAGACCAAATAACCATCGAACGCTTTGTTATTCTAGTGGTGATACTTGTGATCAGGTGGAACAAATCTAGACGTTCCTTTTTCCAATGATGAATTGAAAGTCTGAGATTAGAAAGGTGGTTATGTATTTTGTTATAACAGTATTTCTAAATGTAACACTTGTTTTTCAAAAGTATCTCATCGGATGACAATATTTTTTCTATGGTAACATTAATTAACTTTAATCAGATGACATGTAACAAGATTATTCCAAACCCCGTTGATTGGATAGTGTATCCAATCATTAATAGACCAATGTGTTTTTTTAAATGGTTTCATAGAGCTGAAATGTGTCACCTAAAATCAAATGCCTCATGAAAGCTTGGCATTTGGAAGTATGACATGTGGCGTTTATCAGGTTAACGTGGTTTTACGCTGCAATTTGATATCTAGTTGGTTACACTTCCATTAACATTCCTTTCTCAACTTTGCCTTTATTCAGGTAATTTGTAGGAGCCATGGCCCGTACCAAGCAGACAGCCCGTAAATCTACTGGAGGCAAAGCCCCACGTAAGCAGCTGGCCACCAAAGCTGCCCGCAAGAGTGCCCCTTCTACTGGTGGGGTCAAGAAGCCCCATCGCTACAGGTGATGGAGAGTGAAACGCATAGTGCCTGAACAGCCTTTCACCCACCTGATGTCGTGGTCTCCTTCAATAATTGTGTAGATGGAGTAAAGGACCACAGTGGTTAATTAATTACTGTGTTTTACTTCAGGCCTGGTACTGTGGCCCTGCGTGAGATCCGTAGGTACCAGAAGTCCACTGAGCTGCTGATCCGCAAGCTGCCCTTCCAGCGCCTGGTGAGAGAAATCGCTCAGGACTTCAAGACTGACCTGCGTTTCCAGAGTGCAGCCATTGGAGCCCTGCAGGTCAGGGTTTAGGATTTCTGTTAACCTGCCAAATAACACTAAAACCAAATAACACTAAAACCAGACCTATCGGGAATCTATACACTCAAAGGGAAACTTCATAATTTTGCCAATGAGGCCCTTTATCATCTTTTGTTGAGTCGGCTGAACTACTGAATGCCATATGTCTGTCCAGTATGAAGAAAGTTAGTTAGGTTTGCGAGCTAATGCTAGTTAGTATTAGTACAATGAAAGTCTATGGGTATCTGCTAGCATGATCATAATGTAAACATTTAGTCATTGTACTAATGCTAGTTAGCTTTGGCTCAAACTTTCTTCATACTGACTCAGGGGAAGTAAAGCGCCTCATTGCCAAAATTATGAAGTTTCCCTTAAAAGGTGGTGACCTACTGGCCACCATCTCCCCAAATGTTCAAAGAATGCATTGGTCCATACCAAGAGGGCTTATGCATGTCAGCTGAATTCAACTTTTTTTTTGTCTGCAGGAGGCCAGCGAGGCTTACCTGGTTGGTCTGTTTGAGGACACCAACCTGTGCGCCATCCACGCCAAGCGTGTCACCATCATGCCCAAAGACATCCAGCTGGCCCGTCGTATCCGTGGGGAACGTGCTTAGACGCCTCCCTTTTATTTTTTTATACCTCAGTCTGTCTTTTCCTCCCTTCCCACTTATCCTTATAAGGAGCTTGATTTGAGTAATGTGACACGTAAACTGTGTAGTCTTGTCCCCCTTAGTTCTCTTAGCAGCAGACTTTTAGGGTACTTTGTATCTGTTTTGAAGCTGATCTGAGTCACACCTTTGTGTATGCAACTCTGCACAGCAAAGGGTGCATGCATGAAGCATCTTGGGCAAGCATTTCCCCCTCCTACTATTACATTATGACAGGGTTGGTTTTCTAATTGATAAACATGTGGTGTTTTTACATGTACCCTTAATTATCATTTTTTTTACAACTAGTGTTTCTACTGTTTACATGATACATTTACAAATGGTTAATTGTGTTCTGAAATTGATCAATAAAAATTACTTTGCATGATTCAAAATATTGCATAGGCCTGTAGCACAATGTTTATGTATTTCTCTCATGTTTTTATCCAGGTAATATTTTAGTTCCTTTCTCAGGTTGTGATGCCCTTTTCACACTGATTTCGTTTTATTTTTTTACATTTTTAAGCAGACATTTGTAAAAATCCAGAATTCTCATACAAAGGTGATAAACTACTGTTCCACAACTGGTTGAGTGAAGTGATTGGCCTGTACTGAGTTGTATGCTGCTGGCAATGGTATTTTAAATAGTGAACCGTTTTAATGTTATTTGAACTGTCATATTCATTGGCAAAAGTACCCACTTGTTTTTTTTTTTTTTTAGAAAATGGTGAGTGAAAATCACCAGTAAAATACTACTTGACTAAGTATTTGGTTTTAAATATACTTGATCAAATTCCTTACTAAGCACACGGCACCGTTAAATTTATTTTTATGACTAGCCAGGGGCACTCCGGCATCATTTACAAGCATGTCAAAATCTTTACATCACATTCAGACTGCGCGTCTTACTATATTTCTTATAATATAATTAATGTGTGGATTGTTTAGCTATTACTGCATTGTTGGCGCTAGGAACACATTTCTCTACACCCGCAATGACATCTGCAAAATATGTGACTGAGTGAGTCTGCCTGATCAGAGGGAGTAAGGATGACCAGGGATGTTCTCTTGGTAAGTGCGTGATTTTGACCTTTTTCTTGTCCTAAGCATTCAAAATGTAACAAGTCCTTTAGTGTCGGGGATAATGTGTGGCGTAAACACTTTGTCCAAAATATAATTAAAGTACAGATACCCCCAAAAAACTAATGTAGTACTTACGTATTTTTACTTAAGTACTTTACACCACTGATTGGAAACCAGACCTTTGACATTGCAGGCTGACATTTGCACAAGACTTGTGAATGTAAGGTTGTTCGATGATATAGAAATGCACAATAACTTCAGCATAATAGCTTTCTTGAGCATGGCAAATTGAAAAGCCAAAACGTTTCCACAACATCTTGAGAAAAATATTGATAGCAAGTATGCTATTATGTTCGCAATATGACATTTGGAGACTGATATAAAATAACATTCAGTGGCGTACAAAAAAATATCCAAAGATGTGTCTGAAGCAACACAAATGAAACGAAACTAGAAATGTTTGTATACACTATGGCATTCTGGGAGAAATGATTGACATAGCGGCCATTTTCCCGCTGGACGGTTGTTCCCATTGTGGATACGAGGAAGAAAATACTGACACCGCCAGACAAGCTAAACACTTCTCACATTCTTTTTAACCACTTTTGGTGTAGGTAAGTCAAACACTCGACTGCTTTTAATTTACGTGATCTTCACATTCGAAAAGTTTCAAATTGATTCAATTGTGGTGTAATTTTGTTGGAGATCCATCTCGTTTTCGTCGTAGAGGAAAATAACAAACCCCACTGTCGAAACGGCACAGAATTGCAGCCTTTTCTACAGCTAGTGCAACTGGATGAAAAAGAATTCAAATTATGCGCGGGTTCGCTTCGGTTGTACGCAGGCATTGGTGGTCGAAGTCCGTTTCTGTGCCTACATAAGAGTTCTCTGAGATGTCTTTTATGTATATTAGTTGTTTGATGATATTGTCAAACAGCTGTTTATTTAAATATCAAAGTTTTAGTGGTACTCCTTTGCTCTTCTGCCTATGGTCTTTATCCCGGTTGCGCATCAAGCAGCCGCCATCGTCACAGCGGAGTGGGCGGGGCTACCAACGTCTAGGAGTTGTAGATTGCGCCTCCTCGTGACAGAACATACGCTGATTGGTCTTAGTCATATGTTTACACAATAAGATTGCCTAACCAACCAATGCCGTCGTTTTCCCCCATTGATTGATTGATTGATTGGCTCACTCGAATTTGATTGGGAAAATTCATGTTGTAGACTCTCAACACTTTTTTTGGTTCTAGATGTGTTCAATGACAGTGAGTGGAACACCCAATTACTGTACAGAAATAATCTTGTTTCACAGGGATTTTCACATTTTGTGAAAGTTTTGAATCAGCTGAGGTAATGGATGAATACAAATCCAGTTACTTATTATCAGGTATAATTGCAATGAAAGTGTAAGCTATAGTAATTTTTGTGGTTCTCCCCTTTGTTCAGGTGATTTGTAGGAGCCATGGCCCGTACCAAGCAGACAGCCCGTAAATCTACTGGAGGCAAAGCTCCACGTAAGCAGCTGGCCACCAAAGCTGCCCGCAAGAGTGCCCCTTCTACTGGTGGGGTCAAGAAGCCCCATCGTTACAGGTGAGAGTGACAGTGAGGCTGAAAGGTCTTGCCAAAGCTGCCCTCTGTCCCTGAGCCACACTAATGTTCCTTATTATGACTCCATCACCACCAGAGAGAAGGATTTAGGCCTAAAGAGTTTGATGACATGTTTGCCTCTGGTTTTCTGTAATGAATCCATACAGTTGTGTTAGTCATGGGGTTGTTCTAACTGTGTGTGTTTCCTTCCAGACCTGGTACTGTGGCCCTGCGCGAGATCCGTCGTTACCAGAAGTCCACTGAGCTGCTGATCCGCAAGCTGCCATTCCAGCGCCTGGTGAGAGAGATTGCTCAGGACTTCAAGACTGACCTGCGTTTCCAGAGTGCAGCCATTGGGGCCCTGCAGGTCAGTGCTAACCCCAACTAAGGGACACAAGCTGTCATAAACCACATATCTCAAGTTCGAGGCAGGAAGACTATAATTGCATTATTACTTTTTTTTTAAATCACACACTAAAGAGGAATGCTTTGATCGTGTGCCTGCATGTATGACAAAATATAATTTTACAGGTTGATATTGTGAGCCGTTTCTCCAACCTGTTCTTTGTTGTCTGCAGGAGGCCAGCGAGGCTTACCTGGTTGGTCTGTTTGAAGACACCAACCTGTGCGCCATCCACGCCAAGCGTGTCACCATCATGCCCAAAGACATCCAGCTGGCCCGTCGTATCCGTGGGGAGCGTGCTTAGACACCTACCTGATTTACCTCTCCTCCCCTCAACAGTCTGCCCTCCCCTTCCCTCCCCCTCTCCTCTTATGTTGGTAGTGATTTAGAGAAACAATGATTATGATAAGAATGTGTATAGTGGTGTTTTCTTAGTACTCTCGACAGCAGACTATTATAGGGTACTCTTTTGTGCATGTACCTACTTGTTGCTGGTCAGATCCCCCACCATCACACCATCAAATCAGATGTTCCATCGTCATGATGCCGTGTGGAGAGATCAGATAAAACAAGACAGGGAATCTGACATAGGTTGTGGTCGCAGGAGGATGGGGTTAGGTTTTTGTCTGCAGAGTGGAGTACCTCTTTCTCTGCAGGGTGCTAGAACAACTGCCCTAGTCCCCTTCCTCCTTCCCCACTCTTCCAGTGAAATAGAGACTGAGCTGGTATCTTTCATGGCAACACATGAACGAGAGTCCATCCCCCCCTCCCCTTTTGTGTGTGAGCGTGTAGATTCTGATCAGCACAGCAAATTGTATACAATTCAAAAACATCTCTGGAGCAATTGTTTATTACAATATTGATCATTATCATGGGTATTATTTTTAATGCTTACGCACATTTTTCATAGTGGATAAAAGATTTGTGAATGAAATGGAGGTGGATTCAAATAAAATTTTGTACAGAAAACAAAATTGATGTAAGCTATCGTTTCTACAGGTGTTGAAGCTTGTGATTTGTTTTTGCTGTCGAAGGGGATTCTAGATAGTTCATTCTCATTTCATTGCCTCTTATATTGGCTATATTTTCCCTTTTGTCTTTGAATTCTCAAATTTGGCTTCTGCGATAAATAATTAGAGACAGAATTTTAAGGCTTTTGCAAACAAATAGTGAATCCAGTGTTCTTTGTGATCACTCCTGAGGGGCCTTGTTGTGAGGTTTATGGAGCTGGTGGTCGATGCTCTCTTGCAAACCAAAAACAGTCTAATTGGTAAAGTGATCATGTATGTTAATGTTGAGCTGTAATGGTCACGGATATTTAGACCTCGCCCTTTGCTTCTCAGGTTGTGTCACCCTTTTAACTTAAAATCATTTATGTTTCTTAATTGGAATTTGAAATGTTAAGATGTTTAAATAAAACAATGTTTGTAATTTCCAAATATCTCATATGTGGTAATAAATGGATGTTACACACGTCTCAGTTTTGTTTAGTTCATTGACTGAATCAGTTACTACTAACAGATATTTAATATTATGGCCAGAGCTGTAAAAAGCACACATTTGATGAAATATTATTTGTCATATACACATGTTTAGTAGATGTTATTGCGGGTATAGCGAAATTCTTGTGATCAATCCTGGGTTAGGTTTGTTTGCTATTACCATCACAATCTGGTGTTTTTCTGAATGCGCTAAATCCTTGTGTAAAGGAGTTACACAGAAGTGTCCAGTACTGAGTTGAGGCAAGGGAAAAACATAATACAAATTAAAACATGTTTTTTTTCTCGTAATAATTTAGAACTAAAAAACGACCAATAGAGGGCAGTAACGTACCACATTTCAACAATGAGCCATATAGACAAGCCATACTCTGAATGAAGTGAAGACTATGGATGGAGGGTATCCTTAGAGCCCTATACTAAACATTATTTTAGGTATCCCTCCAACAGTATTCAGACCATTGGAGCTGTGCTGCTCTATCTGAGATAAAACTGAAACCTTACAGAAACAGCATTGTATGCCCGCTGTGGTAAGTTAGGCCTAGAGCACAGTGTCATTCTATGTGTCCCTGTTTTTATGTGACATCTTCAGATCAGAGAGAGAACATCCCCATAGAGAATGTTCAAAAAGTGCTTTGTTTCTTTATTTGATCAGTCATCACATTGATAACTACATTAACACTAGCAGAACAACTGGGCTCAGCCTCAGAGACCCATGCATTCTCTTCAACATTCACACCAATTTAGATTCTGTTTTATTGTAGAAGTTGTGAAAGTCTGTCCTAATGAACTGCTAGAAGTGAATAGTTAAAGTGAAAATATATGATTGAGACAGCAAGCATGCAAGGGCCTCAGAATAGCACATCTCTCACAAGGGTGGACACCGGACAGGAAAAATCAACATAAAGATCGAATCGGCCTTCTTGACTTTTAGAAATCCTCCCTGAACAAGTATGTCTGTTTTCCACCAAGTTGCTTAGCTTGTTCAGGAAACTAGTAGAAACCTGTTCATTATGGTAATTCAGGCGTTGTCCACATAATTCCTATGCACATACCTATGTTATATCGTAGGTGTAGTTTGCAGACTTGTTAATTTTAACAAGTCTGCAAACAAATCTGCTAATAATATAAAAAAGTAGCACCTGATTAGAAATGCTTAACTGGGTTGTTGTCCTCTGAAGTAAATTAGGGTAATTATCTATTGTGTACATCAATTTGTGTGTGAGTGGGTCAGGCAGCAGGACAGAAAAATATTGGTCTATATATATATATATATATATATATATATATATATATACAGAGTATATTCTCCAGTTCAGGAATAGCTGTCCCTCATTCCTAGTTTCCACCCACACTGACCTAATCTAGCCACCGGATCAGTGTCCTTGTCAATTACTGTACCACACCTTTTAATCTGTACACACAGACGCACACTACAATATATACAGTACGTATAGCTTCCATACAGATTAACACCAGCATAAACACACAACAGTAGGCATTCTACAGACAGGAGAGAACGCACTGTACCTAGAGAACATTCAATCAATTACATTTTTGATCAATGGAAACAGGATGCACATGAGCTCAATTTCGAGTCTCATAGCAAAGGGTCTGAATACTTATGTAAATAAGGTATTTCTGTTTTTTAATTTTTTTTATATACATTTGAAAACATTTCTAAAAACCTGTTTTTGCTTTCTCATTATAGGGTATTGTGTATAGATTGACGAGGAACTTTTAGTATTTAATCCATTTTAGAATAAGGCTGTAACATAATTCCACATAACAAATGTGGAAAAAGTAAAGGGGTCTGAATACTTCCAGAATGCACTGTACCGAGTGCACTACTACACAGTACATCAGAGATAGTTGGATAGATGTGCTATTATTTTATAATTTTTTCACTATATACACTGAACAAAAATATAAAATCAAAATGTAAACTCTTGGTCCCATGTTTCATATACTGAAATAGAAGATCACAGAAATGTTCCAAATGCACTAAACACTTGTTTCTCTCAATTAGTTTGTTTACATCCCTATTAGTGAGAAGTGTGGCATATCAGGTGTGGCATATCAAGAAGCTGATTAAACAGCATTATTATTACACAGGTGCACCTTGTGCTAGGGACAATAAAAGTCAACTCTAAAATTAGCAGTTTTGTCACACAACACAATGCCACGGATGTCTCAAGTTTTAATGGCGCGTGCAAATGGCATGCTGACTGCAGGAATGTCCACCAGAGCTGTTGCCAGATAGTTGAATGTTAATTTATTTGCTATAAGCCGCCTCCAACGTCGTTTTAGAGAATTTGGCAGTACGTCCAACCGGCCTCACAACTGCAACCACGCCAGACCAGGACCTCCACATCTTGCTTCTTCACCTGCGGGATAGTCTGAGACCAGCCACCCGAGCAGCTGATGAAACTGTGGGCTTGCACAACCGAATAATTTCTGCACAAACTGTCAGAAACAGTCTCAGGGAAGCTCACCTGCATGCTTATTGTCCTCACCAGGGTCTTGACCTGACTGCAGTTCGGTGTCGTAACCGACTTCAGTGGGCAAATGCTCACCTTCAATGGCAGCTGGAACACTGGAGAAGTGTGCTCTTTACTAATTAATTCCGGGTTCAGACAGCATGTATTGTGTTATGTGGGGGCGAGCGGTTTGCTGATGTCAAGGTTGTGAACAGAGGGCCTCATGGTGGCGGTGGGGTTATGGTATGGGCAGGCATAAACTACAGACAACAAACACAATTGCATTTTATTGATGGCAACTTGAATGCAAAGAGATACCGTGACGAGATCCTGAGGCCCATTGTCGTGCCAGTCATCCGTCGCCATCACCTCATGTTTCATCATGATGATGCACTGCCCCATCTGTGGACAATTCCTGGAAGCTGATAATGTCCCAGTTCTTCCATGGCCTGCATACTCACCAGACATGTCCCCCATTGAGCATTTTTTGGGGATGCTCTTGATTGACGTGTACGACAGCGAGTTCCAGTGCCCGCCAATATCCAGCAAATTCACACACCCAATGAAAATGAGTGGGCAACATTCCGCAGGCCACAAATCAACAGCCAGATCAACTCTATGCGAAGGAGATGTGTCGTGCTGCGTGAGTAAAATGATGGTCACACCAGATACCGACGGCTTTTCTGATCCACGCCCCTATCTTTTTTATAAGGTTTCTTTGACCAACATACATATTTGTATTCCCAGTCATGTGAAATCCATAGATTAGGGCCTAATGAACATATTTCAATTCACTGATTTCATTCAAATCAAATCAAATTTTATTTGTCACATGTACCGAATACAACATATGTTTGTCACATGCAATACAATTTCACCTTACAGTGAAATGCTTGCTTACAAGCCCTTAACCAAAAATGCAGTTTTAAGAAAAAATCTCCCCCCAAAAGAATAAGAAATAAAAAGTAACAAATAATTAAAGAGCAGCAGTAAAATAGCAATAGCGAGGCTATATACAGGGAGCAGCAGTACACAGTCAATGTGCGGGGGCACCGGTTAGTTGAGGTAATTGAGGTAATATGTACATATAGGTAGAGTTATTAAGGTGTCTATGCATGGATAATAAACAGAGAGTAGCAGCAGCGTAAAAGGGGGGAGCAATGCAAATAGTCTGGGTAGCCATTTGATTAGATGTTCAGGAGTCCACTCCGGTACCGCTTGCCATGCGGTAGCAGAGAGAACAGTCTATGACCAGGGTGGCTGGAGTGGCTGGCCTTCCGCTGACACTTCCTGGTATAGAGTTCCTGGATGGGAGGACGCTTGGCCCCAGTGATGCACTGGGCTGTACACACTACCCACAGTAGTGCCTTGCGGTCGGAGGCCGAGCAGCTGCCATACCAGGCAGTGATGTAACCAGTCAGGATGCTCTCGATGGTGCAGCTGTAGAACCTACTGAGGATCTGAGGACCCATGCCAAATCTTTCAGTCTCCTGAGGGGGAATAGGTTTTGTCGTGCCATCTTCATGACTGTTTTGGTGTGCTTGGACCATGTTAGTTTGTTGGTGATGTGGACACCAAGCAACTTGAAGCTCTCAACCTGCTCCACTACAGCCCCTTCGATGAGAATGGGGGCGTGCTCAGTCCTTCTTTTCCTGTAGTCCACAATTGTCTTGATCACGTTGAGGAAGAGGCTGTTGTCCTGGCACCGCACGGCCAGGTCTCTGACCTCCTCCCTATAGGCTGTCTCGTCGTTGTCGGTGATCAGGCCTACCACTGTTGTGTCATCGGCAAGTTTAATGATGGTGTTGGAGTCGTGCCTGGCCATGCAGTCATGAGTGAACAGGGAGTACAGGAGGGGACTGAGCACGCACCCCTGAGGGGCCCCCGTGTTGAGGATCAGCGTGGCAGATGTTGTTGCCTACCCTTACCACCTGGGTGCGGCCCGTCATAAAGTCCAGGATCCAGTTGCAGAGGGAGGTGTTTAGTCCCAGGGTCCTTAGCTTAGTGATGGGTTTTGAGGGCACTTTGGTGTTGAACGCTGAATTTTAGTCAATGAACAGCATTCTCACATAGGTGTTCCTTTTGTCCAGGTGTGAAAGGACAGTGTGCAATAGAGATGGCATCATCTGTAGATCTGTTGGTATGCAAATTGGAGTGGGTCTAGGGTTTGATGGTGTTGATGTGAGCCATGACCAGCCTTTCAAAGCACTTCATGGCTACAGATATGAGTGCTACGGGTCAGTAGTAATTTAGGCAGGTTACCTTAGTGTTCTTGTGCACAGGAAGTATGCTGGTTTGCTTGAAACATGTTGGTATTACAGACAGGGAGAGGTTTAAAATGTCAGTGAAGACACTTGCCAGTTGGTCAGCACATGCTTGGAGTACACGTCCTGGTAATCCATCTGGCCCTGCGGCCTTGTGAATGTTGACCTGTTTAATGACACTTTGCCTGTTTGATGGTTTGTCAGAGGGCATAGCAGGATTTCTTATAAGATTCAAGGTTAGAGTCCCGCTCCTTGTAAGCGGCAGCTCTACCCTTTAGCTCAGTGTGCATGTTGCCTGTAATCCATGGCTTCTGGTTGGGGTAGGTACGTGTGGTCACTGTGGGAACGACGTCATCGACGCACTTATCGATGAAGTCAGTGACTGATGTGGTGTAGTCCTCAATGCCATCGATAGAATCCCAGAACATATTCCAGTCTGTGCTAGAAAAACAGCCCTGTAGCTTAGCATCTGCGTCATCTGACCACTTTTTATTGACCGAGTCACTGGTGCTTCCTGCTTTAGTTTTTGTTTGTAAGCAGGAATCAGGAGGATAGAATTATGGTCAGATTTGCCAAATGGAGGGTGAGGGAGAGCTTTGTACACGTCTCTCTGTGTGGAGTAAAGGTGGTCTAGAGTTTTTTTCCCTTTGGTTGCACATTTAACATGCTGGCAGAAATGAGGTCAAATGGAAATGTAGCTCAGTAAGATCTTTGAAATTCTTGCATGTTGCTCTTATATTTTTGTTCAGTATAGTATATGAAGCATAACCTGAGCATGGCTGGGTTTCAGCTTTATGTTGATAAAACCAAATGGTATTATTCACTTAATCTGATTCTTTATCTGTTTGCTTGTTTGCAGACAGTTAAATTAGGATTAACACTTCCGAAAGAAGCTTTGACAATTCATTCTAAGTAAGTGAGACCATTCTATGTGAGGCCATGAGAAACCCCTGCATCCGCTCTCATCCAGGCCCTCTCTCCTAATTCATTGCAGCACTTTGATTCACTGCGAGTCTTCAGAGGCTTGTGGCTCTCTGGACCTTTCTGGGCTGCCGTGTTGGTAGAGACAGTGACAGGACCTACAGGGAGACACAAAAGAGACCGATTTCAGCAACATGAGCATGTCTGACTCTCAAATGCATTCTCAGAGCACAGAGGATATATTGCTCACATAGTACCTGCAGAATAAACAAGAAAACAAATGCTTATCATTTGATATGACAAGAACAATAGAACCAGGATATCTGCGTTGTAGGAGGAAATGGTTATTTTAGTATGTGTGTCCTGGTTTCTTTAAACGCCTTCACTCCCTCTCTCTGTGCATCATACATCGTACATTCTCTTAAACCATTTTATAGCATCACTACTATGGTAAACACTACTGAAGCCCACCCCAAGCTACTAAAGGTTCCCCCCCTTGCGCCTCTCCCCTCCCCCTGGCACAGAAGGTTGACCCTCCAGCTCGTGTCACCAAGTGCTGGGACCGGCCCTCCCGCCAGGGCCAATGGGCTACCCGGTGTTGGTGTGCGGTGGCTGTGGCTGTGGGCGGGCGGCTGTGTGTGTGTCAGTGTTGGGTCACGGCGTGGGGATTAAGCAGGTGTGAGTGATTGGGGGTGACAGCGGTCTCAGCATTAGGGGCCTCGGGGGAGATTTCTCGGCCCTGTTTTAGACCCACTAAGCTGGGATTTGGACCGCAGTAGTGTGTCAGCAGTGATGCTGCCCTGCCCGGTCCTCCTTCGACCCACCCACCACCACCCGACACATCCACCCTCCACTCCTGCCCCCCCCCCTCCTCTTCTTGTCTGACCTCCTTTCCCTCCACCCTTTTCTGTCTCATTCCTTTCCTCTCAATATTCCTCTCTACAACTCTTCTGCATCATTTAACCTGTGTATATATTTTTCATCTCACTCTTATTCTGTCCCTTCAGCTCTTGGCATCAGTACTGCCGCCTCTATGTCACTGTACACACTTACACACGTTCTACTCAGCATGACACCTGTCACTAGGCCCAGTGCTGACTGTGTCTGCTTCCAGCATGCCCTCAGTCTTGCACTTTAAACAGTGAACAGGCTTGGCTCTGGAAGGCCTTGTCATCATAAGCGTCTTTGGTGGTGCTGTTATCCTCATCAGGAAATGTTTTATCAGAGTCAGGCTGCATAGAATCCAGACATATTATAGAGTTGTTTTTTTACTGTTCACATCCCGTTGCAGGCGAAGCCATACATGACCTTAGTTTGATAGCTATAAAGGACACTTTGGAGCACACAGCAAAATCTAGCAAACAGTAACTGGTTCATTGCTCATGCACTGAGGCCTAGTCTAGTGACGGCAAACACAACCTGTGACTCTATTGCCGGGCTGGGTCGAGATCTACCATGGAGATTCAGTAAAGTGAGCTCAAGGTTTACGGGTCCTGTTCGCCAACAGTTAGCAAGACATCCAATAACGCGGCTTGTTGCCAGATGGTGGCGTCTGATGTACGTCTGAGGGACTGAGAGAGGGCGTGTTCTGTTGAAGGGTGTACTGTAGCTCATGATGATCTGTTTGTCATTGATCACATGTATATAGATGTGCCTCTTTTCTTCTTCAAATTCCAAGGGTTCAACTGTCCTAGCTGCTCTATTAGCTTATCAATATAAACAGCATTGAATTGGAAACCTGACCGGAAATGAAAATCACGATTATGAATGACTTTGCATGTGTGACTGTCTACAGATTCTGCCATGTGTGTATGTGTGCGTGTGCGTGTGCGCGTGCGTGTGCGCGTGTGCGCGTGCATATGAGTGTGTGTTGTGTGTTTGAGTTGGGGCATGGGAGGTGAGAGAGTGTGGTCTGAGATCCCCATTACAGCCAGTCTATTGTAATGCAGCATATTAAGATCCTCACCCGCCAGCGTGTACTAATTAGAGACATTCCACAGGATTAAACAGCCAATTAACAATAAGAGACCATTGTGAGAGTGTGACCTTGTGCGTCACCACAAAGGGGTTTGTGTGTGTGTGTGTGTGTGTGTGTGTGTGTGTGTGTGTGTGTGTGTGTGTGTGTGTGTGTGTGTGTGTGTGTGTGTGTGTGTGTGTGTGTGTGTGTGTGTGTGTGTGTGTGTGTGTGTGTGTGTGTGTGTGTGTGTGTGTGTGTGTGTATGCATTGTGAGTTTTGGTGGGTTAACAAGGTGTTTTGTGGTTAATTGAAAACGTGTGTTAAAGTGTGTTGAAGTGTGTCAAAGTGTGTAAATATGTCCCTGTGGTTTAGTTGTGCATTGAATGAGGATAGATGTGTGTAGAAGATCCAGAACGTCTATGAGTGGGTGTGACAGCATGAATGACACCCTTGGTTAGGGTATCATTTCTCTGTTATATTGTTTGTATATCGTTATATTTTCAAATTGTGTGACTGTCCTTGTCAATCAGTGTACCAGTGTTCTGTTACTTGTCATGTTGTGGGTTTGCTGTGGACCCCAGGAAGATGAGCTGATACTTTAGCTAATGAGGATTCAAATAAATAGACAAACAATAATGTATGTGCCGATGTTTCATTGTGCTTGTTGTGACAGAGTGTGTATGTTGCTCTTTCGTGAGTGGTACCTGTGAATGTAGGGCAAGCATGGTAGAATGGTGTTGTTAAACAGTATGTGTGTTGTGTGAGTGAAGGGCGGCAGGTAGCCTAGCAGCTAACCGTGTTGTGCCAGTAACCGAAAGGTTGCTAGTTCAACTCGCTGAATTGACTAGGTGAATACAGTAGGGCAAAATAGTATTTAGTCAGCCACCAATTGTGCAAGTTCTCCCACTTAAAATATGAGAGAGGCCTATAATTTTCATCATCGGTACACTTCAACTATGACACACAAAATGAAGCCACTCCTTCGTTGCCCGGGCGGTGTGTTTGGGATCATTGTCATGCTGAAAGACTCAGCCACGTTTGATCTTCAATGCCCTTGCTGATGGAAGGAGGTTTTCACTCAAAATCTCACAATACATGGCCCCATTCATTTTTTCCTTTACACGGATCAGTCGTCCTGGTCCCTTTGCAGAAAAACAGCCCCAAAGCATGATGTTTCCACCCCCATGCTTCACAGTAGGTATGGTGTTCTTTGGATGCAACTCAGCATTCTTTGTCCTCCAAACACGACGAGTTGAGTTTTTACCAAAAAGTTATATTTTGGTTTGATCTGACCATATGACATTCTCCCAATCTTCTTCTGGATCATCCAAATGCTCTCTAGCAAACTTCAGACGGGCCTGGACATGTACTGGCTTAAGCAGGGGGACACGTCTGGCACTGCAGGATTTGAGTCCCTGGCGGCGGAGTGAGTTACTGATGGTAGGCTTTGTTACTTTGGTCCCAGCTCTCTGCAGGTCATTCACTAGGTCCCCCCATGTGGTTCTGGGATTTTTGCTCACCGTTCTTGTGATCATTTTGACCCCATGGGGTGAGATCTTGCATGGAGTCCCAGATCGAGGGAGATTATCAGTGGTCTTGTATGTCTTCCATTTCCTAATAATTGCTCCCACAGTTGATTTCTTCAAACCAAGCTGCTTACCTATTGCAGATTCAGTCTTCCCAGCCTGGTGCAGGTCTACAATTTTGTTTCTGGTGTCCTTTGACAGCTCTTTGGTCTTGGCCATAGTTGAGTTTGGAGTGGGACTGTTTGAGGTTGTGGACAGGTGTCTTTTATACTGATAACAAGTTCAAACAGGTGCCATTAATACAGGTAACGAGTGGAGGACAGAGGAGCCTCTTAAAGAAGAAGTTACAGGTCTGTGAAAGGCAGAAATATTGCTTGTTTGTAGGTGACCAAATACTTATTTTCCACCATAACTTGCAAATAAATTCATTAAAAATCCTACAATGTGATTTTCTGGATTTTTTTCTCATTTTGTCTGTCATAGTTGAAGTGTACCTATGATAAAAATGACAGGCCTCTCTCATCTTTTTAAGTGGGAGAACTTGCACAATTGGTGGCTGACTAAATACTTTTTTGCCCCACTGTATATACATTTTGATGTTCCCTTGAGCAAGGCACTTAATCCTAATTGCTTTTGTAAGTTGCTCTGGATAAGTGTCTGCTAAATGACAAAAATGTAAGAAAATTGTATTTTGTGAATGTGTTTTTAGATGTTTTGGATTTCAGTGAGGTAGTGCTCATCTCTTCGTGTGCTTCTGTATGTGTACACATGTATCTGTGTACATGATGTGCATGTTTGCATGCGTTTGTGTGCGTGTGTGCGTGTGCATATATCCAAGTGGATTTGTGTGGCGGGTGGTGTGTGCGTCAGCATGGCACGTGTCAGAGTGTGGTTAGGGATTATAAGGACTCAGGCCTGTTGCTCCACTTCCTTGATTACTACTGCTGTCTGCTGCCATATGGGCCGGGGGAGAGTGCCCAAGCCACTGTACACCCCCTCCTCACCCCACTCAACCCCCCCACCCATCCAGGCCCACCAGCACACCACCACACACATGTTCTGTCAGGACACATGGTCTCACACACACACACACACACACACACACACACACACACACACACACACACACACACACACACACACACACACACACACACACACACACACACACACACACACACACACACACACACACACACACACACACACACAAACGTGCCCCAGCACAAACAATAAAGCTGATATGTGCATTCATGCGTGGTCTCATATGCAATGCCTTATGGGGAGCAGAGTGGTCCTACCCTACCCTAACCTACCTAACCTACCCTAACCAACCTAACCTACCCTAACCTGGTCTGTGTCTGGGACCTGCAGCACAACCCTGCCAATCAGACAGGCTCTATTTCTAGCAAGCAGTTTGAATGAATGGTTCAATCTATGAATTTAGATTGAGTCTGTCCAATAATAACATAACTATCGATTTATATTCCAGTAGTATTGTCAGAATTAGTGTAGTAGATGAGTTACTGATGTGTTCTAGAAATGTGAAAAGAAAGGAAAATATCCTCACACTGTTTAGATGCTCAGTGTGCAGCTGTTCTCCATTCTTTTACATGTCATGTCTTCAACCTGATCTGTAACTGTGAAACCTGCTGAATCTGCAAATTGTGAATACACTTCACTCTGCATACCTTCATACATCCAGTTCAATCCAGTTGATTACCAACCAGAGCTCTTCCTCCAAACACACTGACACAATTGAAACATCACTTGTCTTCAGAGATCCAGGGGGGAGGGGGTGGGGGGTAGTAGACTTTAGACTTTAGAGAGATGTTTACTCTACCTCTGTCCACCACAGAATGCCCTCTCTAAGTGGATGTACAGTACAAATACAAGTACATGTTGTCACCTGCTCCAAGAAGGACTGAAATGGGAGACATACGTGGTCAATCTTGCAGCTCTTATTTCTTGAAGAGGGGGGCTGGTGCAAATTATTAGCAATTCAGGGGGGGTCACAAATTCATTTGACAGATTATACATATATGATAAATGCGTTACACCCTGATCTGTTTCACCTGTCTTGTGCTTGTCTCCACCCCCCACCAGGTGTCTCCAATTTTACCACATTATCCCCTGTGTACTCATATCTGCATTTTATTTTGGTTTGTTGCCAGTTCGTCTTGTTTTGTCAAGTCGTCCCAGTGTGTTTCCTGTTTTTCCCTGCTCTCTAGTGTTTTGTTTCTAGCCATTCCGGTTCTGACCTTTCTGCCTGCCGTGACCCAGAACCTGCCTGCCGTTCTGTACCTGTCTGATTCAGACCTGGTTTATGAACTTCTTCCTGCCCTGACCCTGAGCTTGTCTGCCACCCTGTACCTGTCGGACTCTGACCTGTTTACAAACCTCTGCCTGTCCTCGACCTGCCCTTTGCCTGCCCCCTGTGTTATAATAAATGATCTGAGAACTGAACCATCCGCTTCCTGTGTCTGCATCTGGGTTATATCCCGAGTCGTGATAAAATGTATACTAATAAAAGATTGCAGGAATTGATACTAATAAGTACACTTATGCTATGTGACATAGTGGCATAGGTTGAAATGTAGTGGATTTTACCAAAGGATCATTGAAAAGGTCATTTGAAACATGGACTATATGCCTGAGTGAAGGCCCAGTGCACTTTGAAGCAGCATGGCAGGTGTTAGCCTGTGTAATCCCCAGACAGGACAGTGTGGTCCAGGGCAAGACAGGGTGTCTACTCTAAACGCCGGTCATTAGCACAGTTAAACTGCTGCCTGCCCTGCTGACTCACCCAGTCCCAGACCCCACCTGCTGCCGTCTGCACAGGATTAGGAATCTGCCCATCTGCCCTCAGACGCAGTCAGCAGCACACGCGTCGTGAGTGTGTGTGTGTGTGTTTTACAGAGTAGTGGCATTGATTAAGACACAACCCAGACTGTGAATATTGATTGCTCACATACCGAGATTTAATAGACATCGACTGAGCCACAAATCCTGGCTGGGGACTGTGTATTAACACTGCAACACAATACGACATGTTGCTTTCAGTCTGTGTCTCCTTCAACATCCATTATCTCTACAAAACTAACTTGAATAATTCAGGAATATTCATAAGACAATCAACAACAAAACCTTTGCAAAAGAGACAGCTAACATCCTCTAACCATGAATGCATGCAAACATGAAAACTTTGAAAGCATCATTTAATTGCCATTATTTGTAGTATGTCTCATATTGATATACAGCATGGCACACACTATCAGAGTTTGGCAGGACTGATTAGATGCATAACCAACGGCCAAATTAATTTATGAGTAAATATCTTAGTGAGCAGCACCAGACCTGCACGTTATAATGAAAAGGCCCAATATTTTCACACAGAAGAAGTTCATAGAGATAGTAATTCAAAGGTGTCTGGGCACAGGACATTTATACTTTACAAACCCTACCCATCCGTCTTATAAGAAACCCTACACAAGGCTTACTACATTGTAAATCTTTAACCTGCCCCATGCACATACAGCTGAAGTCGTAAGTTGGAAGACCCATTTGCGACCAAGCTTTAACTTCCTGACTGATGTCTTGAGATGTTGCTTCAATATATTTAGATAATTTTCCTACCTCATGATGCCATCTATTTTGTGAAGTGCACCAGTCCCTCCTGCAGCAAAGCACCCCCACAACATGATGCTGCCACCCGGTGCTTCACAGTTGGGATGGTGTTTTTCAGCTTGCAAGCCTCCCCTTTTTCCTCCAAACATAACGATGGTCATTATGACCAAACCGTTCTATTTTTGTTTCATCAGACAAGAGGACATTTTTCCAAAAAGTATGATCTTTGTCCCCATGTGCAGTTGCAAACCGTAGTCTGGCTTTGTTATGGCGGTTTTGGACCAGTGGCTTCTTCCTTGCTGAGCGGCCTTTCAGGTTATGTACCTGTTTGTACCTGTTTCCTCCAGCATCTTCACAAGGTCCTTTGCTGTTGTTCTGGGATTTATTTGCACTTTTCGCACCAAAGTGTGTTCATCTCTTGGAGACAGAACGCGTCTCCTTCCTGAGCGGTATGACGGCTGCGTGGTCCCATGGTGTTTATACTTGCGTACTATTGTTTGTACAGATGAATATGGTACCTTCAGGGGATTTGGAAATTGCTCCCGAGGATGAACCAGGCTTGTGGAGGTCTACAATTTGGCTGATTTCTTTTGATTTTCCCATGATGTCAAGCAAAGAGGCACTGAGTTTGAAGGTAGGCCTTGAAATACATCCACAGGTACACCTCCAATTGCCTCAAATCATGTCAATTAGCCTATCAGAAGCTTCTGAACCCATGACATAATTTTCTGGAAATTTCCAAGCTGTTTAAAAGCACAGTCAACTTTAGTGTATGTAAACTTCTGACCCACTGGAATTGTGATATAGTGAATTATAAGTGAAATAATCTGCCTGTAAACAATTGTTGGAAAAATGACTTGTGTCATGCATAAAGTAGATGTCCTAACCGACTTGCCAAAACTATAGTTTGTTAACAAGAAATGTGTGGAGTGGTTGAAAAACAAGTTTAAAGGACTCCAACCTAAGTGTATGTAAACTTCCGACTTCAACTGTACACTGTAGTAGAAACCCTATCCTAACAAATGTACCCAGACTGAATGGCCTGTGATTACAAATGGCAATCTGGGATGGTTACATCTATTTTTGCTTTGTTTTTGTTTGAATCACAGATTGCTCCTTTAATACATGTTCAAAATGAGCTGTGCTATACTCCCATATCATGAACTCTAATTTATATTATACTCTATTGTACATCAAACATTAAACAATGTATGTAACATAAAGCAGGAACCACTAATGAAAATATAAAGTGATGATATACACTGAGTGGACAAAACATTAGAAACACCTGCTCTTCACATGACATGTCAAAACAAAATGTATTTGTCACATGCTCCGAATACAACTTGAAATGCGTACTTACAAATGCTTATTTAGCCCTTAACCAACAATGCAGTTCAAAATATTTACTAAATAAACAAAAGTAAAAATAGTAAAAATAAAAATAAAAAGTAACACAATAACAATAACGAGGCTATATACAGGGGGTACCGGTACCGAGTCAATGTGTGGTGTTACAGGTTAGTCAAGTTATTTTGTACATGGTCTACACCTATTGTACTCAGTGCACGTGACAAATCAAATGTTATTTTATTTGATGTAGGTACGGATAAAGTGACTCTGTATGGATAATAAACAGCGAGTAGCAGCAGTGTAAAAACAATTTTAAATGTAACCTTTATTTAACTAAGAAAGTCAGTTAATAACAAATTCTTATTTACATTGACGGCCTACCGGGGAACAGTGGGTTAACTGCCTTGTTCAAGGGCAGAATGACAGATTTTTACCTTGTCAGCTCGGGGATTCAATCAAGCAACCTTTTGGTTACTGGCCCAACGCTCTAACCACTAGGCTACCTGCGGCAAAGGGGCAGCGTGTTAATGTAATAGTCCGGTGTCCATTTGATTAATTGTTCAGCAGTCTTATGGCTTGGGGGTAGAAGCTGTTAAGGAGCATTTTGGTTCTAGACTTGGCACTCCGGTACTGCTTGCCGTGCAGTAGCAGAGAGTTGACTTGAGTGACTGGAGTCTTTGACTGAGACGGTGAATCCAGGTAAAATCTATGATCCCTTGTTGATGTCACTTGTTAAATCCACTTCAATCAGTGTAGATGAAGGAGACAGGAGCCTTGAGACATGGATTGTGTGCCATTCAGAGGGTGAATGGGCAAGACAAAAGATGTGTCTTTGAACGGGGTCTGGTAGTAGGTGTCAGGCACACCGGTTTGAGTGTGTCAAGAACTGCAATGCTGCTGGGTTTTTCACACTCAACAGTTTCCCACCATGTGTACCAAGAATAGTCCACCATCCAAAGGACATCCAGCCAACTTGACACTACTGTAGGAAGCATTGGAGTCAACGTGGCCCGGCATCCCTGTGGAGCGCTTTTGACACCTTGTAGAGTCAATTTCCTGACAAACTGAGGCTATTCTGAGGGCAAAAAAGGGTGCAACTCAATATTAGGAAGGTGTTCCTAATGTTTTGTACAGTCAGTGTATCTGTGCACACAGACTCACTACAGTCACTGCCTGGCTTAGTTACACAGCGTAATCCCTACATCAGTCTAATTTCATTATTGACACAGCCTGACCTTGATGCCACGACAACCACTGACATGGATATTAACACTTCACCATTAACCGTTTACGATTCAATGGAAATGCCAGTATTTGCAAGATTTACACATAAGGACAATCACATACAAAAACACAATCACACAAGATACATAAAGAAAACTATTGGAATTCAAATGTAAAACATAGCACAACAAAAGGGTTGAAAAAACTAAACACACACCTGTAAAAAGTATGTAGGTATGCAGCTGATAATGTCTCTGTGGACAGGTCCTACCCCACGCCCCTCCCACTATACCCCTCCCTTCCTCTCTCTCTACTTCCTCTCGTTCTCTACACTCCTTCATCAGGAATCACACAATTATTGTTCCTTCCAACTATAGAAAAGGACCCCAGTGGGGTCCAAACCCCCTACCCTCCTCCTCGGGGGTTACCTGTTCATCCATCCATCAATCCCTTCATCTATGTACGACGATGGTCCCTCCAGGTCCGTCTGTCAATCATATCTCCCAGTGCCACAGAGATCTATGTTCCTGGGTACAACACTTCCCCATTGTATTGGAGAGCAGGCCCCTATATCTTATCAGTCATCAATTCGTTCCAAACAGGTCCTTCACGTCCTTCCTATGGACTAGCGGACTCCCTCCATCCTCTCCCTTCCTCTGCCAATCTGACTACAAGCCCCACTATCCTCCCTTTATCCCGAGGTAAGATACTTACTTTTCAGATAAAGCATATTATGATAAATCGGCTGAACTCTGTGCGTGTGTGTGTGTGTTGGTGTTGGTGTCACAATGTGTGTATCGAACAAATACCATGAAGTCAGGGCTCTAGCAGCTGCACACTAACACTGTTGGGGTTTTGGGGGTTTTGGATGAGGGGGTTGTTGTGTTTGGTTTGTATTTTTTGGCCCATGCTTAATGCAACCAATCACCAATGCTCTATATCGGTGACCTCTTAAACTTTGTAGTGATCATTGGGTAAGCTTCTCTTTCCTGTTCTAACACAATCTCTCTCTCTCTCTCTCTCTCTCTCTCTCTCTCTCTCTCTCTCACACACACACACACACACACACACACACACACACACACACACACACACACACACACACACACACACACACACACACACACACACACACACACACACACACACACACACACACACACACACACACACACACACACACACACACACACACACACACACACACATTCCCTGAGAGCCATAGCACTGTCACCCATGAGCATAGGCCCTGTACATCCAAGATATCACACACTCACATAAGTACACTCAAATTGTATATGCAACCAATCAAGGTTACATTGTCTTAACATGGCCTGGATGTTAAATAGAGATTAATATCCCTCACTAATATGACAGTTTTTTCAGTGAGTCCCTGAATATCCACAGGCCTCTGCTTGTTTTACAACAGAAGGCCCCTGGAGGGGGAAACTGGCTCCACAAACTAATGTTTTGACCCCAGTAAATATATCAATACATGTATAGGCCGATTACTATGTGTCCGGTGCAAATATATATATTATTACACATTTAGACATTGGTTTGGAAAGTAACATGTTTGCATTTGACCTGTTTTCTTTGTAGCCAAACAGGAACAATATGCATTGAAAGAGCTTACATTTTTGGTAATTAAATTAGACAAGAGCAACCATGCAACATATGGCTGCAGTCTTCTGACCAAGTGGGAGAGAAGTCGGGGTCAAATGGGGAATAAAATAGTTTGGAGAAGATGAAAATGTTATCAAAATACAGCAGTTGTTATGCCTCTGAGACTGATTGCATGCCAGTTTAAAATAATATGATATTTCTAAGTGGTGTGTGTGTGTGTGTGTGTGTGTGTGTGTGTGTGTGTGTGTGTGTGTGTGTGTGTGTGTGTGTGTGCGTGCGTGTGTGTGTGTGTGTGTGTGTGTGTGTGTGTGTGTGTGTGTGTGTGTGTGTGTGTGTGTGTGTGTGTGTGTGTGTGTGTGTGTGTGTGTGTGTGTGTGTGTGTGTGTGATTAGATATGGTAAGCCTCTTATGTGGTGGTTGTGTCCTGAATTTGTATCTGCCCTGGGTCCTAGTGCAACCATACCACAATTCATTGCACTGCACAGTACATTTCCAAGAGAATCACCTCCTAAAATATAAATTCACAACTGTTATTAGAGTTGTTATTGACAGCACAAAAGAACAACAGCAATACTTTCAGAAAATAAATCACCAGTTGACACGTTTCTGGAAGACTAGAAATATAATAATGATAGGCTACTGCCAAATGTCTCAAAATGCAGTGCTTCTTCATGCACAATTTGTAGGCTCTATATTTTTTGTGTTTACAATGTCCTCCGTTTTAAACACAATTTTAGGATAAAGTAAAGTAGACTAGAATGAAAAAGAATGAATGAAGAAATAAGATAGTGTAGGTCAAACACAAACACCTTAACCGAGCGTGTGTCTTTAACTTTTATCGAATTAATTCGATAACCCAAACGCATAACATTTGCATTTTATGCAACGAAATCGTAAATAAAAACTAAAGAAATCAGAAAAAGTATGGAATTTTCAATGTTGGGCAAGGAAATATGCCTAACCAAAAGTCAATAACTTACATGAATACAATTTGGTTGTCTTTGAAAAGGCTACCGGTTTGATCATGGTAAAAATAATATAACAATCAGGAAATGCGTGGAAAAACGTACATCATTAATATTAAATACTATATTTGAAAAGCTTTTGTACGGGTTAATTGTTTCTCCCAACGCATAAAAGCATATCCTAAAATTGTAGTGAAGGAATGGTAAGAGAGCGAGACCTAGAAGCGCAGACGAGCAGGTGCACGTGAGTGCGCGTGTAGGCCTACTCTGACACGCGCTCTTTGTTTTGCTCCTCAGAAAGTCTGTAACACGGAGTTTTAGTCTTTAACCATCGACTGTTGCGCTTCTTGTCATATTTACAAACAATAGGCTAATTCGATCGTCAGCTTTCGGTATTATCTATATGAAATGTAAAGACAAAAACCATACCTGATAGCCTAGTTGAGCAGGTGATGTGTCCTCTTGAAACACATATTCCAAATTGGACCGTTAAAACAACACACATACTCACGCTGTGCGCACCGGCAGATGCCGCAGGTAAAGACGTTTATTTGAGATTTAAAATGTTCAACATGCGGGTATAGTCTCTCTCTCTTTATATCTCCGCCGTGGCTTTACAGATTCAGATAAACCCCTTATACAGTTTGGGCAGTACATGGGTCTGTGTGGATTTTAAACTATAAGAAATCCGATTCAATTAACAAGAGCAGAGAATCGGCTTTGGACACTGTGAAATTGTCTGGCCACAGGGATAGGATGAGACACAGGCCGACAATCGCAGGATGGACAAACAACTCATCGCATTTAAATAAATCACCAAGACTTTACAGGCCATTTGCATCACCGGGGTAGACATCTACAACGAATAAAAACACTGGACAAAGTAACCTAAAGCAACGCAATGTTCTCAGTTCCAACTCAACAACAAGTGGCTTTGCGGTTTATTATAACTTTTTGTCCAATCTTAATGCTGTCTTTAACATTGTTTTACACCACAACCGACGAAACTATCAATCAAAACATTATGGTCATGATTAAATGTAATTAAATGCGCTGAGGGACGTGCGCTAACGAGTACAACTTAAATAGACTTCTGCAAGTTTGCCTATAATAATTCACCCACTTATTTGGAATGAAATGCACCAAGAGACTCTAAAAAAATGTATGGCTTTAAATTGCAGTCATGACCATAATGTTGATAGCATTTTACTATTTTGATAGACAATAATAAGATGCGCTGTTATCCCTATTAATGATAATATTACAACAAATAACATCATACCATTATTATTATTAATATCATAATCATAAGTATTAATATCGTTATTACTATTACTACAGAAAGATGAATAGTAAAAGAGGGAGTATGTTGGGGATCAGTAGGGGGTTTAATAGAGAACAACGCGGCCTTTATGTAGTTCTAATCCTGCTTGTACACCCACCCCACCCCAGCCCCTTCCATCCCTTGAACTTCCTCACTCAGACTACATCGCCCAATTACTTCTGTGTTTTTTAAAGCGGTGTAAAATGTACGAAATGTACTCTTCTGATGGCTATCAAGCTTCCCCTGACAGTGCAGCACTGTTATTCAACTCCTCAAGGTCCTCTTCGTCTCCTGGAAAATGACTTCAACAGAGTTGCTAGCTTGTCCTTTTGTCTTTAACAATTCAAAACGGACTCTTATAGCACACCAAACGTATAGGCTCCTCAGAAATGACGAGTGGCACATCTATTTCATTTAATGAATGAGTGTAACATTTTATGTTTTGGTTAAGTGGATTGGTAGGCTATGCAGTTACTATACGTTTTAATTCAAAATTGTTATACCAAGAGAGAGAGAGGGAGAGAGAGAGGGGGAGAGAGAGGGGGAGAGAGAGGGGGAGAGAGAGAGAGAGAGAGAGAGAGAGAGAGAGAGAGAGAGAGAGAGAGAGAGAGAGAGAGAGAGAGAGAGAGAGAGAGAGAGGGAGGGAGGGGTCAGAGTCTACTCGTCGCAAGAACTTCACTCTAATTAGCCAACTTCTTTCTTGGTTCGCTCAGTTCCGCGTTCTCGCCCCAGCTTATCGCCACTCACGGGAAGCACGACTCGATCCTCTTTGCTTCAACAGACAGGCTCTAGTTCAGTCCAGGGAACGCTAGATCTGACACCGGAAGAATAAGGAACCATACCTTCCCTTCTTGACGCCGAAGCGCACTTCGAAAGCGCACGTCTTGGATTGAGAGGTTCATCACAATTAGAACGGTGATCATACCACTGGCTAGTGTGTTTAATTGATGGTTTCAGGCTACTTTGCAAGTGAAATTGAAAGAATACACCGGCACCACAATACCTATTGAATAGATGTGCTTTGAAAGAGCTTGATCAACAGGTGTGAAGGCAGCAGAACAAGGAGGCGCCCTGCACCTGCACTCTTTACCAGTGAGTAGAGTGGTACTACTGTAGCCTCAAAAGTTTGCAAAGTACTGCAAGAGGGTCAGAGACAAAGGAGGAAAACAAAAAGCCGATTGGCATTTATAAAGAAAAACAAGTGATAGAGAGAAAGAGAGAGGGAGGGACAGAGAGAGAGGAAGAGAGAAAGCGGGACAACCCTTGGAGAATAGCAGAAGACCCGGCCCCCGGCCTGAGTGTAAGAGAGAGAGAGAGAGGGCGAGGGAGCGTTTTAAAGCCGGCACAGGCATGATGTCCTACATTAAGCAGCCTCATTACGCCGTGAACGGGTTAACTCTGTCTGGTCCTGGCATGGATCTACTACACTCTGCCGTCGGATACCCAAGTAAGTCATATTTGTAACTTTTTCATGTTTTAGAACTGTTTGTCTCAACAATTGCCTGAATTCCAAGCGGTACTGATAACATATCCACGAGCAACGAGTGCGTAAAAGGAACAGTGCACAACATCCCCATTATGTTGTTTACGTTCTTATTGTTAGACTTATGACGGCGAATTGTGGATAATATATAGTCATACTACGGATACCATGTCTTATTCTTAGCTGATCATATGTTGAGGGTCATCACCCACATTGTTTCAAATGGAAATGCCTTCATGCTCACATACAACAAACCATGTTTGTATTTTGTAAAGATGTGGTCAACGTCCATAGTAACGTGTTTCAAGGGCCTGGGAGTAAAATGCCAGCTTTAAAATGAGATGACCTATATACTTCATGTGTAAGTGGTAACAACTATTTGTATGAAAAAAAATGCAGATGTTTTATTTTTGATTTTTGATTGACACAGGGTCTTGCGCTATGAACACCAGTCTAATTCACAAAGACCTGTAGTTCTAGATATTTTAGGTTCCTGTCAGTTGTGAAATCAAGGTTTATAGAGCTCTACCTTCATGTGAAAACATTCATGTTTTATCAAGATACATTTCTTCCCTTTATCGAACATATTATTTAGTGTTTGTTTATGTTTTATAAAGCAACAGTGTTTAGCTCAATTCATGTATAATGTGAAGAGATAGGAGAAAAATGTAGAACACTCTAACATTAAATAAAAAACATTTGTATAAAGGGAAATATATATATATATAGCCTAAATATAGGCTAGAGACATAAGTTTATTTTCTATAACATTGGAAACAAAGCACCCATGGATATACAATATATGTTTTAATAGAGAACATCATATATACCTCAGTATAAGTAGTTATTAGTAACATTATATTACACGAATATATACGAATTAAATTCTAAATGAGCCTAATGGAATTTAGACTATTATTTAACTTGGCAATTTGACCATTTTTTTACACCAAACAAGTGATTCACAGTTCGTTCTTCCGTTCTATTTTTCTCATGTTCCATTTGAAAGCATTCTGGCCAAGGGGGAAAAGGTTCACAAAACCAAATATATGAGGAGTTAACGAAATAAAATGAAAAATAACTTTTTTGTGTGTGTATTTTAGACATTCCCAGAAAGCAGCGTCGGGAAAGGACCACGTTTACGCGCGCGCAGTTAGACATCTTGGAGGCACTGTTTTCCAAAACGCGCTACCCCGACATCTTCATGAGGGAAGAAGTGGCCCTCAAGATCAACCTACCAGAGTCTCGTGTACAGGTAATAAACAGGATAAATTTACTTTCATGCATAAATGCCCACCAGAATTGGTCAAATGATCTTGCAAAAATGAAAGTGTGGGTCAAATGTCTATTTACAAATCTTCAGTGATTGTTTGGCCAGAATGGGAGCTGAGTTGTCTGAGAACTCACCACGTGCTCCTCCACAGGTATGGTTCAAGAACCGCCGTGCTAAATGCCGCCAGCAGGCACAGCAGAGCACAGGCCAGTCTAAACCTCGTCCACCCAAGAAGAAGGCCTCTCCAGCCCGGGAGGCCAACTCTGAGGCCAGTGTCAACACCAACGGGTCCTACAGTCCAGTACCCCCTCCCCTTGGCCCCGCCATCACCCCCAGCTCCAGCAGTGCCAACGCGACCGTGTCCATTTGGAGCCCTGCCTCCATCTCCCCGCTGCCAGACCCCCTGTCAGCCTCCACCACGCCCTGCATGCAGCGCTCCTCTGCCTACCCCATGACCTACACCCAGGCCCCGGCCTACACCCAGAGTTACGCAGGCTCGTCCTCCTACTTCACTGGCCTGGACTGCAGCTCCTACCTGTCTCCCATGCACTCACAGCTCTCCGCCACCGGGGGCGCCCTCAGCCCCATCACCTCCATGGGCGGGCACCTCGGCCAGTCCCCTGCCTCTCTGTCTTCGCAGGGCTACACAGCCGCCTCGCTGGGCTTCGGGGCCGTCGACTGCCTGGACTACAAGGACCAAGCTGCCTCCTGGAAACTCAACTTCAACGCAGCTGACTGCCTGGACTACAAAGACCAGAACTCCTGGAAGTTCCAGGTCTTGTAGGTGGGAGGAGGTAAGGAAGGGACCAGCCAGGAGAAGCTCCCATTCCATTCAGTGTTAAAGACTTGGACACATAGATGGTCAACTAATCATTTCAGTCCACGAACTCAATGACTGAGAAGATGTCATTATTTTTTGTTTTATGGAAAGCAATGTGGAAGCAGATCCACTGATGTTGGGCTTTGTGATTTTTGGGAAGGTGACAAGAATCAATATTGTTAAATCAATGATATCCAATCAATACAGTATTATCAACGTGAGGATGCACAATCAATGGGACATTGAGGTAATAAAGTTAGTCATATAGAAGTGATGACAAACAAATCGACATGTAAGAAGATAATTGAGATACTAAAATTGAGAACTGATTTTAAAAAGGAATACATACCACACGATTGAAAGCAATACCTGTAGAATGAAATTAATTTGATGATTACATTTCGAAAAACAGCATAATTAACAAAGGTCCATTCTTGTATGCCATAATCAGGGTTTTGAGGACCAAATGAATAGAGATTTGCAATTTGAAGGCTGGATGAAGTATCAATTTGATGGAGAGAACAAACAATTGATCAAATAAAAAAAGGATATTAAATATTGGTTGCAATGAATCCCATTGGTCAGGTAGCTGATAGTCAACCCCGAGTTGATTTATGAACAAGATCTGTCACTCCTTTAGTGGTCTTGTTGTGCTTAATGGTAACCTAGAATTAGAAAGGAAAAGTGGAATTCCACCCCCAAGATGGGTGGGCTGGCCTTGACTTTAGACCAAATTGGATTCAGTGGTTATTTTTGTCATTACTTCAGGACAATTGAAGGTTGTGTCCATTGTTGTGTAATGAAGAAAATGACTCTGCCTTGAATTTGATATTGAACAAACAGAGGGAGTTCCAGCAATAGGTGAAGACTGACTCCAATGGGGACAATGTTGTTTTCTTTTGACCTCTGTCATTTGTTTTATGGTTTATTTTTGTTATGAAGCTGCTTTTCATATTTGGTGAATTGAGAGATCCTGGAGCGAAACAGACAGACACACAGGCAGACACACAGACGTGCATGGGTTTCTCAATAAGCAAGAGGGGATGGGTAAAGCAAGGATAACCTTTGGTACTGTCAAGAAGAGATCATAGGCTATTGTTGTATCCTTTTACCCAGCAAGGATGACAAATGTGCAGCCTTTGCGTTTCTATCCAACTGTGTTTGTTGGGCGGATGGGGGGGGGGGGGGGCTTTGACGATTACTTCACCAGTACTTAAATACTACATTTCCCCTTAATGACTAAACTAACCCTGTTGCCGAATATACTGTTACAATGAGATATTTGCAGGAGAGAAGACTCAACAGTAGAAAGGGAAGGGTCTGGCCATGACTGCGCTACCCTTGAACAGAAAGCACGGACCATCTCTCAGTTGTTACCTGTAAAGGAGCGAGGGGTACCATTTTGTGTTGATGTATCGTTTCATCTTTTTGTATTAGAGGTTAACATATTATGTTTCTTTAAATTTGTGAGTCCTTTGAAGTAAAATTGTGGTAATTTGTTTGAAGTTAATATTATCATTATTACTATAATTATTATTATTATTAATTCTAAAGCTATTATGAATATTGCTATTATTCAGTTTATGTCGTTCTTTTTGTAAATATTAAACTTCACTTGAAAATGCAATCACGTCTGGTACCAACAATGTGTTACACAGACACACCACGCACATTTCTAGAAGACTGGCAATTTTAATTGTAATTTTCTTTCTGTTTTCTGGTCTCTTCTTTTCTGAACAACGTTTTTCAAACTCAGGGGTTTATCCAATACAGTTAGTGGTGAGAGCATACAACGCTCTGTATACTTCCTGATCATCCACATTCATTATTCGCATTCTAATCTCTGCTTTTTTTTCTGACACGAATGACTCCCCCTCTTTAGTATTAGTATATCGGACATGTCTCTTGTGTGTTTGCCCACCCCCCCACTTCTACATGGGATAGCTATTGAGTTTTAAGACATTAAACAACTGAAGAAAACCTATGTGGTCATTGTGTTTTGTGCTCATGTTCCAGTGCCCTGAGCCTCACAACAGCCTAAAAGACTGTGGTTGATGGATACAGTACCACTAGCAGGAGTAGTATAACTGTATTATCCAAGAGAAAAATTGCTTTGCAGCTACGAAAATCACATTTAATCAAAGACCAGTATAGTCAAAGATTATCCCTATACAATGATTACATCTAGTTCATGTGCTGAAAAACTCATTCACCACAGATCAAATCAAATATGCAACATTCCTCTTTTAAAACTGCTATATAAACGCTTGCATAATAACTACGTGCATAAAAATGGGCCCCAACAAAGTAATAAGACAATCCTATCAGCGTGCAAATGAACGGCAGCAGTCCAACCTCATTGGACACTTCAGCGGCACTCACCCAACCAATAAGAATGAAGCAACTGCAATTATGCTGTTAAGATCGCATGCCTCTCCTAGATCCCTTTCCCACATGTGTTATCCTGTTGTATCCCCGTATCCCTGCAAAGAGAGCAGGAAGTAAAGTATCTATCGTCCATACACAGAGTGGGATTGAAAAGTTACGTCCGGGGACACTACTCTAATCCATGCAAACGTTTGAGAGGGGAGATGTTGAGAGGAGAAAGGACAGAGTGGATGCAAATGATGAAGATTAGAAGTAGGCCAAAGTCTGCGGGGGCCCATTGATTAACCTCCTAAAAACAGAGAGAGTTAGGGATTTGGATGGCTGACATATATTTCCATGTGTTTTATTAGTAAATCAGCTATACCAGTGTTCTGAAAAGTGCTCTGGACAGGTTGTAAAAAGACCAATGTATGTAACAAACAAACAAACATCTGGGACCATATTCACAGGAGTGCTGATCTAGGATCAGGGTCCTTCCTGTCCATATAATCTTATTCATTATTATCCAAAAGACCAAACCAATCCTAGATGAGCCTAAATAAAACTTTGCATAACCACCTAGAAGACTAATTCTGTACCTGTTCTATGAGTCAATTGTGATATTTGTTGATTTGTATAAAAAAAAAAAAATACTTCCGCACTATCAACCGAGTACGGCATTGACATCTTTGGGTCAAAGGTTGTTTTAGGGCTGTAATGGCACAGCATCTCTGTTTGGGTCTTTGCATTTCAACATGATGTCCACAGAGAGAGTTACAAAGATGATAGAATCTATGTAACTCCCTTTAATTTTTTTAAGGAACTCGGGTGCAATTTCAAAATAGGGTAGTGCATCATCAGTTTACTTCTTCTCATGTCAGTCATTGTATACCTTACCGAGCTATTTATAACTTGTCAGAAATGTCCAGATCAACTAGCCCATGTCAGCTAACATTTTTTCGCCCATAGATATTGTTGTAATGTTAAAGTCACTCAAGTATCATATGAACGCACATAAGACATGGCAATATGTGTAGAATTGCAGAAAATTAGTTTTAAAATGGCAAACATTTCTCTGCACCCCATGACAAATGTGTAGAATTGCAGAAAATAAGCTAAAAACCTGCAAAATGTTCTCTCTCACAGTTTGTGTCATGTGAACAGTGCTCAAATAACAAGAGGGAGTATTTTGTGTCACGAACCGTGCTTATTCCCATAGAAATAGACATGGCACATGGGCGGGAGGAGGGGGGGGTGTTCCCTTAGTGATAGAAGGGGGGCCTGAGTGAAACATCTTTGGAAACCTCTGACAAAGATGGTAAGGATACCCAAAAGGATAGGAGATATCTAGTCAGTTGCACAACTGAGTGCATCCTCTGATTCAGAGAGGTACGCTGCCTTAATCGACATCATCAGGGCCCAGTGAGCAGTTGTTGTTGGGGGTTAACTGTTAACTTCAGCTACTGGTCCAATGCTCTTAACCGCTAGGTTACCTGCCGCCCGTATTCATTATAGTCAGGGAGCGGAGAGACGAACGGTTGAGAGACAGAGACAAAAAGGAGGGAGAGGAATAGAGAGAGGGATAAAGAGATATGAGAAATGAGAGACGAACGGTAGAGAGACAGAGACAAAAAGGAGGGAGAGGAATAGAGAGAGGGATAAAGAGATATGAGAAATGAGAGACGAACGGTAGAGAGACAGAGACAAAAAGGAGGGAGAGGAATAGAGAGAGGGATAAAGAGATATGAGAAATGAGAGACGAACGGTAGAGAGACAGAGACAAAAAGGAGGGAGAGGAATAGAGAGAGGGATAAAGAGATATGAGAAATGAGAGACGAACGGTAGAGAGAGAGACAAAAAGGAGGGAGAGGAATAGAGAGAGGGATAAAGAGATATGAGAAATGAGAGACGAACGGTAGAGAGACAGAGACAAAAAGGAGGGAGAGGAATAGAGAGAGGGATAAAGAGATATGAGAAATGAGAGACGAACGGTAGAGAGACAGAGACAAAAAGGAGGGAGAGGAATAGAGAGAGGGATAAAGAGATATGAGAAATGAGAGACGAACGGTAGAGAGAGAGACAAAAAGGAGGGAGAGGAATAGAGAGAGGGATAAAGAGATATGAGAAATGAGAGACGAACGGTAGAGAGAGAGACAAAAAGGAGGGAGAGGAATAGAGAGAGGGATAAAGAGATATGAGAAATGAGAGACGAACGGTAGAGAGACAGAGACAAAAAGGAGGGAGAGGAATAGAGAGAGGGATAAAGAGATATGAGAAATGAGAGACGAACGGTAGAGAGAGAGACAAAAAGGAGGGAGAGGAATAGAGAGAGGGATAAAGAGATATGAGAAATGAGAGACGAACGGTAGAGAGAGAGACAAAAAGGAGGGAGAGGAATAGAGAGAGGGATAAAGAGATATGAGAAATGAGAGACGAGGCAGGAGAGGAAAGCGAGATGAGAAGTAAGGAGATGGATAAGAGATGAGAAAGAGGAGTAGAGCGATGGAGGAAACAGACGAGAGGACCAGAACCTCCCCCATGGTAATCCCTGGGAGCAGCATATGGACTAGTAAAGCACAGAGACAGAGTGGGACAGAGCAGGAGACAGATACACTTGGGACTTAAAAATATGATTCATTTCTTTGCCTCTAATCCCTGGCAAACAAGCTGGCCACCGGGCTGTTCTGTAAATACTGTAATCATCCTGCGGCCAGGCCGGCGGCCCTACGAGACGTAGCCAGCCCTACAGTCCAATTTCCTCTTAATCGATTCCTAATCTCAACAACCCAACAACTCACCCCCCAGTCCACCCCAACATTCTGCACGAAGGGGGTGGGTGGTTTGTAAGGAGTAAAAGCAAATGAAAAATAAATCACATTTCCCAATTCTGTTCTGTCTGAGGCATAGTTTCACAGTAATGAATTGGCGTCAGTGATGAATTGAGTTGGGGGGACCATTGTTTGTGAGAACATGATGGCATGTAGGACGCTTGGGTTCTCTGGCTTTGGGTTCTAGACTACTCTCTGTGATAGGTTGGATGGAACTAGAAAGTGTGGGGGCAGGGATGGTGGTGGAGGGGTGTGTGTGTGTGTGTGTGTGGGGGGGGTAAAGGTAAATAAAAATGTCCCAATAATGCTCTGCTCTGCTCAGAGCTCAGAGGCATAGTTTCACAGAGGTAAATTGGTGTCACATAAGAGTTGGGAGGGAGGAACATTGTTTGTGAGAACGGGGTGGCATGCTTGTGTTCTTTTGATTCAAGACTGGGTTCCAGGCAGGGTTCTTGACTGCTCTCAGGGATAGGTTGGATGGTTCTTTATCTACAACCGTTTATCATTTATTGTTTGGTGAGACAACTGATAGGTTATGTGAACAGAAAGGAGCCAATCAAAGGACACTGGATACCACATGCTTTGTTTGTAAATAAAGCTGATTAAAAGTCCGTTCCAATTCTATAGGTGCAACATTTGAAAGGAGGAAAATCAAATGAATTTGTTCATCTTCATGAAAGTGAAGTTTTCATCATTTTGTCCCCTACAAAATAAAGTCCAAAATAAGACTTAAAAGAGGAAGAAGACAGACACTGAGAGAGAAAGTTACATTTTGTAGATAAGAGAAGATGGAGAAAATTTGGCTGCCTTTGTTTTAAATTGCATCTGTGATCATTTACAATCCCCCAAAGCCTGTATTCTCTATGACATAAAGCCTAATCCTAATATGCTATTGGTTGTAAATTTATATCTAAATATGACCAACAATAACAAATAGCTTATGTCTATCCCTGTCAAGCTTTATATGCCATTCACTGTATTTCTCTTCAATCAACCAAATGACATCACAGATGCCCATTTGACTCTTTAAATGGTGTCTAATTCTGATATTGGTTGTTTGATATGACAAGGCTGAAAATCTCTTTTTACTAATAAAACTGCAGTATGAATGTAATCATATTCTATCATTATCACTGTAATTACTGTTCATTCCATCATATTGCAGATTGAGTGCCTCTTTTTACATACCCCATTTCCCCTCCCTCTTGTTTTTGTTTCTTTGTTAGTACTTCTATTTTATGACGTGAAGCCCGTTGTTACTTGCATTAAGAAGTCCTACACTAAGAAAGTTATTATTGTTATTTTAGTGAAAATGTTCTGTCATGATTCATCTAAGATAGAATTGCAACAGGAATGACCTCACTCCATAATTTGTTTAAAGGATAAATACAGTATGCTCAATTCAAATTAATGTAGTAATAAGATCAGTATTATGGTTAGGTCTCTCACTGGATCAACACTTGACTGACAAACATGTTATACACTTTTACTAAGTCAATACGGGGGCTTAAAGTTCAACACCTAGTTATAATCGAGAGTAAAAGTCAGAGTTCGGATCCAAGATTATTGTTAATGTCTTGGACTGAGATTATTGTCCGGATTAGATTTGTTTATGAGAGAAGTCTGATTTTGGCGTAGTCAGGGTTGGAGGAGGGAGGGAAAGAAGGTAGGTCAGCCTTAGAATTAGGGTTAAATTGAAGTAGAACTAACTAGGGGATTGTGGTTCCTTCTCTGACTTGGAGAGAATACTCAAACAGGAGCACCAGGCCAACCTGTTCCGATGTCTGCCAGTAAACATGTCCACTATCATCCTTAGTCCCCCTCTCCTGTCCTGTCGCCCTGTCCTGTCCCCCTGGCCTGTGTCCAAGTGTCCACATGTCCACTATCATCCTTAGTCCCCCTCTCCTGTCCTGTCGCCCTGTCCTGGCCCCCTGGCCTGTGTCCAAGTGTCCACATGTCCACTATCATCCTTAGTCCCCCTCTCCTGTCCTGTCGCCCTGTCCTGGCCCCCTGGCCTGTGTCCAAGTGTCCACATGTCCACTATCATCCTTAGTCCCCCTCTCCTGTCCTGTCGCCCTGTCCTGGCCCCCTGGCCTGTGTCCAAGTGTCCACATGTCCACTATCATCCTTAGTTCCCCTCTCCTGTCCTGTTGCCCTGTCCTGTCCCCCTGGCCTGTGTCCAAGTGTCCACATGTCCATTATCATCCTTAGTCCCCCTCTCCTGTCCTGTCGCCCTGTCCTGTCCCCCTGGCCTGTGTCCAAGTGTCCACATGTCCACACTTCTTCTCACCTCTCCTTGCACTTTGTTATTTTTACTGATCTAATTTAGAGAATGTCCCAATCCTCTTAGTGTTTTGCCCCTTCAGCGCTTCGCTAAGTGAATTAGACAGGATTACAGTCTCTCTCTCTCTTCTTCATCCTATCTCTCTCTCTCTTCTCTATGGTGTCACTGTCTCTCCAGCCTTTCTTCCTCTCCATCTCCATGTTCTTCTCTTCTCTTGACATCGTTCTCTCTGCTGGCAGGATTACTGTCCTTCTCTCTCCAGATGACAAATTGGTTCCAACATTACCCATGACAGCTGCCCTCGAAGCCCAGTGCATCCTGGGAAAAACGATATTTAATGAAATTTTGACCTCTAGTACATAAATGAGGGAAGAGAACGAGGCCTACATATTGGAACAAGAGTGGAATACAAATTCATTTGGGACAAAAACATGAAGAAAACTAGAACACCTAAAAATGACAGTAAAATTATTTCCATCACTATCATGTTTTCATACAGTATAGTGTTTTCTGGGTCATCATGGCACGGCTGGCCATGGGCGACTTCTTCCAGTAGCCATTCCCAGTCCTGCCAGGCCCTGCTGTGCCAGTCTCTCACAGACTAATATGGACAGTCTGGCTCAGAGCAATTCACTGGGTTATAGTAACAAGTCCTAGTCCGTTTAGGATTTCTATCTCACCTAAATTATATGTTTGACAACATACTGCAGATAGGGACTTCTGTTATAAACCTGTCTGTTGTTATAGATTTAGACATGCCAGCAGCATACCAACCTGCATACCACTGTTGGCTTGCTTCTGAAGCTAAGCAGGGTTGGTCCTGGTCAGTTCCTGGATGGGAGACCAGATGCTGCTGGAAGTGGTGTTGGAGGACCAGTAGGAGGCACTCTTTCCTCTGGTCTAAAAAAATATCCCTGTGTAGGGTGCTGTCTTTTGAATGGGACGTTAAACGGGTGTCCTGACTCTCTGAGGTCATTAAAGATCCCATGGCACCTATCGTAAGAGTAGGGGTGTTAACCCCGGTGTCCTGGCTAAATTCCCAATCTGGCCCTCAAACCATCACGGCCACCTAATAATCCCCAGTTTACAATTGGCTCATACATCCCCCTCCTCTCCCCTATAACTATTCCCCAGGTTGTTGCTGCAAATGAGAACGTGTTCTCAGTCAATTTACCTGGTAAAATAACGGATAAATAAAAGACTGCTGTTATGAACCCGTCTGTTGTTTTGATTTAGACTGCTGTTATGAACCTGTCTGTTGTTATAGATTTAGACTGCTGTTATGAACCTGTCTGTTGTTATAGATTTAGACTGCTGTTATGAACCTGTCTGTTGTTATAGATTTAGACTGCTGTTATGAACCTGTCTGTTGTTACAGATTTAGACTGCTGTTATGAACCTGTATGTTGTTATAGATTTAGACTGCTGTTATGAACCCGTCTGTTGTTATAGATTTAGACTGCTGTTATGAACCTGTCTGTTGTTATAGATTTAGACTGCTGTTATGAACCTGTCTGTTGTTATAGATTTAGACTGCTGTTATGAACCCGTCTGTTGTTATAGATTTAGACTGCTGTTATGAACCCGTCTGTTGTTATAGTTTTAGACTGCTGTTATGAACCCGTCTGTTGTTATAGATTTAGACTGCTGTTATGAACCTGTCTGTTGTTATAGATTTAGACTGCTGTTATGAACCTGTCTGTTGTTATAGATTTAGACTGCTGTTATGAACCTGTCTGTTGTTATAGAATTAGACTGCTGTTATGAACCTGTCTGTTGTTATAGATTTAGACTGCTGTTATGAACCTGTCTTTGTTATAGATTTAGACTGCTGTTATGAACCTGTCTGTTGTTATAGATTTAGACTGCTGTTATGAACCTGTCTGTTGTTATAGATTTAGACTGCTGTTATGAACCTGTCTGTTGTTATAGATTTAGACTGCTGTTATGAACCTGTCTGTTGTTATAGATTTAGACTGCTGTTATGAACCTGTCTTTGTTATAGATTTAGACTGCTGTTATGAACCTGTCTGTTGTTATAGATTTAGACTGCTGTTATGAACCTGTCTGTTGTTATAGATTTAGACTGCTGTTATGAACCTGTCTTTGTTATAGATTTAGACTGCTGTTATGAACCTGTCTTTGTTATAGATTTAGACTGCTGTTATGAACCTGTCTGTTGTTATATATTTAGACTGCTGTTATGAACCTGTCTGTTGTTATATATTTAGACTGCTGTTATGAACCTGTCTGTTGTTATAGATTTAGACTGCTGTTATGAACCTGTCTGTTGTTATAGATTTAGACTGCTGTTACGAACCTGTCTTTGTTATAGATTTAGACTGCTGTTATGAACCTGTCTGTTGTTATAGATTTAGACTGCTGTTATGAACCTGTGGCTTTTTGTTATCTCCCAATGCGTGTTGATATGGTATGTACAAGGGAATGCTGTTAAGAAGCTGCTACCACTGACTGTTATGATCACCGACCATCAATAACAAGTCTCCAGACGTAATCTCCTGAGAGATTGGGGGAGGAATAGAGAGGGAGGGGAGAGAACAGTGCAACAAGCAGGGGGAGGGGACTGCCCACATGGCTTGATAAACACAACGTTATACAATGAATACATGAGAGAGTGGTCAACAGAGGAACAGAACAGACAAGTAGAGACACAGTGGAGTGATCTCCAATACAGTCAACCAACCATTTCACTGTGACCCCATTCCCGTGGGTCACATATCCTTCCTCCTCACTTATGTAGAAGAACATTATCTGTTATTATCTATCCTCTGATAACAAATTATTGTTAGAACTCTAACAGAGGTCCATGACCACACACAAACTGCACTTTAACCAAAGTATGGACATGGAATTTAAGATGCTTGCTTTGTACAATCCCCCTTTTTTACATTAAGCACTCTACTGTACACGGACTCTTATTTCTCTCCCCTTTGCCCCTCTTTCTTCTTAATGCCACTCTCTCTCTCTCTGTACCCTCTGAACCCCCCCTTCCTCCCACCACTTCTCCCTCACTTTCAGTAATTCCACCGCTCTCCCAGCATCCTAATCCAGAGCTGACCTCAATCCAGTGATGTAATGGGTCATGTGATGCTGGCGTGGGGAACAGGGGAGGTAAAGTGGGGAAACATGTCTTAATCTGTGCTGCCGGGACGTGGTGACTAATCACAGGCGGCGAGGGGGGTTGTGTGGGGGGGGGGGGGGGGGGGTGTACGTATTTCCATTAAGTTTCAAAATATCAGAGTGGACCATTTGGAATTTCAAGTCAACATGTTTATTCATGATGACTCCAATGATTCCATGAGACTTGATGTGTCTGTGTCTGCTGATTATTGATAACACATGTCAGGGTTAGACAAACAAGTACAGACACAGTATTCAGAACCAGGGTCCAGATTCACAAAACCTTCTTAAGAAGAAATTTCTTCTTAACTGCCATTTTCACTTTAACTGTAGACTTAAGAAGAAAGTTAAGCAAAGTTGCTATTCCTCAAAAAGGTTCTTGGATATTTTCTAGTGCAATTTCTTGAAAATAAAGAAATAATGTTGTTGATTCCAAGATAGCTAAACCCTTGTCTTAAACTCAGGGCAGTGAAAGGGTTTATCACAGTGCCATCCGTTTTGTCACTACAGCACCTTATACCACCCACCACTGCGACCTGTATGCTCTAGTCGGCTGGCCCTCGCTACATATTCGTCGCCAGACCCACTGGCTCCAGGTCATCTACAAGTCCATGCTAGGTAAAGCTAGTTCACTGGTCACGATGGCAACACCCACCCGTAGCACGCGCTCCAGCAGGTGTATCTCACTGATCATCCCTAAAGCCAACACTTGAGTACTTTCATAGTGGAAGTATGACACAAATATAGTTTACTTGTGTTGCTGAGAATTCTGGTATGTTTTGTTACCCATGAATGTATTTTTAATCTGTTGCACACTGGCCGCCTTTCGTTCCAGTTCTCTGCTGCCTGTGACTGGAACGAATTGCAAAAATCGCTGAAGTTGGAGACTTTTATCTCCCTCACCAAATTCAAACATCTGCTATCTGAGCAGCTAAGCGATCGCTGCAGCTGTACATAGTCTATCAGTAAATAGCCCACCCATTTTTACCTACCTCATCCCCACGCTGTTTTTATTTATTTACTTTTCTGCTCTTTTGCACACCAATATCTCTACCTGTACATGACCATCTGATCATTTATCACTCCAGTGTTAATCTGCAAAATTGTAATTATTTGCCTACCTCATGCCTTTTGCACACAATGTATATAGACTCTCTTTTTTTTTCTACTGTGTTATTGACTTGTTAATTGTTTACTCCATGTGTAACTCTGTGTTGTCTGTTCACACTGCTATGCTTTATCTTGGCCAGGACGCAGTTGCAAATGAGAACTTGTTCTCAACTAGCCTACCTGGTTAAATAAAGGTGAAATAAAGAAAAAAGAAAAAAAGAAAAAGAAACAGCTCATGAAAGCAATTGAACATGTTTAATTCATCGGGGGCTGAGTCACTGGCTTGCTGGGGCTCTCTCGTGCCGTCCCTGGGGGGGGATGCGTCACCTGGGTGGGTTGATTCACTGTTGTGGTCGGCCTGTCTGGGTTCCCCCCCCCCCCCACCCCTTGGGTTGTACCGTGTCGGAGATCTTTGTGGGCTATACTCGGCCTTGTCTCAGGATGGTAAGTTGGTGGTTGAAGATTTCCCTCTAGTGGTGTGGGGGCTGTGCTTTGGCAAAGTGGGTGGGGTTATATCCTTCCTGTTTGGCCCTGTCCGGGGGTGTCCTCGGATGGGGCCACAGTGTCTCCTGACCCCTCCTGTCTCAGCCTCCAGTATTTATGCTGCAGTAGTTTATGTGTCGGGGGGCTAGGGTCAGTTTGTTTATCTGGAGTACTTCTCCTGTCCTATTCGGTGTCCTGTGTAAATCTAAGTGTGCGTTCTCTAATTCTCTCCTTCTCTCTTTCTTTCTCTCTCTCGGAGGACCTGAGCCCTAGAACCATACCCCAGGACTACCTGACATGATGACTCCTTGCTGTCCCCAGTCCACCTGGCCATGCTGCTGCTCCAGTTTCAACTGGCCTGGGCCCTAGGACCATGTCCCAGGACTACCTGACATGAGGACTCCTTGCTGTCCCCAGTCCACCTGGCCATGCTCCTGCTCCAGTTTCAACTGTTCTGCCTTACTATTATTCAACCATGCTGGTCATTTATGAACATTTGAACATCTTGGCCACGTTCTGTTATAATCTCCACCTGGCACAGCCAGAAGAGGACTGGCCACCCCACATATGCTCTCTCTAATTCTCTCTTTCTTTCTCTCTCTCGGAGGACATGAGCCCTAGGACCGTGCCCCAGGACTACCTGACATGATGGCTCCTTGCTGTCCCCAGTCCATCTGACTGTGCTGCTGCTCCAGTTTCAACTGTTCTGCCTGATTATTATTTGACCATGCTGGTCATTTATGAACATTTGAACATCTTGGTCATGTTCTGTTATAATCTCTACCCGGCACAGCCAGAAGAGGACTGGCCACCCCACATAGCCCGGTTCCTCTCTAGGTTTCTTCCTAGGTTTTGGCCTTTCTAGGGAGTTTTTCCTAGCCACCGTGCTTTTACACCTGCATTGTTTGCTGTTTGGGGTTTTAGGCTGGGTTTCTGTACAGCACTTTGAGATATCAGCTGATGTACGAAGGGCTATATAAATAAATTTGATTTGATTTGATTTAATTCACTCAAACTTCACCTGAAAGTTTCAAAATGGAGTATTTTAAACCCAAGAACATGTTTTAGGACAGTAATCTAGGTGTGAAATATGCTAACATGATTGCCATTGCTAGCTAGATAGCTAAATCGGTTGCCTAGCCACAAACATATTTTAAGAAGATTCATAAGAAGATATTTGAGAAGTTCAAAAGAAAATCATTACGATATTGTCGAGGAATTGCACTTACAAACTATCTTCTGAACTTTTTTTCTTAGGAAGCTTCTTAAGTTTTTGTGTAAGAAGTGTTTTGTGAATCCGGCCCCTGTTCTCCATTTATACAGCACTAGGAGAACAAAAATAATACTTCATGTGACAGACTCTTCACTAAGCATTACCCTACCCCATTACCTACATCAGTTTGTCCATCCTTTGTGGATTTATTTACTACAGGAAAATGTTGGCAGAATACACAGAGATACTTACGTATATCCTTGTATTAAAAAGTTTAAACTTAATTGCTTTTAGATTACCAAAGTAATCAACTTCTCTATGAGAAAAGAAAAATATAGAATAGAATGAATTAATGACACGGGATCAACCTCATTTCAACTTGGGGAAATTGTTATTTTGTGGATTTATTTCAACTACAGGAAAATGTTGGCAGAATACACAGAGATAGTTACCTACTATACTAAGCTTGTCCTGTATAGGCCTATTGATCTGTTTTTATTTTTACCACACGCCAAATCACAAATGGATAAATGTTCAATAATGACTTACTGGATACAATTGGCACTTTGAATGGCATGAGATTACTGACCAGTCAAGCCATTATAAGAAAAAGAAAAACAGTTGCCAAGAAAATATAATTGGATAGAACAAACTTCATATAGAGTTTCTACCATTGTTCGCTGCCGATCCTCTTGAGCTCTGTCAGGTTGGATAGGGAGCGTCGCTACACAGCTATTTTCAGGTCTCTCCAGAGATGTTCGATCGGGTTCAAGTCCGGGCTCTGGCTGGGCCACTCAAGGACATTCAGAGATTTGTCCCAAAGCCACTCCTGTGTTGTCCTGGCTGTGTGCTTTGGGTTGTTGTCCTGTTGGAAGGTGATCCTTCGCCCCAGTCTGAGGTCCTGAGCGCTCTTGTCATGAGAGGCTTTTTATTCCTAATTTTGGTTAGGCCAGGGTGTGACTAGGGTGGGTGTTCTATGTTCTTTTTTCTATGTTTTTGTATTTCTTTGTTTTTGGCCGGGTATGGTTCTCAATCAGGGACAGCTGTCTGTCGTTGTCTCTGATTGAGAACCCTACTTAGGTAGCTCTTGCCCACATGGGTTTTGTGGGTAGTTGTTTTCTGTCTCTATGTCTGCACCAGACAGAACTGTTTTGTTTTCGTTCGTTCTCTTGTTATTTTATTTTTGTGTTCAGTTTAAATAAATATTAACATGGACACCTACCACGTTCCTGACCAAGGCCCTTCTCCCCCGATTGCTCAGTTTGGTCGGGCAGACAGTTCTAGGTAGAGTCTTGGTGGTTCCAAACTTCTTCCATTTAAAAATGATGTTGGACACTGTGTTCTTGGAAACCTTCAATGCTGCAGACATTTTTTGGTATCCTTCCCCAGATCTGTACCTCGACACAATCCTGTATCGGAGCTCTACTGACAATTCCTTCAACCTCATGGCTTGGTTTTTGCTTTGACATGCACTGTCAACTGTGGGACCTTATATAGACAGGTGTGTGCCTTTCCAAATCATGTCCAATCAATGGAATTGACCACAGGTCAATAAATTTGTAGAAACATCTTAAGGATGATCAACGGAAACAGAATGCACCTGAGCTCAATTTTGAGTCTCATAGCGAAGGGTCTGAATTCTTATGTAAATAAGGTATTTCTGTTTTCGAAAAACCTGTTTTCACTTTGTTATTATTGGGTATTGTGTGTAGACTGATGAGAGAAATAATGAATTGAATCCATGTTGGAATAAGGCTGCAACGTAACAAAATGTGGAAAAAGTGAAGGGGTCTGAATACTTTCCGAATGCACTGTAGCTGCTATAACAAGAGCCGTCAGTAGGGGGAGGCCTAGAGCAGAGTAGTCAATGACAGTGATGTGGTCAGAGTGCCAGACAGAGAGAGAAAGCGAGTGAGAGAGCTAGAGAGAGTGTGTGCACAAGCTCCAGCTGAAACCTCTGGCACTTTTCCAACCCACTCCCTCCCCTCTGGCCTGGTCTACTACTGGAACAGTGAGATCTGAAGAACACATGTGTGAGGGCCAGTGTGAGGGCCAGTGTGAGGAGCCTGAACAATAAGCCCCACACTCTGTTACTGTATTCATATTCCAGCACATCTGATGACCCTATTCAATCAAACCCGCAATAACAATGTTGACAGTGTATTCGTGTGCACGCACACACACACACACACACACACACACACACACACACACACACACACACACACACACACACACACACACACACACACACACACACACACACACACACACACACACACACACACACACACACATCTACTTTTAAATAGGAAGCTGTGAGGGGAGCCTACCTGATTGGTAGTAGTAGTAGTTGTAGTATTAGTAGTAGTAGTAGTATGAGTTGTAGTAGTGGTAGTAGTAATAGTAGTAGTAGTTGTAGTAGAAGCAGTAGTAGTAGTAGTTGTAGTTGTAGTAGTAGTTGTAGTAGTCGTGATATTAGTAGTAGTAGTAGTTGAAGAAGTAGTGATATTAGTAGTAGTAGTGATATTAGTAGTAGTAGTAGTTAGTTCTAGTAGTAGTAGTAGTAGTAATAGTATCGTAGTATCAATAGTAGTATCAAATAGTAGTAGCATCAAATATAAGTAGTATCAAATTAGGCACATGCGCCAAATACAACTGGTGTAGACCTTACAGTGAATTGCTTACTTATGAGCCCCTAACCAACAATGCAGTTTAAGAAAAAAACATATATACATATATATATATATATACATACATATATTGTTATTTTACTGCTGCTCTTTAATTGCTTGTTACTTTTATTTCTTATTTATTCATATATATATATATATATATATATATATATATATATATATATATATATATATATATATATATATATATATATATATGTCACAAAAGTGAGTACACCACTCACATTTTTGTAAATATTTGACTATATCTTTTCATGTGACAACACTGAAGAAATTACACTCTGCTACAATGTAAAGTAGTGAGTATACAGCTTGTATAACAGTGTAAATTTGCTGTCCCCTCAAAATAACTCAACACACAGCCATTAATGTCTAAACCGCTGACAACTAAAGTGAGTACACCCCTAAGTGAAAATGTCCAAATTGGGCCCAATTAGCTATTTCCCTCCCCGGTGTCATGTGACTCGTTAGTGTTACAAGGTCTCAGGTGTGAATGGGGAGCAGGTGTGTTAAATTTGGTGTCATCACTCTAACACTCCCTCATACTGACTGGTCACTGGAAGTTCAACATGGCACCTCATGGCAAAGAACTCTCTGAGGATCTGAAAAAAAAATTGTTGCTCTACATAAAGATGGCCTGGGCTATAAGAAGATTGCCAAGACCCTGAAACTGAGCTGCAGCACGGTGGCCAAGAACATACAGCGGTTTAACTGGACAGGTTCCACTCAGAACAGGCCTCGCCATGGTCGACCAAAGAAGCTGAGTGCACGTGCTCTGCGTCATATCCAGAGGTTGTCTTTGGGAAATAGACGTATGAGTGCTGCCAGCATTGCTGCAGAGGTTGAAGGGGTGGGGGGTCAGCCTGTCAGTGCTCAGACCATACGCCGTACACTGCATCAAATTGGTCTGCATGGCTGTCGTCCCAGAAGGAAGCCTCTTCTAAAGATGATGCACAAGAAAGCCCGCAAACAGTTTTCTGAAGACAAGCAGACTAAGGACATGGATTACTGGAACCATGTCCTGTGGTCTGATGAGACCAAGATAAACTTATTTGGTTCAGATGGTGTCAAGCGTGTGTGTGGCCGCAACCAGGTGAGGAGTACAAAGACAAGTGTGTCTTGCCTACAGTCAAGCATGGTGGTGGGAGTGTCATGGTCTGGGGCTGCATGAGTGCTGCCGGCACTGGGGAGATACAGGTCATTGAGGGAACCATGAATGCCAACATGTACGGTGACATACTGAAGCAGAGCATGATCCCCCTCCCTTCGGAGACTGGGCCGCAGGACAGTATTCCAACATGATAATGACCCCAAACACACCTACAAGACGACCACTGCCTTGCTAAAGAAGCTGAGGGTAAAGGTGATGGACTGGCCAAGCATGTCTCCAGACCTAAACCCTATTGAGCATCTGTGGGGCATCCTCAGACGGAAGGTGTAGGAGTGCAAGGTCTCTAACATCCACCAGCTCCGTGATGTCGTCATGGAGGAGTGGAAGAGGACTCCAGTGGCAACCTGTGAAGCTCTGTTGAACTCCATGCCCAAGAGGGTTAAGGCAGTGCTGGAAAATGATGGTGGCCACACAGTATTGACACTTTGGGCCCAATTTGGAAATTTTCACTTAGGGATGTACTCACTTTTGTTGCCAGCGGTTTAGACAAGTTATTTTGAAGGGACAGCAAATTTACACTGTTAAACAAGCTGTACACTCACTACTTTACATTGTAGCAAAGTGTAATTTCTTCAGTGTTGTCACATGAAATGATATACTCAAATATTTACAAAAATGTGAGGGGTGTACTCACTTTTGTGATATACTGTGTATATATACACACACACATATATATATATATGAATAATAAATAAAAATAAGAAGCAATTAAAGGGCAGCAGTAAAATAACAATAGCGAGACTATATACAGGGGGTACCAGTACAGAGTCAATGTGGAGGCTTTATACAGGGGGTACCAGTACAGAGTCAATGTGGAGGCTATATACAGGGGGTACCAGTACAGAGTCAATGTGGAGGCTTTATACAGGGGGTACCAGTACAGAGTCAATGTGGAGGCTATATACAGGGGGTACCGGTACAGAGTCAATGTGGAGGCTATATACAGGGGGTACCAGTACAGAGTCAATGTGGGGGCTTTATACAGGGGGTACCAGTACAGAGTCAATGTGGAGGCTATATACAGGGGGTACCAGTACAGAGTCAATGTGGGGGCTTTATACAGGGGGTACCAGTACAGAGTCAATGTGGAGGCTATATACAGGGGGTACCGGTACAGAGTCAATGTGGAGGCTATATACAGGGGGTACCGGTACAGAGTCAATGTGGAGACTATGTACAGGGGGTACCGGTACAGAGTCAATGTGGAGACTATGTACAGGGGGATACCGGCACAGAGTCAATGTGCAGGGTCACCGGTTAGTCTAAGAAATTGAGCCAATATGTACATGTAGGTAGAGTTATTATAATGACTATGTATAGATGATAACAACAGAGAGTAACAGAGGTGTAAGAGGGGGGGGCAATGCAAATAGTCTGGGTAGCCATTTGTCTAGATGTTCAGTAGTCTTATAGCTTGGGGGTAGAAGCTGTTTAGAAGCATCTTGGACCTAGACTTGGTGCTCCGGTACCGCTTGCCGTGCGGTAGCAGAGAGAACAGTCTATGACTAGGGTGGCTGGAGTCTTTAACAATTTTTAGGGCCTTCCTCTGACACCACCAGGTACAGAGGTCCTGGATGACAGGAAGCTTTGCCCCAGTGATGTACTGGGTCGAACGCACTACCCTCTGTAGTGCCTTGTGGTCAGAGGCCGAGCAGTTGCCATACCAGGCAGTGATGGAACCAGTCAGGTATGCAAATTGGAGTGGGAGTCTAGGGTTTCTGGGATAATGGTGTTGATGTGATCCATGACCAGTCTAGTAGTGATATTAGTAGTAATAGTAGTAGTGGTTGTAGTAGTAGAAGTAGTAGTTTGTAGTAGTAGTTGTAGTAGTAGTAGTAATAGTATTTGGTACTAGTAGTTGTAGAAGTAGCATTAGTAGTTGTAGTAGTAGTAGTAGTTATAGTAGTAGTAGTAATATTAATAGTAGTAGTTGTAGTGGTTGTTGTAGTAGTAGTTGCAGAGGTAGTAGTAGTTGTAGTAGTAATAATAGTAACAGCAGTAGTAGCAGTAGCAGCAGCAATAGTAGTAGTTGTAGTGGTTGTTGTAGTAGAAGTAGAAATAGCAGTCGTGATAGTAGTAGTAGTAGTAGCAGTAGCAGTAGTTGTAGAAGTAGTAATAGTAGTTGGAGTAGTAGTAATTGTTGTAGTAGTAGCAATAGTAGTAGTTGTAGTAGTAGCTGTAATAGTAATAGTAGTAGTTGTAGTAGTATTAGTTGAAGGTATACAACACTATAACACAGAATCATAGTTCCGATAGGGTTGTTGTGTCAGCATGTTTCCCGTAAACTAGACTGTTCTGACTTAGTTTACTGTAGTCTATATTGTAGCATGCAGAAGGATCATCAAGTCTCAGAACACGTTGAATGATAATGTATCTGTGTACTTCAGCCTCAACCGGTTACATTTCAGTACAACATTACCAGTAGCACTTCAGTATAATTGAGTGTGACATTTTAGTGTGTATGTCTCTCTGAACTATACTGTCATTGACTCTAGGTAAAACTAAGGCCTGTCATAAAGCAGGAAGGGTGAATAATATATGCAGTATAATGTAGACTCGAATCAGTATGCGTCCCAAATTGCATCCTATTCCCTGTATAGTGCACTACTTTTGATCAGAGAGCTATGGACCCTGCTCAAAAGTATTCCACTCGATAGGGAACAGGGTGCCATTTGGGGACTAGGACATGGCTGGTGTGGGGCCAGGTTGTGCTGTTGCTTGTGGCTGAACAAGGTTAATCTCCTGCGTCCCCCCCCCCCCTCATCATCTCTTTGTGCACTACGCCGTACTAATCTCTCCATGCCTCTCTGTGCTGCTCTAATCTGCCCCCCCACACCCCCATCACCCCAGTCTCTGGAACTGCTCTGATAATCTCTCTCTATCTCCTCCCCTCCTCTCTCTCTCTCCCTGGTCCCTCAGTCCCCCCACCGTTTCTGCTGCTGGTGGAGGCAGTGCTCTGCAACCCCGTGCTAATCTGGGGTCTGTCCGTCAGCACTTTGAGAGGCAGACAGACGGATTGAGCTGTAATCCCCAGTGGCACAGATGGAGCAGCACTATGCAGACCTTGGGGAAGGTGAACACACACACACACACACACACTGCGTCCTGTCTCAGACCCACTAGGTTGATAGAGACCAACAAACTACTACCAGACACACAAACACACACAGTGTGCACACACCAGATGAAGTTACTGATGAATTCTGTTTGTCCCAATGCAGTCCAGATGTATAGAGATACAGTTGAAGTCATAAGTTTACATACACCTTAGCCAAATACATTTAAACTCAGTTTTTCACTAATTCCTGACATTTAATCCTAGTACAAATTCTCTGTTTTATGTCAGTTAGGATCACCACTTTATTTTAAGAATTTTAAATGTCAAATGTTTTGGGTAGCCTTCCACCAGCTTCCCACAATAAGTTGGGTGAATTTTGCCCCATTCCTCCTGACAGAGCTGGTGTAACTGAGTCAGGTGTGTAGGCCTCCTTGCTCACACATACTTTTTCAGTTCTGCCCACACATTTTCTATAGGACTGACATCAGGGCTTAGTGACGGCCACTCCAATACCTTGACTTTGTTGTCCTTAAGCCATTTTGCAACAAATTTGGAAGTATGTTTGGGGTCATTGCCCATTTGGAAGACCCATTTGCGATCAAGCTTTAACTGATGTCTTGAGATGTTGCTTCAACATATCCACATACTTTTCCTACCTCATGATGCCATCTGTTTTGTGAAGTGCACCAGTCCCTCCTGCAGCAAAACACCCCCACAACATGATGCTGCCACCCCCGTGCTTCACGGTTGGGATGGTGTTCTTCGGGTTGCATTCCACCCTCTTTTTGTTCTATTTTTGTTTCATCAGACCAGAGAACATTTTTCCAAAAAGTACGATCTTTGTCCCTATGTGCAGTTGCAAACTGAAGTCTGGCTTTTTATGGCAGTTTAGGAGCAGTGTCTTCTTCCTTGCTGAGCGGCCTTTCAGGTTATGTCAATATAGGACTCGTTTTACTGTGGATATAGATACTTTTGTACCTGTTTCCTCCAGCATCTTCACAAGGTACTTTGCTGTTGTTCTGGGATGGATTTGCACTTTTCGCACCAAAGTACGTTCATCTCTAGGAGACGGAATGCGTCTCCTTCCTGAGCGGTATGACGGCTGCGTGGTCCCATGGTGTTTATACTTGCGTACTATTGTTTGTACAGAACGTGGTACCTTCAGGCGTTTGGAAATTTCTCCCAAGGATGAACCAGACTTCTGGAGGTCTTGGCTGATTTCTATTGATTTTCCCATGTTGTCAAGCAAAGAGGCACTGAGTTTGAAGGTAGGCCTTGAAATACATCCACAGGTTTTAGGTAGACCTCCAATTGACTCAAATTATGTCAATTAGCCTATCAGAAGCTTCTAAAGCCATGACATCATTTTCTGGAATTTCCCAAGCTGTTTAAAGGCACAGTCAACTTAGTGTATGTCAACTTCTGACCCACTGGAATTATGATACAGTGAATTATAAGTGAAATAATCTGTCTGTAAACAAATGTTGGAAAAATTACTTGTGTCATGCATAAAGTAGATGTCCTAACAGACTTTCCAAAACTATAGTTTGTTAACAAAAAGTCTGTGTAGTGGTTGAAATACTTTAATGACTCCAAAATAAGTTTATGTAAACTTCCGACTTCAACTGTATGTAGTGCATTCAGACATTATTCAGACCCCCTCACTTTTTCCACATTTTGTTACAGCCTTATTCTAAAATTGATTTAAGAAGAAAATCCCAGATCAATCTACACACAATACACCATAACGACAAAGCGAACAGGTTTTTAGAAACGTGAGCAAATTTATAAAAAATACAATTAAAAGACACCGTATTTACATAAGTACTCAGACCCTTTGCTATGAGACTCGAAATTGAGGTCAGGTGCATCCTGTTTCATTGATCATCCAGATGTTTCTACAACTTGATTGGAGTCCACCTGTGGTAAATTCAATTGATTGGACATGATTTGGAAAAGCACACACCTGTCTATATAAGGTCCCACAGTTGACAGTGCATGTCAGAGCAAAAACCAAGCCATGAGGTCAAAAGGAGTGTCCATAGAGCTTCGAGACAGGATTCTGTTGAGGCACAGATCTGAGGAAGGGTACCAAAAAATGTCTACAGCATTGAAGGTCCCCAAAAACACAGTGGCCTCCATCATTCTTAAATGGAAGAAGTTTGGAACCACCAAGACACTTCCTCGAGCAGGCCGCCCGGCTAAACTGAGCAATCCAGGGAGAAGGGCCTTGGTCAGGGAGGTGACCAAAAACCCGATGTTCACTGGCAGAGCTCCAGAGTTCCTCTGTGGAGATGGGAGAACCATCCAGAAGGACAACCATCTCTCCAGCAATCAGGCCTTTATGGTAGAGTGGCCAGATGGAAGCCACAGCCTGCTTTAAGTTAGCCAAAAGGCGCCTAAAGGACTCTCAGACCATGAGAAACAAGATCCTCAGGTCTGATGAAACCCTGATTGAACTCTTTGGCCTGAATGCCAAGTGTCATGTCTGGAGGAATCCTGGTCCAATCCCTACGGTGAAGCATTGTAGTGGCAACATCATGCTGTGGGGATGTTTTTCAGCGGCAGGGACTGGGAGACTAGTCAGGATCGAGGGAAAGATGAACGGAGCAAAGTACAGAAGGATCCTAGATGAAAACCTGCTCCAGAGCGTTCAGGACCTCAGACTGGGGCGAAGGATCACCTTCCAACAGGAACACAACCCAACGCACACAGCCAGGACAACGCATGAGTGGCTTTGGGACAAGTCTCTGAATGTCCTTGAGTGGCCCAGCCAAAGCCCGGACTTGAACCCGATCTAACATCTCTGGAGAGACCTGAAAATAGCTGTGCAGCGAAGCCCCCAATCCAACCTGAAAGAGCCTGAGAGGATCTGCAGAGAGGAACGGGAGAAACTCCCCAAATACAGGTGTGCCAAGCTTGTAGCGTCACACCCAAGAAGACTTAAGGCTGTAATCGCTGCAAAGGTGCTTCAACAAAGTACTGAGTAAAGGGTCTGAATACTTATGTAAATGTAATATTTCAGTTTTGTATTTTTATACATGTCTAATTTTGTAAATAAATGTCTAAGAACCTGTTTTTGGTTTTTCATTATGGGGTAGATTGATGAGGGGAAAAAATTATGTAATCAATTTTAGAATAAGGCTGTAACGTAACAAAATGTGGAAAAAGTGAAGGGATCTCAATGCTTTCCAAATGCACTGTGTTGTTATCAGCCTCTCTGGAACATCAAGAACACATGGTTTCTTACAGGAACTATGACCAGGCCTACATCCTGTAACAAAACCCTCTTTGATACAGTCCCCTAATCCTTCAATTTGATTTCATAACTAAGTTATTATGAAGTTTGCTTTTCTTCTGTAAGAATGAAATCAAACGAATATTACAAGTTTACTGCAATCTGCCACGTACAAAGTTTCACACAAGTGTTTTAATGAATGGTATACTACTCTACTTTAGACATAGGCTTTAGTGTGTTAGTGTACTGCTATTGTAGAAGGTTAAGTAAAAGCTGATCCAGTGAAGGCATTAGATGTACTGTAGGGTCAATCATCTGGGTTTTGATGTGAGGGTGCTCAGGTGAGTTTAGCCATAATGATCTATCTAGACGTAATCTACTGTGCTGCTGCTGGCTGCAGCCACCACCTGTCTGTCTGGACATGCCCAAATACATACAGTACAACACATGGCCTAGCGGTTAACAGCGCTGGGCCAGTAACAGAAAGATCACTGGTTTGAATCCCCGAGCAGGTAAGGTGGGAAAATCATCTGTTCTTCCTTTGAGCAAGGCACTGCTCCCTAGGCCGTTGGTTAAGACGGCCCCCTGCACATATCTGTTTCAGAGGGGTTGGGTTAAATGCAGAAGACTCTGTTTGTTTTAACACATCTATTTGCGCAACTGACTAGATATCCCCCTTTCCCAATGAGTCCAAAACCTATTTTCACAGAACAGCCCCATAAACAGTTGAATTTCCCGTTTGGATTACAGTAGCCCAATATAAACGGTGGCATCCTGCAGCCATGTCAAGATAAGAGGAAATGTCCAGAAAACATAACAAAGGCCATCCAATTTCCCTTTTTGCACAATCCATTACAGTCCAACCAGCTAGCATGGTACCACTGTTGCATACTGTACAGGCCCTTACTCCCTGATACTGGCAGAGATGGGGTCAATTCAGGAAGTAAACCAAAAATCATATTCACATTTTCCTAAACTCTATCGGAAAATAAAATAGAATTTTAGTTTAATTCCTGAATTGTCTGAATTTAAATGGAATTGAACCCAACCCTGAATCCTGGGTTGACTTACTGATTGCACTATTCCCCTTTAGCTGTGACAGTGTTGTGACACCGTTGTGACACTGTTGTGGCAGTGAGGCCCATTCAAAACAACAGGATTAGAATTGTGTCTTTGATTAGATGTTTGTTTGTGTCTGTATGTTTCATTGCAGTGAATATGGCTGAGGCTGGCTTTATCCAAAGGTTTTAATCACCTACAATGGAGGATGGGGGGGGGACAGAGAACACTGTCAAGAGTGGGGGGAGATATGTTCCGGGTAGCCTCAGAGAACAACATTGACTTATACGCTGACTCGAGTTTATAAGGAAGTGTATAGGAGGTGTTGTACACACTGTGACTATTAAAACCTTCCCTAACCAGAACCCGTGGATTGATGGCAGCATGCGCGCAAAACTGAAAGCACGTCCCACCGCATTTAATCATGGCACGGCAACGAGGAATATGGTACAACGAGTACAAACAGTGTAGTTATTCCCTCCGTAAGGCAATCAAACAAGCAAAGAGTCAGTATAGAGACAAAGTGGAGTCGCAAATCAACGGCTCAGACACGAGACGTGTGTGACAGGGTCTACAGAGAATCACGGGTTACAAAAAGAAAACCAACCCCGTCACGGACATCTTGCATCTTGCTTCCAGACAAATTAAATAACTTCTATTTCGCGCTTTGAGGACAATACAGTGCCACTGACGCAGCCCGCTACCAAAGCCTGTGGGCTCTCCTTCTCCGTGGCCGACGTGAGTAAGACATTTAAACATGATAACCCTCGCAAGACGGCCGGCCCAGACGGCATCCCTGGTCGTGTCCTCAGAGCATGCACAGACCAGCTGGCTGGTGTGTTTACGGACATATTCAATCAATCCCTATCCCAGTCTGCTGTCCCCACATGCTTCAAGATGGCCACCATTGTTCCTGTTCCCAAGAAAGCCAAGGTAACTGAACTAAATGACTATCGCCCCGGAGCACTCACTTCTGTCAGTGCTTTGAGAGACTAGTCAAGGATCATATCACTTCTACACAACCTGTCACTCTAGACCCACTTCAATTTGCTTACCGTCCCAATAGGTCCACAGATGATGCAATCGACATCACACTGTACACTGCCCTATCCCATCTGGACAAGAGGAATACCTATGTAAGAATGCTGTGCATTGACTACAGCTCAGCATTCAACACCATAGTACCCTCCAAACTCATCACTAAGCTTGAGTCCCTGGGTCTTGACCCTGCCCTGTGCAACTGGGTCCCAGACTTCCTGGCGGGCCGGCCCCAGGTGGTGAAGGTAGGAAACAACATCTCCACTCCGCTGATCCTCAACACTGGGACCCCACAAGGGTGCGTTCTCAGCCCCATCCTGTACTCCCTATTCACCCACAACTGCGTGGCCATGCACGCCTTCAATCCAATCATCAAGTTTGCAGACGACACTACAGTGTTACGCTTGATTACCAACAACGACGAGACAGCCTATAGGGAGGAGGTGAGGCCCCTCGGAGTGTGGTGTCAGGAAAATAACCTCTCACTCAATGTCAGCAAAACAAAGGAGATGATCGTGGACTTCAGGAAACAGCAAAGGGAGCACCCCCCCTATCCACATTACATTTACATTTAAGTCATTTAGCAGACGCTCTTATCCAGAGCGACTTACAAATTGGTGCATTCACCTTATGACATCCAGTGGAACAGTCACTTTACAATAGTGCATCTAAATCTTAAAGGGGGGGGGTGAGAGGGATTACTTATCCTATCCTAGGTATTCCTTAAAGAGGTGGGGTTTCAGGTGTCTCCGGAAGGTGGTGATTGACTCAGCTGTCCTGGCGTCGTGAGGGAGTTTGTTCCACCATTGGGGGGCCAGAGCAGCGAACAGTTTTGACTGGGCTGAGCGGGAACTGTACTTCCTCCGTGGTAGGGAGGCGAGCAGGCCAGAGGTGGATGAACGCAGTGCCCTTGTTTGGGTGTAAGGTGAAAAGTTTTAAGTTCCTCTGTGTACATATCACTGACAAACTGAAATGGTCCACCTCAGGAGGCTTGTCACCGAAAACCCTCACTAACTTTTATAGGTGCACAATCGAGAGCATCCTGTCGGGCTGTACAGCAACGACACCGCCCACAACCGCAGGGCTCTCCAGAGGGTGGTGCGGTCTGCACAACGCATTACCGGGGGCAAACTACCTGCCCTACAGGACACCTACAACATCCGATGTCACAGGAAGGCAAAATAAGATAATCAAGGACAATAACCAACCAGGCACTGCCTGTTCACCCAGCTTCCATCCAGAAGGCGAGGTCGGTACATCAAAGCTGGGACAGAGAGATTGAAATACAGCTTCTATCTCAAGGCCATCAGACTGTTAAACAGCCACCACTAACACAGAGAGGCTGCTGCCTACATACAGACTTGATATCATTGGCCACTTTAGTAAATGGAACACTTGTCACTTTAAGAATGTTTACATATCACACATTACTTATGTCATATGTATATACTGTATACTGTATCCTTCACTATCAATTGCATCTGTCACTGCTCATCCATATATTTTATACTTATATATTCTCATCCCATTCCTTTACTAGACCATTCCTTTACTGTTAGATATTAGGTTTGTTGTGGAATTGTTTGATATTACCTGTTAGATACTGCTGCACTGTCAGATCTAGCATTTAGCTACACTCACAATGACATCTGCTAACCATGTGTATTTTATCTTTATTTAACTAGGCAAGGTTAAGAACAAATTCTTATTTTCAATGACAGCCTAGGAACAGGGGCAGAACGAGGCGAGGCTACCCTGCCTACCCATGTGTATGTGACCAATAACATCTGCTAATCATGTGTGTGTGACCAATAACATCTGCTAACCATGTGTATGTGACCAATAACATCTGCTAACCATGTGTACGTGTCCAATAACCACTGCTAACCATGTGTACGTGACCAATAACATCTGCTAACCATGTGTATGTGACCAATAACATCTGCTAACCATGTGTATGTGACCAATAACATCTGCTAACCATGTGTACGCGACCAATAACATCTGCTTACCATGTGTACGTGACCAATAACATCTGCTAACCATGTGTACGTGACCAATAACATCTGCTAACCATGTGCATGTGACCAATAATAAGATGTGATGTGAAGATGTTTGGGTTTAACAGAATATTCTAGTGCTATATTGTACGGAAGATACATTTTTATCAGACAGTGGCTACGTCCGAAATGTCTCCCATCCCTCTGTAGTGCACTACTTTTGACCAGGGCCCATAGGGCCCATAGGGCACTGGTCAAAAGTAGTGCACAACATTTTATTGTATTTATGTATATTATTTAACCTTTATTCCAAAGCAATAGCATGTGGCAATAATATAATTAATAAACCGGAATTATAAAGCACACAAATGTATCATTGCATTATCAACAGGCTAGAAAAACATCAACATCTATGAAGTACCAACGAGGCACCGGTGCATGCATGCGTTGTGCAGAAGTGGCAGCAAGGCTGCAAGGTGGAGGATATCACGGGTTAAGCAACATCGCCATCCACTGGTTATCTGGTGTATTGTGAACTGGATTCCTCTCTCCCTAATACCTGCTGAAACTCCCATCATTATCTCTATCCCGCCATCTACTGGCCCAGTACTGAAGTGTAGCCTCTTCTACAGCGGGATTCAGATGGAAACAGTGTGGAACAGAGAAGTGAGGTCATGGTCAGTGGGAGAATTGGAATAGAATGTGTGTGTTACTCATTTGTGCCTGAATTATTGTTCGATGTCTGGGCCCATATTCACAAACTGTCCCAGAATAGGAGTACTGATCGAGGATCTTTTCATTATGATTTAAAAGGCAAAACCGATCCTAGATCAGTACCTGTATCCTCAAAGCGTCTCAGAGTACCGTTACCGGCAAGTGACTTGATCGTCATCACTATCTTTCCTTTGCGGTACCTCAATTTGTCGTGATCACCAGCCGAGATAAACTTTTATGAATAGATTTCACTCCTGGCTCGGAGATTGCCTGAGCAGTGTCTTAAAAAACGTCATCCTGAAACCTACTCTGAGCTGGGAGGTTTTTTTTAGTCTTAAAAAACGATACAACAGGATTCCTAGGACCTTTTCAGGGGGAGACGTTTTGTGGATACGGCCCCAACACTCCTACTCTAAGACATGTCGTGAATACGGACCCAGGACTGTATCGAATCAAACAAATACAAAAAGTTAAGTACTACTGTGTCTTTTGTGATTCTACAGAAAACATCTAAGCATATCAGAATAAAAAAAAGGGATATTAGTGTTCTTTTGTTTTACTTGATGTGTTTTATTCTGTTAGACAGTGTTTCTGTGGCAGGTGATAGATGACATGAGTAACGCTCTGGGCACGGGCAGCTAAAACCCTTTTTGGTGGTCATAAACAATGTGGTTCAATGAGATACAGACAATCGGATGGATGAAACGGTCCACAGGATCAAACCAATCCAACAACATGGGAATCCTAGTTACAGCCTGGCGGTATGTCCTTGAAGATTTGATATGCAGACTGAAGGTGAAAATCAACCTGTGCAGATGTAAATAGTTGGAAAGTAGAAACATATCCAAGTATTGTACTGAAGTAGAATTATTGTCCTATTACTGAACCACTAGGCTAGTCAGTTAGTTAGTCAGCCTGACACCTGAAGTACTGTATGTGGATGGCTGCACCTCTACTCCCGCTCAGCAATGGCCACCAGGTGAGTGTCGATCTCTGTCTCAGAGAGTGTCCTGTGAGAGGAAAGAAGAGAAGATGAGCGTGGATGTTAGAAACCAGGGTTGGGGAGACAGAAAGAGAGCATTTTGGCTGTTGTTCCCTTGTTTAAAACCTTGATCATTACCATATGACCATATAGAAAACACAGTGATGACGAAATGCAGTTACTGTGATAGTATAGTACCTGAACTTGGGGCTTTCCTTAGTGACCACACCCACTTCAATTTCACTGGGCTTGAAGTCCATGGACAGAATAGAAGAGAGACAGGAGATGGCCAACTATAGGAGGAGAGGGGGAAAGAAACAGAGAGAGTAGAGAGAGAGATTGAATACAGTACAGACTTTCACTTTTCGCCAGATGTTTCCATGAGTATCCAGGTGTATCCAGCCACCTACCTCCACAGTCATCTCATATGACAGCTCCGGCCTCTTCTTCAGTTTCTTCTCCAGGTAGCTGTTAGCCTCTGTCTGCTTGGCCCCCACGCTGGTGGCCCTGAAGCCACAGAAGTAGCCTGCTGGGTCACACTTATACAGCATGGGACCCAGCTGGGGGTCCATGGCCACCAAGATCATACCTGGAGACATTGCGGGGAGAAGATATGGGTCTGAGTCCTCTGTGTGGGAGTTAGGACTCACCTACTGCACATAGATTTTTTCAATCACTTTGGTACCATTTTCACAACGCAAAACACTCAAATCTAAACAGATCGTCAAAATGGCTCATGTTTAAAAACTCTCAGCACATCTTCAGTTGACTGGGTGCAACAAATAAATTCAGTCTTTTGTTCACTGCACCAAATCACTCTTTCAATTTGGATACATATTCTATCTACTGAACAGAAATATAAATGCAACATGTAAAGTGTTGATCCCATGTTTCATGAGCTGAAATAAAAGATCCCGGAAATATTCCATAAGCACAAAAAGCTTATTTTGCTAAATTTTTGTGAACACATTTGTTTACATCCCTGTTAGTGAGCATTTCTCCCTTGCCAAGATAATCCATCCACCTGACAGGTGTGGCATATCAAGAAGCTGATTAAACAGCATGGCCATTACATAGGTCCACCTTGTGCTGGGGATAATAAAACCACTAATATGTGCAGTTTTGTCACAAAACACAATGCCACAGATGGCTGAAGTTTTTAGGGAGCTTGCAATTGACATGCCAACTGCAGGAATGTCCACCAGAGCTGTTGCCAGAGAAGTGAATGTTCATTTCTTATCCATAAGCTGCCTCCAACTGTCACGGTCATCTGAATAATTATCGGACCAAACTGCAGCGCGATATGGTTTCCACATAATATTTATTTGAAAACGCACAAAACAACAAGGAAATTATGAAACAAACAACTAACCGTGACTACAGAGGTGCTACGTGCACTAACTCAAAACAATATCCAAAAATCACAGGTGGAAAAAATGCTACTTAAATATGATCCCCAATTAGAGACAACGATAGCCAGCTGCCTCTAATTGGGAATCATAACAAACACCAACATAGAAAAACTAAACTAGAACCCCACTGTCCTGTTCTGACCATAGTTCTGTTATTTTATCTTTGTTTTAGTATGGTCAGGGCGTGAGTTGGGTGGGCAGTCTATGTTTGTTTTTCTATGTTGGTTTTTGAGTTCGGCAGAGGCAGCTGTCAATTGTTGCCCATGATTGAGAATCATACTTAGGTAGCCTGGGTTTCAGTTTTGGGTTGTGGGTGTTTGTCTTCCGTGTCAGTGTTTGTCACCACACGAGACTGTTTTGTTCATTTCACGTTTATTGTTTTGTATTTTGTAGTGTTCAGGTTATGTTCTAAAATAAACATTATGGACACTTACCACGCTGCGTTTTGGTCCTCCGATCCTTCTCGCTTCTCCTCCTCAGAAGAGGAGGACGAGATCCCTTACAGAAACACCCACCACAAAAGGACCAAGCAGCGTGGTAACGGGCAGCAGCAGTGATCGCAGGACTCATGGACTTGGGATGAGATTCTGGACGGCAAGGGACCATGGGCACAGGCTGGAGGCCCGAGAGGCAGCCCCAAAAATTTCTTAGGAGGGGCCACATAGGGAGTGTGGCGAAGGCAGGTAGGAGACCTGCGCCAACTTCCCGTGCTTACCGGAGAGAGAGAGGGACCGGGCAGGTACCGTGTTATGCCGTGAGGCGCATGGTGTCCCCGGTGCGTGTGCATAGCCCGGTGCGGTACATCCCAGCGCCTCGTATCGGCCGGGCTAGAGTGGGCATCGAGCCAGGTGCCATGAAGCCGGGTCAGCGCATCTGGTCTCCAATGCATCTCCCCGGGCCGGTGTACATGGCACCAGCCTTACGCATGGTGTCCCCGGTTCGCCAGCACAGCCCAGTGCGGGCTATTCCACCTCGCCCGGCTACGGGGAGCATTCAACCAGGTACGGTTGGGCAGGCTCGGTGCTCAAGAGCTCCAGTGCGCCTTCACGATCCGGTCTGTCCGGTGCCACCTCCACGTACCAGCCCTCCGGTGGCAGCCCCCCGCACTAGGCTGTCTCTCTGTCTTCTCCCTACAGGTGCTCCCGCCTGTCCAGCGCTGTCAGAGTCTCCCGTCTGTCCTGAGTTGCCAGAGTCTCCCATCTGTCCTGAGTTGCCAGAGTCTCCCGTCTGTCCTGAGTTTCCAGAGTCTCCCGTTTGTCCTGAGTTGCCAGAGTCTACCGTCTGTCCTGAGTTACCAGAGTCTCCCGTCTGTCCTGAGTTGCCAGAGTCTCCCGTTTGTCCTGAGTTGCCAGAGTCTACCGTCTGTCCTGAGTTGCCAGAGTCTCCCGTCTGTCCTGAGTTGCCAGAGTCTCCCGTCTGTCCTGAGCTGCCAGAGTCTCCCGTCTGTCCTGAGCTGCCAGAGTCTCCCGTCTGTCCTGAGTTGCCAGAGTCTCCGTCTGTCCTGAGTTGCCAGAGTCTCCCGTCTGTCCGGAGTTGCCGGAATCTCCCGCCTGTCCGGAGTTGCCGGAATCTCCCGCCTGTCCGGAGTTGCCGGAATCTCCCGCCTGTCCGTCGCTGCCGGAATCTTTCGCCTGTCCGTCGCTAGAAAACCCCCCATTCATGCCCTGACCTACTCTACCATAGAAAATAAGGGCTCTCTATGGTCAGGACGTGACACCAACGTAGTTTTAGGAAATTTGGCAGTACATCCAACCGTCTCACAACCGCAGACCACGTGTATGGCGTCAGGTGGGCGTGTGGTTTGCTGATGTCAATGTTATGAACAGAGTGCCCCATGGTGGCAGTGGGGTTATGGTATGGGCAGGCATAAGCTACGGACAAGAACACAATTGCATTTTATCAATGGGAATTTGAATGCAAAGATATACCGTGATGAGATCCTGAGGCTCATTGTCGTGCCTTTTATCTGCCGCCATCACCTCATGTTTCAGCATGATAATGCCCAGCCGCATGATGCAGGGATCTGTACACAATTCCTGGAAGCTGAAAATGTCCCAGTTCTTCCATGGCCTGCATACTCACCAGACATGTCACCCATTGGGAATGTTTGGGTACTGACTGGTTTTCTGATCCACGCCCCTACATTTATTTTTAAGGTATCTGTGACCAACAGATGCCTATCAGTATTCCCAGTCATATGAAATTCATAGATTAGGGCCTAATGAATTTATTTCAATTGACTGATTTCCTTATACGAACTGTAACTCAATAAAATGTTGATATTTTTGTGTTTATATTTTTGTTCAGTATAAGTATCTGTGTTTCAAAATGCAATATTCACTTGACTTTTAATATGATTTTCTTGTCATCTGTTAACAATACAATTAACTATTACTTAATCAGACTGCTGAAAACGGATAACTACTGAACCAAAACTATGTAGTGCCTAGTTAATGTACAGTGCATTCGGGAAAATATTCAGACCCCTTCCCTTTTTCCACGTTTTGTTACGGGAGGTGACCAAGAGAAGAGATGGTCCCTCTGACAGAGCTCCAGAGTTCCTCTGTGGAGATGAGAGAACCTTCCAGAAGGACAACCATCTCTGCAGCACTCCACCAATCAGGCCTTTATGGTAGAGTGGGCAGACGGAAGCCACTCCTCAGTAAAAGGCACATGACTGCCAGCTTGGAATTTGCCAAAAGGCACCTAAAGGACTCTCAGATTATGAGAAACAAGATTCTCTGGTCTGATAAAACCAAGATTGAACTCTTTGGCCTGAATGCTAAGCATCACATCTGGAGGAAACCTGGCACAATCCCTATGGTAAAGCATGGTAGTGGCAACATCATGCTGTGGGGATGTTTTTCAGCGGCATGGACTAGGAGACTAGTCAGGATCGAGGGAAAGATGAATGGAGCAAAGTACAGAGAGATCCTTAATGAAAACCTGCTCCAGAGCACTCAGGACCTCAGACTAGGGGAGAAGGTTCACCTTCCAACAGCACAACAACCCAAAGCACACAGCCAGGACAACACAGGAGTGGCTTTGGGACAAGTCTCTGAATGTTCTTGAGTGGCCCAGCCAGAGCCCGGACTTGAACCCGATCGAACATCTCTGGAGAGACCTGAAAATAGCTGTGCAGCGACGCTCTCCATCCAACCTGACAGAGCTTGAGAGGATCTGCAGAGAATGGGAGAAAATCCCCAATACAGGTGTCCCAAACTTGTAGCGTCATACCCAAGAAGACTCAAGGCTGTAATCGCTGCCAAAGTTGCTTCAACAAAGTACTGAGTAAACTGTCTGAATACCTATGTACATTTTATATTTCTGTTTTTTCTGTTAATACATTTGCAAAAAAAATGTAAAAACGGTTTTCTCTTTGTCATTATGGGGTATTGTGTGTTGATTGATGAGGGGAAAAAAAGAATGTAATCAATTTCAGAATAAGGCTGTAACGTAACAAAATGTGGAAAAAGTCAACTGCTGATCACCGTAAAACTATATAATTTGTATGTATAAATGTATCAATTGGACATCAATTTTATGTTGTAAGGTAAAACCGAATTACATATGGATGTGGCTGTAAATACTACATCATCATTCTCCATCAGTGTGCATTAATAGGACAAAGTGGAAAGCATCACTCTATTGTACTACCGCCTGGAATTATAGTGTAGTGTACACTGCACTGCTGAAATACCTGGGTTGTATATTTAAACAATAAGGCCTGAGGAGATGGGGTATATGGCCAATATACCCCATGTTCTTAGGCACGACGCAACACAGAGTGCCTGGATACAGTCCTTAGCCGGGGTATATTGGCAATATACCACAAATCCCAGAGGTGCCTTATTGCTATTATAAACTAGTTACCAACGTAATTAGACCAGTAAATAGTACTTTTTCTTATGTCATACCCATGGTATACGGTCTATACCACGGCTTTCAGCCAATCAGCATTCAGGGCTTGAACCACATGGTTTATAAAACAATACATTTAAAACAATATATATAAAATAACAATTTAAACACTGTAAGATGATGAATATCAAGCAGAGAGACAGGCGATACTGTAGCAGTTGACAAGTCACGTAGAAAAGGTGATCTTGTAGAATGTTGCATGGGGAACAAATGGCTTACAACACTGCTATGTCTGATTTATTTGTCCTACGTATGTACTGTAAAAAGATAATGGAGCCGTAAGACTGAGATATTTCTCAACATGCTCACATCCTGCCATTGGATACAAATGACATGTCAAGTTATAGTCAAATACTGTATGGAAAATGATATTTACCATCTACTACTCTTTCTATTGAGCACTTACATTACATTTACATTTAAGTCATTTAGCAGACGCTCTTATCCAGAGCGACACTTCAAAAATAACATTTTTGAAATGTGTAACTTGTATTCTTTGCTTTTGGATGTAGCTCAGTTGGTAGAGCATGGCGCTTGTAACGCCAGGGTAGTGGGTTCGATTCCCGGGACCACCCATACGTAGAATGTATGCACACATGACTGTAAGTCGCTTTGGATAAAAGCGTCTGCTAAATGGCATATTATTATATTATATTATAAATGGTAGTTAAAATGACTAAATGTTGAGCCTATCATTACCTGATGTATTGGTGACTAAACTAAACGTTCTCCGGGTATTTCACGTAACACGTTGATTTTGCATGAATGACTCAGGGGTGAAAGATGTGTGAAACCCCAATGAAAGCACAATGAGAGTTTCTAAACATAAGATAGGGGGCATTACAAGTGTTATCAGTTTAGCGTTATGTAAATATACCACTTACATTTGAAAAATGTGGCAAGGTGATAAAAAAAAACGTTATTACTGGGCAATCAGGGAGAGGAAAAAAGGGTGTATAGAGGTATTGAAAAATAAAGGAGATATACAGTCGGCCGGAGAAGGAACCAGGGGACTAATGGTAAGGGGGAGAGGGAGTGAATCAATGGAGAGGAAGAGGACAGAGAGACATAGTGACAGGAGGACAGGGTACACCACTCACAGCATCCCAAAGGTCTCATCTCAGCGTTCTGTGTGTAGACCTGGGAGATGTCCGCCATTCTCCGACACAACATGTCTGCTGTGATGTCATAGCCAAACTTGTACTTCCATTCGGCGGCCTCCACTCGTGCCCTGTGGACCTGGGATCGACTGTCCGCTGAGGGGGAGAGGAAGAGAGAGTAAAAGGATGCGTGTGTGTGTCAGTGGAGGCTCCTCAGAGGAGAAAGGGGAGGACCATCCTTCTCAGTGAATTTCATAAAAATTAAAAATAATAAAACATTTAAATAAAACTACACTAAATATATTCACGTTACCAAATAATTTATTAAAACACACTGTTTTGCTGCAATGACGGTCTACAGTAGCCTCAACAGCACTCTGTATGGTAGCATGGTATAGCCGGAGGACAGCTAGCTTCCGTCCTCCTCTGGGTACATAGACTTCAATACAAAACCTAGGAGGCTCATGGGTCTCACCCCCTTCCATAGACTTACACAGTAATTAGGACATCTTCCGGAGGACGTCCTCCAACCTATCAGAGCTCTTGCAGCATGGACTGACATGTTGTCCACCCAATCAAAGGATCAGAGAATTAATCTAGTACTGAAAGCATAAGCTACAGTTAGCTAGCACTGCAGTGCATAAATTGTGGTGAGTAGTTGACTTAAAGAGAAAGACAATAGTTTTAACAAATTAATTTCTTCCAAAATTAAGGAGAAGGGGGCCTCCCGGGTGGTGCAGTGGTTAATGGCGCTGTACTGCAGCGCCAGCTGTGCCACCAGAGACCCTGGGTTTACGCCCAGGCTCTGTCGTAACCGGCCGCGACCGGGAGGTCCGTGGGGCGACACACAATTGGCCTAGCGTTGTCCGGGTTAGGGAGGGTTTGGCCGGTAGGGAAATCCTTGTCTCATCGCACACCAGCGACTCCTGTGGAGGGCCGGGCGCAGTGCGCGCTAACCAATTTTGCCAGGTGCACGGTGTTTCCTCCGACACATTGGTGCGGCTGGTTTCCGGGTTGGATGCGCGCTGTGTTAAGAAGCAGTGCGGCTTGGTTGGGTTGTGTATCGGAGGACGCATGACTTTCAACCTTCGTCTCTCCCAAGCCCGTACAGGAGTTGTGGCGATGAGACAAGATAGTAGCTACTAAACAATTGGATACCACGAAATTGGGGAGAAAAAGGGGTCAAATAAAAAATAAAAAATGTCAAATGTAAAATTAAGGAGAAGCAAGAGAGAGATTGTCATTTTTTTCACTTTCAGTTTCACTTAATTAGCTAACAAATGCAGCTAGCTAGTTTAGCCTACTCAAATACCCTGCTCAAAAAGACAGATGCTATGTTAGCTAGCTAGCTATGACTATCCACCACAACACTGGAACTCTTCCAAGTCAAGGTAAGCTTTTGGTTTTACTAATTTATTGCCACCAGGCTTACGGTGTAAGTGCTAAACTGCTAACTAACTATACACTATAAAGTTACTGTGTGATTATAGCGGGTTTACTAACAAGTTAGTTCTATTAGCTATGTTGACTTTGATGTTACTTTAGCTACTATGGTAACAATGATGTAGGCTGTGTGTAGCAGTTATGGTATGGTTTTGGCTTGGAAAGGTTATTTCGCCTGGTCACATACAGCTGATGTATTGTGCATTGAAGTCCACAAACGAAGGGAAGAGGTGAGAGGAGGACAGCGCATAGATGCGAGCAGGAATACAACGTGGCTGCTATGAATGTCAACTATGCGTGACCAGAGATGTATTCATTCCACCAATTCTGTTGAAAAACGCTTCTTAAATTAAAGCAAACGGAACAAAACAGGGATAAACATACCTGAATTTGACCAATAGAAACTTGTTTGCAATTGTTGGACTAACCATTACACCCTAGATCAGCGGTATTAAATGTGTCTGTCCGTGTGTCACTGTCTGTCACCAACATTTTCTCTCGACCTGTGTTGTAATCTTTCATTCATAGGCTAGGTTGTAGCAACCTCTTAATGGGTATAGGGATCATTTGAGTATCATTTAGTAGCCTTAACCATAGCGATGTTACATTGAAGTGGGTGAATGGAATATGAATGACAGTCATCCAATATGCTGTAGTAGAAATAAGGCCATGCTCATAAAAATAATATATCGTTTATTTTTTATTTCACCTTTATTTAACCAGGTAGGCTAGTTGAGAACAAGTTCTCATTTGCAACTGCGACCTGGCCAAGATAAAGCATAGCAGTGTGAACAGACAACACAGAGTTACACATGGAGTAAACAATTAACAAGTCAATAACATAGTAGAAAAAAATGGGCAGTCTATATACAATGTGTGCAAAAGGCATGAGGAGGTAGGCGAATAATACAATATTGCAGATTAACACTGGAGTGATAAATGATCAGATGGTCATGTACAGGTAGAGATATTGGTGTGCAAAAGAGCAAAAAAGTAAATAAATAAAAAACAGTATAAAAACAGTATGGGAATGAGGTAGGTGAAAATGGGTGGGCTATTTACCAATAGACTATGTACAGCTGCAGCGATCGGTTAGCTGCTCGGATAGCTGATGTTTGAAGTTGGTGAGGGAGATAAGTCTCCAACTTCAGCGATTTTTGCAGTTCGTTCCAGTCACAGGCAGCAGAGTACTGGAACGAAAGGCGGCCAAATGAGGTGTTGGCTTTAGGGATGATCAGTGAGATACACCTGCTGGAGCGCGTGCTACGGATGGGTGTTGCCAACGTGACCAGTGAACTGAGATAAGGCGGAGCTTTACCTAGCATGGACTTGTAGATGACCTGGAGCCAGTGGGTCTGGCGACGAATATGTAGTGAGGGCCAGCCGACTAGAGCATACAAGTCGCAGTGGTGGGTGGTATAAGGTGCTTTAGTGACAAAACGCATGGCACTGTGATAGACTGCATCCAGTTTGCTGAATAGAGTGTTGGAAGCCATTTTGTAGATGACATCGCCGAAGTCGAGGATCGGTAGGATAGTCAGTTTTACTAGGGTAAGCTTGGCGGCGTGAGTGAAGGAGGCTTTGTTGCGGAATAGAAAGCCGACTCTTGATTTGATTTTCGATTGGAGATGTTTGATGTGAGTCTGGAAGGAGAGTTTGCAGTCTAGCCAGACACCTAGGTACTTATAGATGTCCACATATTCAAGGTCGGAACCATCCAGGGTGGTGATGCTAGTCGGGCATGCGGGTGCAGGCAGCGATCGGTTGAAAAGCATGCATTTGGTTTTACTCGCGTTTAAGAGCAGTTGGAGGCCACGGAAGGAGTGCTGTATGGCATTGAAGCTCGTTTGGAGGTTAGATAGCACAGTGTCCAATGACGGGCCGAAAGTATATAGAATGGTGTCGTCTGCGTAGAGGTGGATCAGGGAATCACCCGCAGCAAGAGCAACATCATTGATATATACAGAGAAAAGAGTCGGCCCGAGAATTGAACCCTGTGGCACCCCCACAGAGACTGCCAGAGGACCGGACAGCATGCCCTCCGATTTGACACACTGAACTCTGTCTGCAAAGTAATTGGTGAACCAAGCAAGGCAGTCATCCGACAAACCGAGGCTATTGAGTCTGCCGATAAGAATATGGTGATTGACAGAGTCGAAAGCCTTGGCGAGGTCGATGAAGACGGCTGCACAGTACTGTCTTTTATCGATGGCGGTTATGATATCGTTTAGTAACTTGAGTGTGGCTGAGGTGCACCCGTGACCAGCTCGGAAACCAGATTGCACAGCGGAGAAGGTACGGTGGGATTCGAGATGGTCAGTGACCTGTTTGTTGACTTGGCTTTCGAAGACCTTAGATAGGCAGGGCAGGATGGATATAGGTCTATAACAGTTTGGGTCCAGGGTGTCTCCCCCTTTGAAGAGGGGGATGACTGCGGCAGCTTTCCAATCCTTGGGGATCTCAAACGATATGAAAGAGAGGTTGAACAGGCTGGTAATAGGGGTTGCGACAATGGCGGCAGATAGTTTCAGAAATAGAGGGTCCAGATTGTCAAGCCCAGCTGATTTGTACGGGTCCAGGTTTTGCAGCTCTTTCAGAACATCTGCTATCTGGATTTGGGTAAAGGAGAATGATCCTCCCTCATCTTAAACTGCACCAACCACCACTGGTGTGTATGTGTTGTTATGTGTGTGTGTGTGTGTGTGTGTGTGTGTGTGTGTGTGTGTGTGTGTGTGTGTGTGTGTGTGTGTGTGTGTGTGTGTGTGTGTGTGTGTGTGTGTGTGTGTGTGTGTGTGTGTGTGTGTGTGTGTGTGTGTGTGTGTGTGTGTGAGTTGTGAGATGCCATTATACACACCATTGTGTCCTGTCATCACACATCCAATGCGTGGGGTAAGTGGGTACATGTTGGTCAGAGTGGCAGAATCCAGCAGCTTGTCCTGTATTATAATGACAGGGTCACATATATACATATAGTAGATGGTACCTCATTGTTGTTAGGAATATTGGGTTGGTGTCACAATATAATATTTCGATTGGACAAGCTTTAACAAATCAGTGGCCTGTGTCCAGTCAGCAGAAATGCTCGAGACACCACTCTGTCATGCTTCACTGTTCATGACTGACTCTTTCTCTAACGCCAGATATCAACATTCTTTTTCTAATTTGGATGAAGTCAAAGACAACTAAGACAGAAGTTCCTGGTACATGGAGATGGAGCTAAGTACAGATTATGAATATTTTACCGGCACTTTCTTCTGTGTGACCACCACAGCACAGTCTGTCCCCCGCACGCCCAGTGATGTCAACCCACCCTGCGCGATGGCTTTGAAGGCATACTCTGAGGGACAACACACGAGAACAAGAGATTATACTTCTTAAATAAAGGCTAACTTTTAAAAGCTGCATGGGGTAACAATGGGGTAAACACTATAGGTCTAAAGGTGCTCATGGGAAAGTCCCAAACATTGGTAGATCGCTTTATTGGCGGACATATTATACCACAGAGAAGTAACACATATTTAAAACATTTGTATGCTTATAATCACAATATGGTTATAATCACAATACACTACACGTTTGGCCTATGGGGATGCTCACCGTCACATACAGCTACAGCGCTGCAATATTCACTGCGCGACTATCTTAGATGATTTTAGATGGTATAGAACGATACATATACAGATGCTAGACTAGCCTAGGTCGTCCCCTGCACGAAACAAAACTGGAGAAATTAAACAAAATATCTCACCGACTTGATAGAGGCGGCCCTCTGGAGAAAAAATCGTAATGTGTCGGTCAAATCCAGCATTCGAACCACGGGACATTGCTTTGCGTCAAATGATGCACACCTACAGTGAACTTTCGGCGAGTTACCTGTTACCTTTTCTGCAGTATCCTAATAGCCTTATAGGACTATATTCACCATTGTTGTCTGTTGCAGTAAAACAAGAAGAACAGTCTACAATAGAGAGCAGACGATGATAAAGGTGTTTGTTAAACTTCCCGGTGGAGTTGTACTTTCTCTTTCTTTTTTCAATGAACCATGAGAAGACTGTGTGTTGTGAACAACAATAGCGTGAGCAACAAAAGTGGAATCAAGTTTCAAAATAAAAGTTTCGAATTTAAACTAAAGCAAGCAGATAAACATAGTGGAATCATGCCAAAATTGGACTATAATGCTAAACAAGGTTGTTGCTATACAAATTCAACAAAAGATCATAATTAGTTAATTTGATGCAAAATAATTGGTTGAAATTGCACTATGGATGTATTCGACTTCAGAATTGCATTGGGGGCATACTTACATTGGAATGTACAGGCTTACCTATGGATCTTGTGTCCATGAAATGTTTATTTTTTTTATTTTATTTCACCTTTATTTAACCAGGTAAGCTATTTGAGAACGAGTTCTCATTTGCAACTGTGAACTGGCCAAGATAAAGCATAGCAGTTCGACACAACAACACAGAGTTACACATGGAATGAACAAAACATACAAAGTCTATATACAGTGAGTGCAAATTAGGTCAAATAAGGGAGTTAAGGCAATGAATAGGCCATGGTGGCGAAGTAATTACAGTATGGGAATTAAACACTGGAATGGTAGATGTGCAAAAGATGGATGTGCAAGTAGAGATACTGGGGTGCAAAAGGAGCTAAATAAATAAATACAGTATGGGGATGAGGTAGATAGATGGGCTGTGTACAGATGGGCTATGAACAGGTGCAGTGATCTGTGAGCTGCCCTGACAGCTGGTTCTTTAAGCTAGTGAGGGAGATGGGAATCTCCAGCTTCAGTGATTTTTGCAGTTCGTTCCAGTCAGTGGCAGCAGAGAACTGGAAGGAAAGGCAACCAAAGGATGAATTGGCTTTGGGGGTGACCAGTGAGATATACCTGCTGGAGCGTGTGCTACGAGTGGGTGCTGCTATGGTGACCAGCGAGCTGAGATAGGGCGGGGCTTTACCTAGCAGAGACTTGTAGATGACCTGTAGCCAGTGGGTTTGTGGACGAGTATGAAGCGAGGGCCAGCCAACGAGAGCGTACAGGTCGCAGTGGTGGGTAGTATATGGGGCTTTGGTGACAAAACAGATGGCACTGTGATAGACTACATCCAGTTTGCTGAGTAGAGTGTTGAAGGCTATTTTATAGATGACATCGCCAAAGTCAAGGATCGGTAGGATGGTCAGTTTTACGAGGGTATGTTTGGCAGCATGAGTGAAGGAAGCTTTGTTGCGAAATAGGAAGCCAATTCTAGATTTAATTTTTGATTAGAGATGCTTAATGTGAGTCTGGAAGGAGAGTTTACAGTCTAGCCAGACACCTAGATATTTGTAGTTATCCATGTATTCTAAGTCAGAGCCGTCCAGAGTAGTGATGCTGGATGGGGGGGCAGGTGCGGGCAATGATCGTTTGAAGAGCATGCATTTAGTTTTATTTGCGTTTAACTAACCTCCAGACGAGCTTCAATCCCATACAACTCTCCTTCCGTGGCCTCCAACTGCTCTTAACACAGTGTCCAAAGAAGGGCCAGAAGTATACAGAATGGTGTCGTCTGCATAGAGGTGGATTAGAGAATCACCAGCAGCAATAGCGACATCATTGATGTATACAGAGAAGAGAGTCGGCCCGAGAATTGAACCCTGTCGCACCCCAATAGAGACTGCCAGAGGTCCGGACAACAGGCCCTCTGATTTGACACACTGAGCTCTATCAGAGAAGTAGTTGGTGAACCAGACGAGGCAATCATTTGAGAAACCAAGGCTGTTGAGTCTGCCAATAATAATAATAATAATAATATATGCCATTTAGCAGACGCTTTTATCCAAAGCGACTTACAGTCATGTGTGCATACATTCTACGTATGGGTGGTCCCGGGGATCGAACCCACTACGCTGGCGTTACAAGCGCCATGCTCTACCAACTGAGCTACAGAAGGACAATAAGAATGTGGTGATTGACAGAGTCGAAATCCTTGGCCAGGTCGATGAATACAGCTGCACAGTAATGTCTCCTATCGATTGCGGTTAAGATATGGTTAAGGACCTTGAGCGTGGCTGAGGTGCACCCATGACCAGCTCGGAAACCAGATTGCATAGCGGAGAAGGTACGATGTGATTCAAAATGGTCAGTAATCTGGAGTATGGGGTATCAGCCTACACAATGACACTCACAGAACAGCTATGCCAGTTCACATGATGCAAAACCCAGCATTAAATTATGCAAAATGTATTTAGAAAGTTATACATCTTGAAAACGTGATTGCTGAAATGGAGAACTGTTTGGGACTATATCAACAATAGACCAATGAAACAAATACCAAAATATAGTTTTGGGGTGGAGTTTCCTTTAAACTCCTTCAATAAGAGCAATGAATCTAATATATGTGTATACTCGACATAGTTATATTCTGTGAGTGTCACTGAGTATACTGATACCCCATTTCATGGACCCAAGATCCATAGGTAAGGCATAGGCATGCCCCCAATGCAATTCTGAAGTATAATACATCCACATTACGATTTTAACAAATTTGAAAACTTTTTTGGTGTCAAATTAACTAATTATTATATTTGATTGAATTTATATAAGAACATTCCAACTTTGTTTAGCATTATTTGGTCCAGTTGTGGCATAATACAACAATTTGTATCCGTTTTCATCAGTTGCAATGGGAAACTTTTATTTTGAAGGCGAACCGCAGATTGTACTATTGTTGCTCACACTAATGTTGCAAACAACACAATGGTTAAACTGGTGACAATTTGTTCGCAATAAGGAAGTTGTCTGTGGAAGGATATAGGACTCCTGGCGAAATAAATCACAAGAAAATATATATCTGGATCATGCATCATTATGTACCAGTTCTGTATGTTATACAAAATAAAAAATCAGAAAAAGTTTTTCACTCAGACCCCCTTTCCAGCATTGGGGATCATCCCGCGCCCCTACTGTGGGCGCAGAGGCGACACGTCTATTTCTATGAGCACAAGCACTTCATGACACTGACTGTTCAGACTGCTCTTGTTGTTGAATAGAACATTCCGTATGATTAAATCAAATTTTCTTCCAATTCTAGACATTTTGCCATGTCTAATGTGATAATTCAGCGACTGAAACCATACAACAACATCCATGGGCCAAAATACCTAGCTAAAAAACGTTAGCTGACATTGGCTAGTTGATCTGGACATTTTTGATGAATTATAAATAGCTCTGTAAGGTATACAATGACTGACATGAGAAGAAGTAAACGGATGATGCACTACCCTATTTTGAAATTGCATCTTGTGCATTCTACTTTTACAACTTTTTTTACAACTTTTTACAACAACCCCCCCCCCCCCCTAGGGGGCACTCCCCACAGTGTGGGAACCACTGCCCTACAGTATATGAAAACGTATGCCTAATCCCATTTGGTAAAGAAGAGGTATCTCTCTCTCTCTCTCTCTCTCTCTCTCTCTCTCTCTCTCTCTCTCTCTCTCTCTCTCTCTCTCTCTCTCTCTCTCTTTCTCTCTCTCTCTCACTCTCTCTCTCTCTCTTTCTCTCTCTTTCTCTCTCTCACTCACTCACTTACTCCTTATTTTCCTGTCTGTCTCTGTCGCTGTCTTGTCAGATTAGGATGTCTTGTTCGTTGTTTCAGTCACTGCCACCTGCAGTCAGCTGCTTGGAGCTCCTCTCAAACAGAGGGGAACAATAGCTGTAGCGTTTGCCTCACAAGTGCATGTCAATTGAATGAGGCTCTGTCTAGCACTAAAAGAGGACGAATGTACCCTGTATAGCACAGATTCCCAGGTGTCTTCCCCAAGTTCCTCCCCCAAATCCTTTTCCCAACGAGTCTTTAAAGGCACCAAAGAAGGGTTCTTTAAGTCATTAATGATTGCATATACATCTGAAATTGCGCCCCTAGGAAGCTTGTTCAGCTTAAAGATGCTCTCTATAGTTGTATTTGCAGGCCTATGGGGAAACTCCGGTGTGTTAGCTCTGACAAAGTTCCTAGTCTGGAGTTAGTGGAAAAAGTGGGATTGGGGGAGGTTGAAATTTTCCTGTAGCTGAGCAAAAGAGGCAAATGTATCATCAAAGAATAATTGGGCTAGTGAGGAGAGGCCTAGTGAGTGCCAGAAGGCAAAAGCCCCATCATTCAATGATGGAGGAAATAAAATGTTCTGATTGATTGAGCCTGATAGAGAAAAGCCCCGGAGGCTAAAGGCTAAACGGAACTGATTCCAAATTTTAAGAGACTGCTTTACAATTGGGTTGACACACATTTTGCCTAGGGACACTGGGAGAGACGAGCACAACACAGAAGAAAGTGCAGCAGGTTTACACAATTCAGACTCCATCTGGACCCAGAGTGGTCTAGGGCCAGTAGGATCAGTCTGCAGCCAGTACAAAAGGGCTCTGAAATTTGCAGCCCAATAGTATGTCTGAAAATTTGGTAGGCTTCTGTAAATGTTTTCTACCAATCCGCGGTACCTTGCCATCCCAAATAAACATTGAAATAAATATAAAAATTTGGGCAACACATTAATTTTTATGACATTAATCCTTCCAATAAGAGAAAGAGGTAGCAAATTCCAAAAAGTAAAAGATTGTTTCAAACTGTCTGCTAGAGCAACAAAGTTTTCCTGAAACAAATTTGAATATTTCCTTGTCACTTTAACTCCCAAGTTGGTGAATTGATCCCAGGCAATCATAAACTGATAACTTGTAAAAGAGCACTTTAAAGCAGCCTTTTTACAGGAAAAAGCTCACTCTTGCCTAGATTCAGCTTTTACCCTGAGATTGATCCAAATGTTTTAAGAACAGATAAGGCACGTGGCAATGAGATATCATGGAGATAAACAAAAGGAGGTCATCAGCATTTAGCAAGACTTTCTGCTCTAAGCCCGTCCTGATTATACCTTGAGCGTAGTGCAATGGCGAGAGGCTCGATTGCCAAAGCAAACAACAAGGGGGAGAGTGGACAACCCTGTGTGGATCTGCGGTGCAAGGGAAAATAGTCAGAGGACAAGTTGTTGGTCCGTACCGAAGCCATGGGAGAAAAATAAAGAATCTTTATCCACGCAATGAATTTGGGGCCAAAGCCAAATCTACAAAGGGCAGCTGTCCCACTCAACACTGTCAAAATCTTTTTCCACATCAAGTGAGACCACCACCTCCGGGTCCCCCGACGCTGGGGAGTACAGTATATTCATAAGGCGTCTAATATTGAAAAACAAACGCCTATTTCTCACAAAGCCAGTCTGGTCAGAGTGTATTACTTGGTGCAGCGAGCCTTCCATACGGATGGCTAAAAGCTTAGCTAGGATCTTGTAATCACAGTTTAAAAGCGAGATTGGGCGATAGGATCCACATTCCAGGGGTCTATGTTTTTCATTAATAGTAATGAAATTGAAGCCTGATAAAGACTAGGCGGTAGCTTTGAAGTATTGAGGCACTCTGCAAATAGTCGAGACAAGAATGGGCAAAGCAGACCAGAAAACGTCCTGTAAAATTCAGTTGGAAAACCGTCCGGACCCGGTGATTTACCACTTTTCATTGAGGACACTGCTGTTGCAATCTCCTCTGGTGTAAATTCTTCTTCCAGACTGTCATGGGAGTCTGTATCAATTGAAGGCATATTCAAGGCATTAAAGAATGAATCAATCAGCAAAAGGTCTTGGGGAGATTCAGAGGTGTATAGCGCAGAGTAAAATAGTTTGAATTGATCATTGATCTCTTTATGTATAACTGTGGTGGCACCAGACAGGGTCCTTATTTGTGGAATTAAACGCGAGGCCTCAAATTTATGGATCTGATGTGCAAGGAGTTTACTGGCCTTGTCGCCTTGTTCATACACTCTGTATCGAGCTCGCAAGAGTAACTGTTCAGCTTGCCTGGTAGAAAACTCATCAAATTCAGTAGTTGGCGCTCTTTATGTAGATCAGAGGAAGGATCCGTAGCATACTTCTCATCCAATGTGTCTATGGACTCGCTCAGGTCCCGAAGCCGCTGAGAGCGAGCTTTGTTTTGATTGGCTGTATAAGAAATCATTTGGCCACGTATGTATGCTTTTACTAACAGACTCCCATATGGTAGAGCAGGACATTAGTTTCTAGGAATAAGGTGATTTCAGAAGAAATGAAATCTGAAATGATCTGAGAGTAAAATGGGGTAAAGACACCATTCATAACACATAGGAGGTCGCTGGGGAAACTCTCGTTCAAGCACTAAGGGTGATTGGTCAGAAATAACAATAATCTCATAAGTACACCGCCGAAGGTTAGGCAGAAGGTTTTTGTCCAAAAATAAGTATCAATGCGGGAGTATTTTTGATGAACATGAGAATAAAAGGAATACTGTCTATATGTAGGGTGTAGGAAACGCCAAGCCTCACACATGGCATATTTATGAAGAAAAGATTGAATACGTAGGGCACATTTAGATGGGTCTGTAGTTCTTCGTGAGGACTTGTCAAGAACTGGAGTGGAACACTTGACCAACCCAGTCCCTATACATCCTAAAATGCTCACCATTCCTCCAGTGAGTCTCTTGTAGAAATGCAACATTTGCATTCAAACCCTTTAAGTGTCAGCACCCTCTTACGCTTCACAGGGTTGTCAACCCCTTTGATGTTCAACGAAATGGCCAAACCCGGACAATGCTGGGCATTGGCCATATATGCATATATGCATATAGATGTGTATTGGTGTTTATTAGCCCATGACTCTCACTCTAGTTCTTCAGACTTTAGTGTCCCTGTTCTCTCTCCATACCATAAATGTCTCTGATCTTCAGTATGGCTGGTCTGTCAGAGGCCCTGTGCTGCAGAGCTTCGTCAGCCATGGTGCCGTTCTGCACAAGGTGTTTGTGTTGGGAGAGGACCACTTCACTGTGGAGACGCTCTCGCTGAAGAAATTCTCCCCCCCACCCCCCGGACCCCGTGGTCAATGTGGACACACCCTCACTTCTTCTTCTCTCTTGCACTTTCTCTTCCTTTCTCTCTTATTCTCATGCTTATACTGTGATTTTAATCATCTGTTTCAATAAAACTAATGTCTATGGTGTGTTTTGTGACTCCAAGAGAGTAAGACAATCTTTTTCAACAGACACCAGGTGTCCAAGCCAGAGTTCTCTCCAACCTCACTGCAGTTAGTACGACCTCCACATTAGACAATCAACCAGTGGTGGAAAAAGTACCCAATTGTCATACTAGAAAGTTATTCAAGTAAAGGTGAAAGTCACCCAGTAAAATACTGCTTGAGTAAAAGTCTAAAAGTATTTGATTTTAAATATACTTAAGGATCAAAGGTCAATGTAATTGCTAAAATATACTTAAGTATCAAAAGTAGAAGTAAAAGTATAAATCATTTTAAATTCCTTATATTAAGCAAAGCAGATGACACCATTTTCTTGTTTTGAAATGTACGGATAGCCAGGAGCAGACTCCAACACTGAGACATTATTTACAAAAGATGCATTTGTGTTTAGTGAGTCCGCCAGGCCAGAGGCAGTAGGGGATGACCACATGTTCTCTTGATAAGTGCGTCAATTTAAAAATGTTCCTGTCCTGCTAAGCATTCAACATGTAATGAGAACTTTGGTTGTCAGGGAAAATGTATGGAGTAAAAAGTACATTGTTTTCTATAGGAATGTAGTGAAGTAAAAGTTGTCAAGAATATAAATAGTAAAGTACAGATACCCCAAAGAACTACTTAAGTACTACTTTGAAAGTATTTTTACTTAAGTACTTTACACCACTGCAATCAACTATGTTCAATTTGATTCACTGGTACTGATTCTTGTACAATTGAATTAAATCTGTTTTACCCTGTTCTACTTGACCCACTGTCTATAATAAGTCTTGTGCTACCCAGGGCCCGCATTCATAAAGCGTCTCAAACTTGTAGTGCTGGCCTAGGATCTGTTTGGCTTTTTAGATCATAAAGAATAAGATCAAATAGACCGGGGGTGTCATGTTTTGTCTTATATCATCTTGTCATTTTGCTTTTCCTTCTGTTCGTTTCCCCCTGCTGGTCTTATTAGGTTCGTTCCCTTTTTCTATCCCTCTCTCTCCCCCTCCCTCTCTCTCCTCTCTCTATCGTTCCGTTCCTGCTCCCAGCTGTTCCTATTCCCCTAATCATCATTTAGTCTTCCCACACCTGTTCCCGATCCTTTCCCCTGATTAGAGTCCCTATTTATTCCTTTGTGTTCCGTTCCTGTCCCGTCGGTTCCTTGTTTTGTATTCACCATGCTGTGATTGTGTTTCGCCCTGTCCTGTCGTGTTTTTTGCCTTCATCAGATGCTGCGTGTGAGCAGGTGTCTCTGTCTACTACGGCCTGCGCCTACCCGAAGCGACCTGCAGTCTGTGGCCGCTTCTCTTGTTATTCCCCTCTACAGACTAGAGGATTTCTGTTATTCCCTGTTTGGATTTGAATAAACTCTGTTTCTGTTAAGTCGCTTTTGGGTCCTCTATCACCTGCATGACAGAAGGAACCGACCAAGGAATGGACCCAGCGACTTCAGACGCTCGTTACACTGCCGTCGAGATCCAAGGAGCCATGCTCGGCAGACACGAGCAGGAATTGTCTGCTGCTCGCCATGCCGTGGAGAACCTGGCCGCTCAGGTTTCCGACCTCTCTGGACAGTTCCAGAGTCTACGTCTCGTGCCACCTGTTACTTCCTGGCCTGCCGAGCCTCCAGAACCTAGGGTTAATAACCCACCTTGCTACTCCGGGCAGCCCACTGAGTGCCGCTCCTTTCTCACGCAGTGTGAGATTGTGTTCTCTCTCCAACCCAACACATACTCTAGAGAGAGAGCTCGGGTTGCTTACGTCATTTCACTCCTTACTGGCCGGGCTCGAGAATGGGGCACAGCTATCTGGGAGGCAAGGGCTGATTGCTCTAACAAGTTCCAGAACTTTAAAGAGGAGATGATTCGGGTTTTTGACCGTTCAGTTTTTGGTAGGGAGGCTTCTAGGGCCCTGGCTTCCTTATGCCAAGGTGAACGGTCCATAACGGATTATTCTATTGAGTTTCGCACTCTTGCTGCCTCTAGTGAGTGGAACGAGCCGGCGCTGCTCGCTCGTTTTCTGGAGGGACTCCACGCAGTGGTTAAGGATGAGATTCTCTCCCGGGAGGTTCCTTCAGATGTGGACTCTTTGATTGCTCTCGCCATCCGCATAGAACGACGGGTAGATCTTCGTCACCGGGCTCGTGGAAGAGAGCTCGCATCAACGGTGTTTCCCTGCTCCGCATCGCAACCATCTCCCTCCTCTGGCTTTGAGACTGAGCCCATGCAGCTGGGAGGGATTCGCATCTCGACTAAGGAGAGGGAACGGAGGATCACCAACCGCCTGTGCCTCTATTGCGGAGTTGCTGGACATTTTGTTAATTCATGTCCAGTAAGAGGCCAGAGCCCATCAGTAAGCGGAGGGCTACTGGTGAGCGCTACTACTCAGGTCTCTTCATCTAGATCTTGTACTACTATGTCGGTCCATCTACGCTGGACCGGTTCGGGTGCTACATGCAGTGCCTTGATTGACTCTGGGGCTGAGGGTTGTTTCATGGACGAAGCATGGGTTCGGAAACATAACATTCCTTTCAGACCGTTAGACAAGCCTACGCCCATGTTTGCCTTAGATGGTAGTCATCTTCCCAGTATCAAATTTGAGACACTACCTTTAACTCTCACAGTATCTGGTAACCACAGTGAGACTATTTCTTTTTTGATTTTCCGTTCACCGTTTACTCCTGTTGTTTTGGGTCATCCCTGGCTAGTATGTCATAATCCTTCTATTAATTGGTCTAGTAATTCTATCCTATCCTGGAACGTTTCTTGTCATGTGAAGTGTTTAATGTCTGCCATCCCTCCTGTTTCTTCTGTCCCTACTTCTCAGGAGGAACCTGGCGATTTGACAGGAGTGCCGGAGGAATATCATGATCTGCGCACGGTCTTCAGTCGGTCCCGAGCCAACTCCCTTCCTCCTCACCGGTCGTATGATTGTAGTATTGATCTCCTTCCGGGGACCACTCCCCCTCGAGGTAGACTATACTCTCTGTCGGCTCCCGAACGTAAGGCTCTCGAGGATTATTTGTCTGTGTCTCTTGACGCCGGTACCATAGTGCCTTCTTCTTCTCCGGCCGGGGCGGGGTTCTTTTTGTTAAGAAGAAGGACGGTACTCTGCGCCCCTGCGTGGATTATCGAGGGCTGAATGACATAACGGTTAAGAATCGTTATCCGCTTCCCCTTATGTCATCAGCCTTCGAGATTCTGCAGGGAGCCAGGTGCTTTACTAAGTTGGACCTTCGTAACGCTTACCATCTCGTGCGCATCAGAGAGGGGGACGAGTGGAAAACGGCGTTTAACACTCCGTTAGGGCATTTTGAGTACCGGGTTCTGCCGTTCGGTCTCGCCAATGCGCCAGCTGTTTTTCAGGCATTAGTTAATGATGTTCTGAGAGACATGCTGAACATTTTTGTTTTTGTCTATCTTGACGATATCCTGATTTTTTCTCCGTCACTCGAGATTCATGTTCAGCACGTTCGACGTGTTCTACAGCGCCTTTTAGAGAATTGTCTCTACGTAAAGGCTGAGAAGTGCTCTTTTCATGTCTCCTCCGTTACTTTTCTCGGTTCCGTTATTTCCGCTGAAGGCATTCAGATGGATTCCGCTAAGGTCCAAGCTGTCAGTGATTGGCCCGTTCCAAGGTCACGTGTCGAGTTGCAGCGCTTTTTAGGTTTCGCTAATTTCTATCGGCGTTTCATTCGTAATTTCGGTCAAGTTGCTGCCCCTCTCACAGCTCTTACTTCTGTCAAGACGTGTTTTAAGTGGTCCGGTTCCGCCCAGGGAGCTTTTGATCTTCTAAAAGAACGTTTTACGTCCGCTCCTATCCTCGTTACTCCTGACGTCACTAGACAATTCATTGTCGAGGTTGACGCTTCAGAGGTAGGCGTGGGAGCCATTCTATCCCAGCGCTTCCAGTCTGACGATAAGGTTCATCCTTGCGCTTATTTTTCTCATCGCCTGTCGCCATCTGAGCGCAACTATGATGTGGGTAACCGTGAACTGCTCGCCATCCGCTTAGCCCTAGGCGAATGGCGACAGTGGTTGGAGGGGGCGACCGTTCCTTTTGTCGTTTGGACAGACCATAAGAACCTTGAGTACATCCGTTCTGCCAAACGACTTAATGCCCGTCAAGCTCGTTGGGCGTTGTTTTTCGCTCGTTTCGAGTTTGTGATTTCTTACCGTCCGGGTAGCAAGAACACCAAGCCTGATGCCTTATCCCGTCTGTTTAGTTCTTCTGTGGCTTCTACTGATCTCGAGGGGATTCTTCCTTATGGGCGTGTTGTCGGGTTGACAGTCTGGGGAATTGAAAGACAGGTTAAGCAAGCACTCACGCACACTGCGTCGCCGCGCGCTTGTCCTAGTAACCTCCTTTTCGTTCCTGTTTCCACTCGTCTGGCTGTTCTTCAGTGGGCTCACTCTGCCAAGTTAGCTGGTCATCCCGGTGTTCGAGGCACTCTTGCGTCTATTCGCCAGCGCTTTTGGTGGCCGACTCAGGAGCGTGACACGCGCCGTTTCGTGGCTGCGTGTTCAGACTGCGCGCAGAAGAGGTCTGGTAATTTTTTTCTGCTTCTGCTCCTGGTCTTGCTGGGTCTCAGTCTGTTCCCTGCCATCGCATCTCTCCTGTTCTTGTCCCTGCCCTTGCTGTGTCTCAGTCTGTCCCTAGTTCTCATTTTTTTTTTAGAGTAGTACCCTAGTTTCCCTTTTTATCGTTTTTCGTTACGGTCCTGAGGAGAGGAGTTGGGTTCTTTCTCGGGACGTGCTGGACCGTTTGATCTATGATTTCCTCCGTTGCCGCCAGTGTTCCTCCTCGAGAGCGCCAGGAGGCGCTCGGTGAGTGGGGGGTACTGTCATGTTTTGTCTTATATCATCTTGTCATTTTGCTTTTCCTTCTGTTCGTTTCCCCCTGCTGGTCTTATTAGGTTCGTTCCCTTTTTCTATCCCTCTCTCTCCCCCTCCCTCTCTCTCCTCTCTCTATCGTTCCGTTCCTGCTCCCAGCTGTTCCTATTCCCCTAATCATCATTTAGTCTTCCCACACCTGTTCCCGATCCTTTCCCCTGATTAGAGTCCCTATTTATTCCTTTGTGTTCCGTTCCTGTCCCGTCGGTTCCTTGTTTTGTATTCACCATGCTGTGATTGTGTTTCGCCCTGTCCTGTCGTGTTTTTTGCCTTCATCAGATGCTGCGTGTGAGCAGGTGTCTCTGTCTACTACGGCCTGCGCCTACCCGGGCGACCTGCAGTCTGTGGCCGCTTCTCTTGTTATTCCCCTCTACAGACTAGAGGATTTCTGTTATTCCCTGTTTGGATTTGAATAAACTCTGTTTCTGTTAAGTCGCTTTTGGGTCCTCTATCACCTGCATGACAGGGGGACCTGATCCTAGATCAGCAATCCTACTCTGAGAACTGATCATCTGTCCTGTGTCCTTTTGGTGTTGTGTCTCAGCTGGATGAGAAGGTGCAGAGGTTGCCCCCCCCCCCCCCCCTGAGGGCAGAGCTGGGCATGGCTCTGTTCGGGGTGGACGTCATCATCAGCATCGACACACACACACCCTCACTATCATCAACATCAGCATCTTCCCAGGCCACTGGGCTTTTCCATCTTTCATTTCCATTATACATTTAGGTCATTAACAGATGTTCTTATCCAGAGTGACTTACAGTCATGAAAGTAAGTTATACTGCTGTATTTGCTTCCATGTTACACTTTCACTCTTACTCAGTGTTATGTTCTCTCTCTATCTCTCATCATCCATATGTTTCCGTTTCCCTCTTCCAGGCTGAGGGAGTGCCTCAGTTCTCCTCCTCCCTCCTCAGTCACATTGAGTCAGTATTGGACCCTCAGGAACTGGAAGTCTCCCAGGCAACATGTCCTCTTGCTCCCTCAGCACCCCAGGCTGACATCTGAACTCTGACGCGGGTTCACTGTTGACCCTTGACCCTGACCTGGCTCATCCTCTCTGATACATCCAGAAAGACCCTGGAAGTAGGACACCTAATTGACAATGGTGGCCTTTAAATATATCTCATAAACTTGGTCTGAGTCACCTCTTCTTGCAGACACATAGGTGTCAGGATTTTGTATGAATAGACAGAGACTGTGATTAGTCAATGAAGACAACCAACCACTACTATTATAGAAGTAACAATGATTGAGAAATATTATACACTGTGCTTTTATTGATTGACATGTAGCATATAAGACACAGTAGGCACAGATGCAGGACTCTGATTGGGCCAGTACGATTACAAATGTTGACCTCTACTAATTTGTCCTTTACATCCCACTTACAATCCACAACCCTTTTGCTGGTAAAATTCATTTGGTAAATACATTTCTAAATACATTCTTGAGTAAATCTCACAACACATAGTGAGTAGCCTGTTTGACTTCTTACATGGTGTTGATGTGTTTTATATTAGTTTTCTATGAGTCCCAACAGTTACCAGTGTTATATAATTAAGCAATAAGGCCCGAGGGGGAGTGGTATGTGGCCAATGTGCCACGGCTAAGGGCTGTTCTTAAGTACGACGCAACGCGGAGTGCCTGGATACAGCCCTTAGTCGTGGTATATTGGCCATATACCACAAACCCCCAAGCTGCCTTATTGCTATTATAAACTGGTTACCAACTAAATTAGAGCAGTAAAAATAAATGTTTTGTCATACCCGTGGTATATGGTCTGATACACCACGGCTGTCATCCAATCAGAATTGAGGGCTCAAACCACCCAGTTTATAATTGTAAATTAATGTTAGATAGAAAAGGAGTGTTTATATTTAAAAGTATATTTATGATGCATTTTAATGACATAACAAAGTACATTTACAGGAAATCATCATCATTTGTTTTTAATATGTACATTGTTATAGCTTTATAGGTTTTAATAAGCTGACTTCTTATTCTCATTCTTGTATTGCAATTATTGTTGTTCCTCCACCTATGTTATTAACCATGCAACTGTATAGCACATAATGCACTTATATTGATTTAGCATGTGGGTGAACTGTTTCCTCACATTTCTTATTCCAACATGGCTGCATAACAGTGGAGATCACAAACTATGAAAAACCATGACGATGAATATCAATATCTTACCAATTTAAAAACAAAGTTTTGGAACAGGCATTGTTTATTATGACCAAATACTGGAAATGGCTTAGTGTAGTCGCTCCTCTCGTTAGACTTCCTTGGCTGGTTAAGATAAGAGTGCAAAGCTGGGAGAAGAGCTGGGGCGCCACCCTGACCATAGAAATAGAATTATTAGAACGGACATTCCCATTCATTCCATTCCACCTGGGTGACCCAAACTACAAACAAAAAGAACTAAAGGAACAATCCTCATCTTATTATATAATATTGTTTTATATCATTATGTTTTGACCTTGTTCTTGTTCTATAGCATAGGAAATACACTACCGTTCAAAGGTTTGGGGTCACTTAGAAATGTCCTTGTTTTTGAAAGAAAAACTTTTTTGTCCATTCAAATAACATCAAATTGATCAGAAATACAGTGTAGACATTGTTAATGTTGTAAATTACTATCGTAGCTGGAAACGGCAGATTTTTAATGGAATATCGACATAGGCGTACAGAGGCCCATTATCAGCAACCATCACTCCTGTGTTCCAATCGCACGTTATGTTAGCTATTCAAAGTTTATCATTTTAAAAGGCTAATTGATCATTAGAAAACCCTTTTGCAATTATGTTAGCACGGCTGAAAACTGTTGTTCTGATTAAAGAAGCAATAAAACTGGCCTTCTTTAGACTAGTTGAGTATTTGGAGCATCAGCATTTGTGGGTTGGATTACAGGCTCAAAATGGCTAGAAACAAGACCTTTCTTCTGAAACTTGTCAGTTTATTCTTGTTCTGTGAAATGAAGGCTATTCCATGCGAGAAACTGCCAAGAAACTGAATATCTCACACAACGCTGTGTACTACTCCCTTCACAGAACAGCGCAAACTGTCTCTAACCAGAATAGAAAGAGGAGTGGGAGGCCCCGGTGCACAACTGAGCAAGAGGACAAGTACCCTAGAGTGTGTAGTTTGAGAAACAGACGCCTCACAAGTCCTCAACTGGCAGCTTCATTAAATAGTACCCGCAAAACACCAGTCTCAACGTCAACTGTGAAGACGCAACTCCGGGATGCTGGCCTTCTAGGCAGAGTTGCAAAGAAAAAGCCATATATCAGACTGGCCAATAAAAAGAAAATATTAAGATGAGCAAAACAACACAGACACTGGACAGGGGAAGATTGGAAAAAAAGTGTTATGGACAGATTAATCTAAGTTTGAGGTGTTCGGATCACGAAGAAGAACATTCGTGAGATGCAGAAAAAATGAAAAGATGCTGGAGGAGGCAATGTGATGGTCTGGGGGTGCTTTGGTGGTGGTAAAGTGGGAGATTTGTACAGGGTAAAAGGGATCTTGAGGAAGGAAGGCTATCACTCTATTTTGCAACGCCATACTATACCCTGTGGACGGCACTTATTTGGACCCAATTTCCTCCTACAACAGGACAATGGCCCAAAGCACAGCTCCAAACTATGCAATAACTATTTTAGGGAAGAAGCAGTCAGCTGGTACTCTGTCTATAATGGAGTGGCCAGCACAGTCACCGGATCTCAACCCTATTGAGCTGTTGTGGGAGCAGCTTGACCGTATGGTATGTAAGAAGTGCCCAAGCATTTCGCTACACTCGCATTAACATCTGCTAACCATGTGTATGTGACAAATAAAATTTGATTTTGACAAATAACATTTGATTTGATTTGATTTGATCAAGCCAATCTAACTTGTGGGAGATGCTTCAGGAAGCATGGGGTGAAATCTCTTCAGATTACCTCAACAAATTGACAACTAGAATGCCAAAGGTCTGCAAGGCTGTAATTGCTGCAAATGGAGGATTCTTTGACGAAAGCAAAGTTTGAAGGATACAATTATTATTTAAATTAAAAATCATTATTTATAACATTGTCAACGTCTTGACTATATTTACTATTAATTTTGCAACTCATTTCATGCATGTTTTCATGGAAAACAAGGACATTTCTAAGTGACCCTAAACTTTTGAACGGTAGTGTAGATCAATACTAAAGAGGTTTCCGTGGTCACACACCTTCTCTTTCTGAGGGAAGATCTCAGTTGAATACTCCTCATGTCCTCATCTCCTTCTCAAACACCATTGGATGAGAAAGCCAGATGTCCCGCCCCTCTGGCCTTCTCTTACAATGAGTTTTGAAAAGGAGGAGAGAGGACGCAAGGATCTTGCAATTAAGATTCTCCTGGAGTGGTACCCCAGTTCTTCATTAACAGTCTGCTATTAACAGTGCATTAGCCAGATAGCACAATCCTCACATTTTGTTGACATACACATGGAAATCAATCATAGGAATCAAAATGTCAATATTACAAATACCAGTGATACATTGCTTACATTAAAAGCCACAATGACCTTAACAAATCCCACACACTGATTTTTAATTATTGCACAAAATGTATACACGAGACATATCGTAAAGGATACCTCTTTCCCACATATCATGAGATGTAGACTAACTATAGCTTTGCAAGGTTGTACATTTTGCCTACTAAACAATCTTTGATAATGGCAGCACACAGAAAGACTGACATCTAAAGAACTTGTAATCTCTGAATGCAATATGAGAGTTAGGGGATGGGGAGAAGTGTACCTGTATGCTTGTTCTAAAATGCAACTACTTACAGAAGTACATCCCATCAAAGGCATTATGATTATACCATGTTACTAAGTAAGTTAGTTGTGTGTGTTTCTGTGTGTGATAGCATGAGAGAGAGAGCTGCATTGTGTCATTATCTGTCTGTTTTGTGTTGTTTGTCTTTCTGTGTGTGTGTGTGTGTGTGTGTGTGTGTGTGTGTGTGTGTGTGTGTGTGTGTGTGTGTGTGTGTGTGTGTGTGTGTGTGTGTGTGTGTGTGTGTGTGTGTGTGTGTGTGTGTGTGTGTGTGTGTGTGTGTGTGTGTGTGTGTGTGTGTGTGTGTGTGTGTAATTTAGAACTTAACGACTCCTGTGAAGCTCCCGAAGCTCTGCAGCCACTTTTCGCAGCTCTGCCTCAATCTCCAGAAGCTCCTGTGGGCACACAGAACAGTTCAGACAGTGTGTTAGGAGCGCGCAGACGCACACACAGAGACATAGTCAATTAACAATTACAATATCAACTTTACAAGCTCAGTTGTGCTAAATCCTGTTGACTCTCGCCCACTTACCGCTCCTTCATCCTCCTCAACATCCTCCTTTTTGTCCTCATCCTCCTCTTCCTCTTCCCAATCCTCATTGTTTTCATCATCATCTTCCTCATCTGCTTCTTCATCATCGTCGTCATCATCATCGTCCCTGTTCCTCTCCTTTTCAAACTGACGGGTCGACTCATCACTCGCTTTCTCCATCACTCTCTTCTGCTGAGGCTCCTTAACCTCCTGACTCTCTCTTTCTTTCACCTTCTCCAATTCCTTGTGAATCTCTCCCTCCTTCTGGCTCTCTTTGTCCACTTTCACCTCATCCCTGGCATTCCCTCTCTTCCTCTCCTCTTCTTCTCGCTCCTCCTCCTCTTGCACACGTTTCATCTTTTTGAGGAGCTCCTCCAGTTCCTCCTGTTTTTCCTCCCTCTCTTTCTCCTTCTCCACATTCTTCATGCTGTCCTGTTCCTCCAGCAGCTCCTTGAGCTCCCGCTCCACCTTCCCTTTCTCCACCAGCAGCTCCACCTCATTGTTCTTCCTCTCCTCGCTGCGTTTACTCTCTTCCTTCTCAAGAATATCTAGCTGCTCTTGCTCTCCCTTTTTCTGCTCCTCCTCCTCATCCTTCTTCCTCTCCTCCTCTGCTTCTGTCCCTCTCTGGAGCTCTTTCTCCTTCACAGACTCGTACCTTTTCTTCTTCAGCTCCTTGAGCAGCTCCTCAAGCTCCCTGTCCTCTTTTTCCTCCTCTCCTATCTTCCTTATCTCCTTTGCGAGGAGCTCCTCCAACTCTTTGGCGCTCTCTTCCTCATCCCCCCTTTTCTCCTCCAGTCTGGGCTCTTCCCTTATCTCCTCATTTGTTCTGTCCTTCATCTCCACCTTCTCCTCCTCCTCTACCCCATCTGCCTTTGTCTCTTTCTCTCTCAGCTCTTCTTTCTCAGTCTCCTTCTTGTCATTATTCTGCTCCTCCTTCCTCCCCTGTCTGTCCCTCTCTCCCTCAGCCTGGTTCTCCTCATATCGCTCGTTCTCCCTCCCATACTCTCTCTCTTTTTCCCTCTCTGTAAGAATAAAGTCAATTGAGGTAGATAGTTACTGTACAATTTAAAGCATATTACAACAAGTACAACAAAACATGTTTATAAAGATTTGATCTGGATTTACATGTTATTTACATGTATAATTACCTGACTCTAAAACCAACATAGCATAGCAAAGCTATTGCAACAATTAGACTGATTATCTTAATAAATCAGCATATTTTGATATTCCATATCGCTGTGTACCAATTTCTGATCCCAGTCCTTCCCTGGGTACTTCACTAGTAAAGTATTAGCTAATAACCATAGTCAGACTGACCCTCCTGGGCCAGATCCTGCAGCTCTCTCAGGAGACCCTGGTGCCTGTTGACAGCATCATCTGTACAACACAACACAACACTGGTTGCTCAACACTGACCATGTCCATCTTATCAAAATACACATAATCATACCTATCTGCCTGAGTGACAGGTGTTTCCGTGAATATTTGTAATGGAAGATTGATTCAATTTGATGAAATAATGAACAGCATTATAGTCAAATGTAAAGGGTATTCCTCGCGTACAGTAAGTAATGATTCCATCATCATGATAAACTAAATCCAAATTTTGACACATTACAATGTCATAGTGAATACAGGTGAAAAGTGCACTGTGTGACCTAGAGAGATAAGGTAGGCACTGTCACCTGTTCTCCGTTTGTCACAGCCAGAATGTGGCACACCGCTGTTACTCTTCAGAGAGTCCTGAATACAGTCAGCAACCTGAGGGCATACGCACACAAACACACCCACACACAAACACATGCACACAGAGGACAGCCGGACACAGTCAATTAGCTATTGCAGCATCAATATCGAAATCAATTACCACAATATGTTCGCAGTGTTATAGTACACTCGTAAACAACATCAGAGAGATAACACAAATGATTTGTCTCTGACCTTTCCAATCGGTAGAGAGGAGGATAGAGGAAGGCATCCCACTAGAGAGAGAGAGAGAGAGAGAGAGAAAGAAAGAAAGAAAGAAAGAAAGAAAGAAAGAAAGAAAGAAAGAAAGAAAGAAAGAAAGAAAGAAAGAAAGAAAGAAAGAAAGAAAGAAAGAAAGAAAGAAAGAAAGAAAGAAAGAGAGAGAGAGAGAGAGAGAGAGAGAGAGAGAGAGAGAGAGAGAGAGAGAGAAATGTAGTCTCCAAATAAGTGCATATTTTGCTAACAATAACACACCAACTGATTAATGGTCTGCTGAATGTTCGTTTTTTTTCTCTTGCTTTGTTTGCTCTTTTACATATTAAGTCTATCTATGATAAGATACCCAGGAAAGGGCTGACAATAGCCCATATTAAAATATGTAGCCTTAGAAATAAGGTTCATTAAATCAATAACTTGCTCACATCAGATAACATTCACATACTGTATAAGCACATACAGCCTGTCAGGGATTACCTCCTCTTCTTCCGAAGAGGAGAGGCGAAAAGGATCAGAGGACCAATATGCGGCGTGGTAAGTGTCCATGGTTCTTTTAATACGTAAATGTACACACGAACACTACAAAACAATAAACATGGAAAACCTAAACAGTCCTATCGGGTGCAAAGACAGAGACAGGAACAGGCGGTGCTGTAGAAGGGGGTGCTAGAGATGAGGTGGGGAGGCCACTCCTCTCCCATCGATCCATCCTCTCCATCATTTGGTCCATGGCAGAACCAATCCGGTGAAGCACGCTGGTGTGATGGAGGACCCTCTCTTCCATCGATGGGAGAGGAGACGCGGCTGCTCCTGCTGATTCCATGGGGGTGCGGGATTCTGTCACGTTTTATCAAGGTGGGTGGAATCAGGCGCAGAGAGCAGGTTTCAGATATTTGACAGTTTATTCTCCGGCGCACAAAAAACACGGTCAACCCAACACACAGGGTGAATAATCCAAACACAGGATCAAAAATAGACCGGAGAATAAAACACAAGCACTACACCAAATGACATGAATACAAAAACAATCCCGCACAAAACAAGGACGGGACAACCTACTACATATAGGGACGTTAATTAAACTAAAATACACACAGGTGAAACTAATAAGACAAAACCAATAGACAAACGAAAAAGGGATCGGTAGTGGCTAGTAGGACGGTGACGACGACCGCCGAGCACCGCCCGAACAGGCAGGAGAGCCAACTTCGGCGGAAGTCGTGTCACAGCCATTTCTGAGACTCAATTAGATCATTATTTTGATGATACAGTAGTAGCAGTATGAAGATATAACATTTGTAGAAGAGGCGGGAATGCTTATAGGGGAGGTGTTGCTGTATATATTCAGAGCCATATCCTTGTAATGCTTAGAGAAAGCGGGAAGTGTTATTGAAGTATTGTGGTTGTAGGTTCACCTGCCTAATCTAAGGCCTATTCTTTCGGGGTGTTGCTATAGGCCACCAAGTGCTATCAGTCAGTATCTAAAAATGTTGTATGAAATGCTTGATAGTATATGTGATGTAAGCAGAGAGATCTACTTTCTTGGGGACATGAATATTGTCTGGTTTTCATCAAGCTGTCCGCTCAAGAGGAAGAGTCTTACTGTAACCAGTGCCTGTAATCTGGTTCAGGTTATTAATCAATCTGCCAGGGTGTTTACAAACACTACAGGAACAACATCCACATGTATGGATCACATTGTACTAATACTGTAGAACTTCATTCTAAAGCTGTATGCATACCCATTGGATGCAGGGATGACAATATAGTGGCTATATGCAGGAAAGACAAAGTTACAAAGAGCTGGGACTAAAATAGTGTATAAGAGATCATACAAAAGATTGTGTTATGACTCTTATGTGGAGTTCTTGGGCTGATGTGATTAATAAGGAGCATCCTGTACTTTATGAATTTATGAAATGGATTCTTCCCATTATTGATAAACGTGCACCTGTTAAGAAATTGAATGTTAGACCTGTTAAGGCTCCATGGTTTGATGAGGATTTGAAAAAGTGTATGGTTGAAAGAGTTGGGGCAAAATGAGTGGCTAATAAGTCTAGCTTCACATCTGACTGGCTGATTTACTGCAAATTGAGAAATTGGAGGTGTACCTGTGGATATATTTTTCAAGGCCTACCTTCAAACTCAGTGCTTCTTTGCTTGACGTCATGGAAAATCAAAAGAAATCAGCCAAGAACTCAGAAAAACAATTGTAGAGCTCCACAAGTCTGGTTCATCCTTGGGAGCAATTTCCAAACGCCTGAAGGTACCATGTTCATCTGTACAAACAATAGTACGCAAGTATAAACACCATGGGACCACTCAGCCGTCATACTGCTCGAGTTCTGTCTCCTAGAGATGAACGTACTTTGGTGCGAAAAATGCAAATCAATCCCAGAACAACAGCAAAGGACCTTGTGAAGATGCTGGAGGAAACAGGTACAAAAGTATATATATCCACAGTAAAACGAGTCCTATATCGACATAACCTGAAAGGCCGCTCAGCAAGGAAGAAGCCACTGCTCCAAAACCGCCATAAAAAAGCCAGATTACGGTTTGCTTGGTGTACATGGTGTTTGCATGCTGTACATGAGGACAAAAATTGTACTTTTTGGAGAAATGTCCTCTGGTCTGATTAAACAAAAATAGAACTGTTTGGCCATAATGATGTTTGGAGGAAAAAGGGGGAGGCTTGCAAGCCGAAGGACACCATCCCAACTGTGAAGCACGGGGGTGGCAGCATCATGTTGTGGGGGTGCTTTGCTGCAGGAGGTACTAGTGCACTTCACAAAATAGATGGCATCATGAGGTGGGATAATTATGTGGATATATTGAAGCAACATCTCAAGACATCAGTCAGGAAGTTAAAGCTTGGTCGCAAATGGGTCTTCCAAATGGACAATGACCCCAAGCATACTACCAAAGTTGTGGTAAAATGGCTCAAAGACAACAAAGTCACAAAGCCCTGACCTCAAGCCGATAGAAAATTTGTGGGGCAAAGCTGAAAAAGTGTTTGCAAGCAAGGAGGCCTACAAACCTGACTCAGTTGCACCAGCTGTCAGGAGGAATGGGACAAAATTCACCCAACTTAGTGTGGGAAGGTTGTGGAAGGCTACCCGAAACGTTTGACCCAAGTTAAACAATTTAAAGGCAATGCTACCAAATACAAATTGAGTGTATGTACCCCCTGGGAACTTCTGACCCCCTGGGAATGTGATGAAAGAAATAGAAGCTGAAGTAAATCATTTTCTATCTACTATTATTCTGACATTTCACATTCTTAATATAAAGTGGTGATCCTAACTGACCTAAGACAGGGAATTTTTACTAAGATTAAATGTCAGGAATTGTGAAAAAGTTGAGTTTAAATGTATTTGGCTAAGGTGTATGTAAACTTCTGACTTCAACTGTATACATAGTGAGTTGATTGAACATTGCCAGGAAATAAAAAGAAAGTAATTGGTTTGTTTGGCCTAAAAGTAGACAGATCTATTTTTAAGGCCACGTGCCAAGCAGCTAACAGGACAGAAAAGGACCTTGTAATCCTCCCCCAAGGAGGAAGTGAAAATCTCCATGTTATTAGCTCACAGCTTCACAGGGAGTCCAATGAATTGTACACAAGTGCTAAACGACTGAGTCACTGGACCCCTGACATATCTTATTAAAGCCACTGCCTTCTTCTATGTGTCAATAAAGCTAGTCCAGTGGTGCATGAATCAATTGGTCATTGATAATGGAGGTCAATGGTAACAGGGCTGTTAGTTGTGTGGGAGAGAGAGAGTGTTTCTTCCTAAACTGGGACACAGCTCCTTTAAAGCTGCAATCCCATGTTGATTGGCTTGGCAGGCCTCCAGTCACCCTTTGTATACACCAGGCAATTGGCAAGGAGATTTGGGTCTGTATGTTCACACACACATAGGTGACTTTAACACCTCTACACGGTGCGCACTATGCACAGAGCATTAGCCTTTAAGCTCAGTTGTATTTTCATATAACACTGTTATATAATACATGTACAGCCTACCCTCCCGTTCTCACAACATTACATCCATACATCTTTACTCCCAAAACACTCCCTGACACTGATACAAAACTGCTCACATCAAACCATGGTCATCGGGTCAATATTTGGATATTCAAACAGGACATGGTTGTAAAAGATTTAGGTTTAACAGTTACATGAGTGCGCACGTGCACTGTTTTCGTCACCTGTCGTGCGCGACAACATAATTCACATTTAGGTTGATATAGAAATACACTTGATTTATTATGTCATTTTTACATAAGAGTATTTCCAATACACACACATGCGATAACAATCAATATGTAGGCAATCCCAGGGAAAACCTAACTCGCTTTCTGGATAGGCTACAGACAGATTTAGCGTGACTGACCGACCGGATAAGGTGCGCTCTAAACAAATTATGTAATAAGTCGATCTTGATCGATCCCAAATCTTAAAAGCGAAGATATATCCTACCAATTTACCTTTTTGTACTTTACTCATTTTGGTTGAATTGTCGCATAATCCATTCTCCGTTTTATTTATATGCTATATTATAAAAATATAAACATGCTCTAAATAGCATGAACATTCCACTTAACTGCAATCAATAGCCTACAATCACACGTTTTAGCTAATGTCCCAAGCAAAGCTAGAACCAAAATGCCTATAGGCTGTTAGAACAGGCAGGCTATGGACTCGGTTAACATACGCGTTATCTAACACTGGATGCGCTCATACACGGATTGATCAGCAGCCTCACAAATGAATCCCTGATTTTCCTTACCTCCACTGAAGGTCCAAAGCAACGCCGTGAAAATAAGAACTCCCATAGGATCTGAATATAAAGGCCTTAAAGAAAAGGAAATAACCTTGAAATAATAATGCGGCGACCTCATTTGCAAGTCGAGCGAGGACCCGCTGAGGAGGAGCTGAGAGGCGCGTGTGCTTGGCTCAAAGGGACAGGTGATGCAGGACAGGTCGGGAGGATGATGCCCCGTCAAGGCGTAACAACTAACGCGGTGACAACGAGAGGATTGCTCGCACCAAGCTGTTGACCACATCTGACCGGAGGTATCGCCAATTCTCTGGTGTTCAATCTCATGGCTCAGCAGCAGATTTGTATTACAACACATAACCTGCCATGCTGAAGGCATGTAGGCTTTACGCGAAGAGGGGGACGGGAGACACATTTGTTTTATTTTAACAAGGCGTGTACATTTCAATTATGTGTTGACAGCCGTGGTGTATCAGACCATATCCCACGGGTATGATAAAGCATTTGTTTTTCTGCTCTAATTAAGTTGGTAACCAGTTTATAATAGCAATAAGGCACCTTGGGGATTTGTGATATATGGCCAATATACCATGGCTAAGGGCTGTGTCCAGGCACTCCACTTTGCATCATGCATCCTCGGGCCTTATTACTTAATTATAGTAGTGTCTAGCACAATTAATTACACATTTAGAGTTGACATGTAATGCCCAGCCGAATGGGCACAGCATTTTGTCCACTTGTTTTCTGACTATTGGAAGGGGCACATTAATACCTCCGGGCTTCATTAACAATTCTATTCTAATTCGCAGAATTAAGGATAGGAACACAGTCATTACAGCACTATTTGGTGTCTCTTCACTCAGTAATTCCAGTGTGCTAGTACTTCCAGGCAGTGGACATGAAGGACCCTGTGTTCCCTCTCCTAAATGATAAGCCTCTGACACAGCAAGCTCTACACCTATGTGGGACATAAACAGGGGTCCAATGAATAAAACCACCAGATCTGAAATACTTATTTGCCATAATGTTGTTTTTGAGTATAGTTACATATAAAAGCATTTAGATTTGTTAGAGCAGAACTGTGTTCTCTGAAAGTAGCCTACTGTGTGGTTGCAGATCCTGAATTGTTTTAATGATCATTCTTTTGCAGACAGAAACAGGACAGTTTATGATAGTGTCATCGTGACACACATTCACAAACAGTATGGCATCAATATATTTACATGGCAGAGCAACACAGAATAAGTAAACATGCAGATGGAAAAGACTTCAGTTGTTCTCTTGATGTAAGTGTGTTGGTGCATGATGTCATCTGGGCTTTGGGACAGGGCGGGGCATGCGATTGGGCTGGTTTGGTCCGATGTATTTCAAAGGAATGTATTTGGGCTTTTCAATCACCTCCAACCCCAGGAAGGGCTGCAAGGCAGGAGGCACTAACACTGTCCCTTCCTGAAAATGGACATGTGAGTGAGATATAGAGAGTAGCATCTTATCAGAGACACTTATTTTCATGGTGGGTGAATGTATTCATCCATATTATTGGGAATACAGTCGGTGTTCTCTCTTACCTTGGTCTGATGAGTCTCCAGTATAGCAATGATAGTACGGGGAATAGCACACGCTGTGGCATTCACCTATAGAGCAGAACACAAATAATTAGACATTTTCTCATTGAAGAAATTTGAAAACACTTAGAAAATGGTTAATCTGTTCTTGTAGAATCTATTATATTTAGTGCATCAGAAATACTGAATCTCACAACATAAAGAATATCCCCCTTCCTGGTCTCACCGTATGAGCATAATGTAGGCTACCATCCTCCCCCTCATATAGGATATTGAGGCGTCTGCTTTGGTAGTCTGTACAGTTAGACCCACTGGAGATCTAAGGCAAGCCAATGGAGAAACGAAAACATCAAGCCTGGATAACAAAACCGACCCCAATGCTCTGGCAGAGCAATAATGGGAAATGACTTTCAAACAAAAACAATATTCATCCAGGACATGATTAACCAATCATAGTAGTGCCATCAATCCCACCTCGCCATAGCTGTCCCTCCCTGGCATCCAGGCCTCAATGTCGTACTTCCGGTGTGCTGGGCGACCTAGCTCCTGGGTGGGCATGTCCAGTACTCTACAGGTAGAGAGAACGCAGCAGTTACAGGAACACTCTGCTAGGGGTTTAATGAGTTAAATCAATAGTGTGTGTGAGTATTTGCACAAATAATATATTTATATGTAAATATATGACTATGGTGTGTACAAATGGCAAAATACACTATAGTTTATGACTCAAAGGACAAGCTATGCATCTATCCAGCCAGATTGAGTGTATGCAGAGAGGAGCACTGACCTATAGTGGAGCTCCAGGGAGGAGAAGATCTCCTTCTGCAGGGACAGGAACTCCTCCAGCATCTGAGAGCTCTCCTCCCCAGTCTCATCTGCAGTCACACCAAACATCTCCACCTGGACAGACACACGAGCAGAGGATGAGAGCACAAGGGTTCTTTAACACCATGCATCAAATATGGCGGACAATTGGTCCTTGGTTGATTCTAACGATTTGCCTTTGTTTCCTGTTACCTTGTTGAAGTGATGTACTCTGTAAAGGCCCCAAGTCTCTCTGCCTGTGTCCGTCTCAGCCCTGTAACATGTGCTACTGCACACAGACCTACAATGGAAAAACCAGTCCATTCAGCTCTAATAAAAACACATAGGAGGTACATGTATATGTTACACTGGGTTGTCAGCAAACCAAACGTACAGTATTACAAATACCTCACCTGACAGGAAGGTCCTTCCAGTTAACAGCATGGTCCATAAAATAACCTAGAAGAGAAAAAGGACACTTTCTGGTTACAGCAACAACGACACACTAGTACATCACTACTAATCATTTAAGGTTTTTCCATTCTCACCCACACAGATGACCGTACCCCACGACCTCCCCATCACAGCCTAACTCATACATGGCCTCACCTGCTATGCCCACCTCCCCTGTGCCAGCCAGGTTGAGGTCAGGGAAGCAGGCGGGGTCCAGAGAGTACACCTGAGACCTGTGGGCATGGGGCTGCATTCCACAACCCTCCTGTATGTATGAGAGAAGGAGACAGAGATGGAGTGAGAGAGTCTCCGGAGAAGGAAAGAGAGAACATGTCAGTTTGGAGAAATGTTACTTGTGAAAACTGGCTCACTACTAGGTACACACATCACACCTTCATCTCGGACTGCTTTACTCTCTTTTTCCAGTTTGAATATTGTTATGCATTCATGTCTATAGTGTAAATGAAGGATAGAGTCAGATACTCACAAATACAGCCCCCTTCAGCATGTCTGGCACAACCATAGGTATAAACCCCTGAGATGAAAAGAAAACTGATTTGCTTTCAAAGTAGGGAGACATGCAAAAATCGCTTAAGTTGGAGACTTATCTCCCTCACCAACTTCAAACATCTTCTATCTGAGCAGCTAACCGATCGCTGCAGCTGTACATAGTCTATCGGTAAATAGCCCACCCATTTTTACCTACCTCATCCCCATACTGTTTTTATTTATTTACTTTTCTGCTCTTTTGCACACCTATATCTCTACCTGTACATGACCATCTGATCATTTATCACTCCAGTGTTAATCTGTAAAATTGTAATTATCCGCCTACCTCCTCATGCCTTTTGCACACAATGTATATAGACTCTTTTTTTTATTTTTTCTACTGTGTTATTGACTTGTTAATTGTTTACTCCATGTGTAACTCTGTGTTGTCTGTTCACACTGCTATGCTTTATCTTGGCCAGGTCGCAGTTGCAAATGAGAACTTGTTCTCAACTAGCCTACCTGGTTAAAAAGGTGAAATAAAAAATATTCATCACTGCTACAGTTGTTATGATATATATAGTGCTATTTCTATCGTTTTTTTATTATAATTTTCATTATTTTATTTCACTTATGTTGGAGCTCGAAACCTAAGATTTTCATTGTACCCTGCAATCACACCTGCAACCTTGTACATGTGACTTTTAAACACCCAGAATCTGAAATGATAATCACACATTTTGCAGATATATCAATCTATTCTCCCTGATACCCTTTGTTTGACTGTGTTATCTTACACACCCGCTGCTGCAGTGTTTCCAGGGCGAAGTTCTGTAGAGCAGACTGGAGTCTGGCCCCCGCTCCCCTTAGATAGTATGACCTATGACCTGAGACATGGGCAAGACGCCTGCAGAGAGAAGATAGGAGTAAACCACATGATTTAAGCTTTATTTAACTAGGCAAGTCAGTTAAGAACAAATTCTTATTTATAATGACGGCCTACCGGGGAACAGTGGGTTAACTGCCTTGTGAAAATATTTTGTTCTGCCCTTGAACATTGTCAGCTTGGGGATTCGATCCAGCAACCTTTACGGTTACTGGCTCAACGTTCTAACCACTAGGAATATTTTAGATGACTGAAGTTCATATTTAATTTAGACAATGTTATGCATATTTGGAGTTTCTGTACACATGATTTCCAGTCTTCTATTTGTTACACTGAAGGTGCAGGTTTATGGTCACTAAGCTTGAAGCAGAATGTTCTGAATGACTTGATATTGATTGATGACGCTAGACTGGAGATACAAGGACAGAGGACACTGATTATTATTGTACTCTGTCAAACAGTGCGATTCTGTAGCAGCTGACAAAGTCACTGCCTTTCGTTTTGACCTCCTAAAAGCATCTCAGGCTGGTGTTTACAGAACAGCTATCTGCTGATTAGGATTTAAAGACCTTCTCAGTGCAGGCCAGTTAGACATTTCCTTTGCTTCTGTGCTGGAGGAGTCTCCCTGCTGCAACATGTAATAAACAGGATAGACTTTTTATCGACTTTACCAACGACTGCTCTCCTTTATGTTCACCTGGAAATTACAGAGGGTGAGAGTTGGTAATTAAGTTTTAAAAATATATATAAAGATAAAGACATTAATCTCAAGGGGAAATTAGAACAAAAGATTGTTCATCTGAAAATCTAGTAAAGACCCTGGCCATTTGCTGTAGGAAAAAAAAGATTCTAGACAAAGAAACAACTCATACAATATTAAGCACCCATTTACTAACGACAAGCCCTAGGCTACATATTGTTAACAACAATACCAGAGCATAATGCTGGTGAGCCCCTGTTGTTTGGCTGCACTGTTGATGAGGTTCAGTTATGTGTTTTACCGGTAGGCCTATGCCAAGAATACTGGGACTGGAGGATCAACTGATCAAAATGAGAGATAGTATTAAGGAACAACGAGAGAGAGATAGTATTGAGAGAGAGAGATAGTATTGAGGAAGAACGAGAGAGAGAGAGAAGAAATGTTGATATAAAGAGAAAAAAATACAATAAACAGTGAGGAGAGAGAGTAAGCAGTGACATGAAGAGACAGAGGGGTATGGAGAGAGAGACAGGAGGAAGAGAGAACAAAAGCCAGAGAGCAGACCAGTGTGTGTCTAACCTCTGTCTGATAAGACCAAGCTCCTCCCCGATCTCTAGGTGTCCCCTGGGTTTGAAGTCAAACTCTGATGAAAAAGGTCAGAGATAACTGCATATCAAATACTGCCCTACTTTGTACGTTGATGAGATCATGAGGACAGCCTCCTGTATTGTTCCGCCTCCTCACCTGGCTTCTGTCCAACCAGCTCCACCACTCTCGCTTGGCTCTCATCTCCAATTGTCTGAAAGAGGGTGATGGGGGGTGAAAATTAAATTAGTTACAAACTATAGATTTTTTTCAGATATGCAAAGAAATGTCTTCCAATAGTTGAAAGACCGTCTCTATGCATCTCTCTCAGAATGATTCTCTAACAACATACATTTGCCTCACACCTGTGTGCGTGTGTGTGTGTGTGTGTGTACTCACCACATCGGGGTGTGTGGTGTTGGGCAGCCTCAGGGCTCGGCCATAGTGCTCCTCCTCCAGCTCACTCTCTCTGGGGTAAAGCTGGCTCAGCCGATGACGGATCTCCCGACCCTCCTTCGTAGCCTCCTTGAACTCGGGAATCTGAACAAAATAAGGGGCTACTTACTTCAAAAGGGTATTATTTCTGTTCAGCCTTGATGTTAAGTGCAAATACCATAAGGCCACAGCAGGCAAGGCAGAACTTACATTAGCTAGGGATTTCTTGTCATTCTGATCCTGTGAAGAGAAGGGAAATGTTTATCACAATAATTCCACAAAATAATATCTCATCATAACATGAAAAAAATGTTTTGAAGCACAGGTATTGGGATCATTGCCAGCATATCAACTGACCACAAGAGCCCGAACTCTATTGCTGATCACTTTCTTCTGCTTCTCCAGATGTGAGATTTCCTTTCGCACTGCCTCAAGTTGCTGCCAAACATACACCTGCAGCACACACTTACATCAGAAACACCCCCCTAAAATAGGCATATAGAGATCAGGCAATGTGCTTGATACTAATGCAGTAGGCTACACCACATGCATGTACTTCAAGGCAAATGACACACAGCATATGAAAGCACAGAGGCAATCTCTCTTGCACATCAAATACACATTAATGACTTGAGGGTCAAGAGAGCATGCAAATTGCATGGAACTAGGCTGCATCTACAGTATTCAACATGGTGTGGTGAGATGGGATATACAGAAAAGCTTACAATCTCCCTGACATCTGCTCCCCGTAGGTCCCCTTTCCGAGTCTCCACATTGGCAATGACTTTGTCAGTCTCCTCGCACACAAGTCTCATGTCCAAGTCTGGCTTGTCACTGTAGCCCTCGCGGACATGTTCGTACAGACTACTTCGCACCTCATGTGTGGAGCGGCTGTGGGTAAACACTTTTGTCCCCTGCCTTTTAAAGTGTCTTGAAACAGGTTTTAAGACATTCAATGTGCCAAGCCGAACAACCATGCCAATGCAAGTCGCCATGTTTCAATGCGGAAGTAAGTTGGTACATAAGGCGGAACCAAATAAGACAACCAATTAATACAAATTATTTTTATTTGTAACAAATGTAATGTACTGACTGTGTGTTTATAAAGTCGAAAAACAAAATATCTCTTACATTTGCTTTAGTTATAAAAGAAGGAACACGAGCGAGTTCAAAACTAAACGTCACATCCGTGCACTGGTTCAAAGGCCAACCAATGAGACTAGCGAAACCATTGCATTGCGGTAATGCGGTTTAGAGAGGGAGACAAGTGAATTGTGCGGCAGACAACAGTCAGGCAGGTCTCTGGGGCAATAAAAACAGTATTTTATGTTCGTTTTACATCCGTAATGTGTTTGAGATGTTTGTGTTTTATGCCATGATTGACTAATTTCTCTGATAAGACAGAAAGGGGTGCTTTGGCGGATGATTTTTAGAGAGCTGCATACAGCAGTTGCTAACAAACGTTAGCTAGCCGCCGCCGGGCGGTCTGTTGTTATAGTCTGCATGGTGGTTCTGAGAACCATGAGCCGTGCTGCACCCCACACTGGAGGCCGTACTCACTCAAACCAGGACAGGCAAGGCGGATCGGAGGGTGGGACACACGGATGTCAACTGTCACCTTCCCTTTTTGACTGACTACAGACAATCGGGCCCAAAGGAGAAGCTACTAACAGTAACTGTCTGGCCCCTGGTGACATCCACACAATCAGAGCCCAGGACAGGACCACCAAGTAGGGTAGTCTCCCCTTAATGAAGGTAACGTCAACAACATTGTTGACATTTTGTGTCACTTCCTGAATGTACCCTGTTGATTTTCCCAATAAGAGAGAGGATTAGGGAATGGTACCTTAGAGCTTTGCAAGGCACTCATTCAGCCTTTAGCTCAGAGTTGGATATGATTCATTAAGGTCTTTGAAGTTGATCTTGACCGTGACCCTCTAATTACTCATAGATAGATTACCTATATCTATCTACATCAAATTGTAATTATAATTGGCTACCATCTTGTGTATTTGGCTCCTTGACATAAATGTTTTTTGTTGTTGTTGTTAAAGGTTCCTGATATTCCTGTTTATCTATGTCAACTCTTGACTATTTCCAGATGAGTGCAGTCCGTGGAGGAACAATCACATGGCGGCCACAGCCCTGGCAGGACGGTGACAGTGGGGGAGGGGAGCCCCTTTCGGACAGTGACTCCGAAGAAGAGGACTTTCCCGACGACAGCACCACTCCTTTAGGAGACTACGTCACACATGGTATGGTAGAATGGGAACGTCCAAATGATTGCATCAGTCATGTTACTCAGAGAGCTCATCATGTGCTCTGTGTGTGTGTGTGTGTGTGTGTGTGTGTGTGTGTGTGTGTGTGTGTGTGTGTGTGTGTGTGTGTGTGTGTGTGTGTGTGTGTGTGTGTGTGTGTGTGTGTGTGTGCCTGTCAAAAGTTTGGACACATCTACTCATTCAAAGGTTTTTCTTTATTTTTACTATTTTATACATTGTAGAATAATAGTGAAGACATCAACAATATGAAATCACACACATGGAATCATGTAGTAACCAAAAAAGTGTTAAACAAATCTATATATATTTGAGATTCTTCAAAGTTGCCACCTTGATGACAGCTTTGCACACTCTTGGCATTCTCTCAACCAGCTTCATGAGGAATGCTTTTCCAACAGTCTTGAAGGAGTTCCCACATATGCTGAGCACTTGTTGGCTGCTTTTCCTTCACTATGTGAGCTGCTTTTCCTTCACTATGTGGTCCAACTCATTGGTGTCCTTTAAGTAGTGATTTCTTTGCAACAATTCGACCATGAAGGCCTGATTCACGTAGTCTCCTTTGAACAGTTGACATTGACGTGTGTCTGTTACTTGAACTCTGTGAAGCATTTATTTAGACTGCAATCTGAGGTGCAATTAATTGTAATTTATTTATCCTCTGCAGCAGAGGTAACTCTGGGTCCTCATGAGAACCAGTTTCATCATAGCGCTTGATGGGTTTTTGCGACTGCACTTTAAAAGTTCTTGAAATTTTCCATATTGACTGACCTTGATGTCTTAAATTAATGATGGACTGTCGTTTCTCTTAGCTTATTTGAGCTGTTCTTGCCATAATATGGACTTGGTCTTTTACCAAATAGGGCTATCTTCTGTATACCACCCCTACCTTTACCATGTCACAACACAACTGATTGGCTCAAATGCATTAAGAAAAAATAAATTCCACAAATAAACGTTTAACAAGGCACATCTGTTAATTGAAATGCATTCCAGGGGACTACCTCATGAAGCTGGTTGAGAGAATGCCAAGAGTGTGCAAAGCTGTCATCAAGGCAAAAGTTGGCTATTTTGAAGAATCTGAAATATATTTTGATTTGTTTAACCCTTTTTTTGGTTACTACATGATTCCATGTGTTATTTCATAGTTTTGATGCCTTCACTATTATTCTACAATGTAGAATATTGTAGAAATACTGGAAAAACCCTTGAATGAGTAAGTGTGTCTAAGCTTTTGCCTGGTACTGTAAGTCTCATTTGCCTCACTTTTTACTTATTCTCTCCCTCAGGGTTGAAGCAGCTATTGGATGCTCAGCAGCTGTGTGATGTCACTCTGTTAGTGGAGGGGAAGAGGTTTATGTGTCACAGGTGGGATCAAAGACCTTCTCTTAATTCTAGTGTACTAGATCCAGACAGTGCATGTTGCTACACACAAAGGAATATGTTACACACACTTGGATGCCTACTGCTGTTTCAGTACTCTAGTCTCCTGCAGTTCATTGTAGTCACACCCTATGTGAATGACGTCATGCTTCTACCTCTCTTCAGAGTCCTCTTGGCAGCGGTCAGCCCGTATTTCCGTGCCATGTTCACTAGCCCGTTGGTGGAGTCCCGCCTCACTGAGATCCGATTGGAGGAGGTGACGCCGTCAGTCATGGAGACTGTCATCCAGTTTGTCTACACTGGGGAGGCAGGGCTCTGCCTGGACACGGCCGAGGACCTGTTTGTGGCGGCCAATCGGCTTCAAGTGATGCCCCTGCAGGACCTGTGCTCCAGGTAACTATATAGTCAGTGCTGCCTGATATAGATGCGTTGTATTTTCCCCGGTCCAGAATGCTGCTCATACTCCTAAGCATATGCAGTTCAGTAACTGCCACAGAGTTTTGATAGCATTTTTTAAAAAAAACATATTTTATTGTCTGGTTTTCCATCCTCAAATATCTGTGTGTCCGTAGGTTCCTGTTTGAACACCTGTCTGTGGACAACTGCCTGGGCATGTACTCTCTGGCCCGCTCCCACCACGACCAGCTGCTCCTGAGGGCCTCTCTGAGGCTGGTGGCCCAGCACTTCCCACGCGTGGCCCGCCAGAAGGACTTCCTGCTGCTGGACCCAGGTACCCTGGGAAGCCTGCTGGGCTCTGACCGCCTGGGCATAGACTCTGAGGCAGAGGTGTACGACGCGGCGCGCCGCTGGGCCGAGCACCAGCCCCTGGACCGTTACAGCCACATGCCGGCCCTGCTCCACCACCTCCGCCCTGGCCTGCTGTCCCTGGAGGAGAGCCAGCGGCTGAGCCAGGAGCTGGGCCCTGCGGCAGCCGGGGAGGGCCTGGGGGGCCCGCTGAGGCCCCGGGAAGGCATGTTCGAGAAGAAGATAGTGTGTGTGGACCTAAAGCCACGGGAGGACGAGTCGCTGAACGAGAGGGACTTCACGGTGGACTGCTTCGACCCACGCACAGGAAAATGGGAGAAGCTGGCTGCCCTGGGCTCTCTGCTGTGCCCAGGTTGCACGGCCATTGGCGGGCGGCTGTTCGTAGCGGGGGGCATCCTGCGGGGGGGCACGGTGTCCACGGAGGTCCATGAGTATGACTCTGTGTTGGATCGCTGGCAGGAGCGGTCGCCCATGGTCCAGCCCCGGGCCATGCTGGGTCTGCTGGGCTGTGGGGAGTCACTCTACGCCCTGGGGGGCTGCAACAGAGGAGCCATGCTGGACTCCTGTGAGATCCTGGACCTGGCCTCTCTCCAGTGGGGCCCTGGGCCCCGTCTGCCCCTGCCACTGCGCTCCTTTGCCTGTGCCGCCTTTGCGCGGCCGCATCTACCTGCTGGGTGGCACCACGCTGGAGCAGAACCGGGCGGTGGTGCACGCTGGCGTGCTCATCTACCACACCCTGACTGACTCATGGACCCGCGTGGGACTGGACTCTGGCGCCACCTGCCTGGCCGGAGGGGTGGCAGTGCGGGGAGGGGTCTGTGCCATTGGAGGCTACATGAGGGACGCCACGAAGTTTATAGATGGAAACTACACCCATCTGGAACCTCTGGAAGCCACGGGGCGGGTGCTGTTCTTCAGGGAGGGCCGGGGCACAGGGGTGGAAAGGGAGGTGACAGGGGCGGTGGTGTCTGAGAGGGGTGGGGGTGGGGGAAGTGACCGAGCCCCCAGTCCGGTGGTTTTCCCGGGATTGCCCAGGCGGATTGCTGCCGGGGGCGTGGCCAGGTGGAAACGCAGGATATACGTGCTGGGCGGGGAGAACGGCTCCCGTTTCTATGACAGTGTGTACTGTTGGAAGCCTGGCTGGCGCAGCTGGGTCCAGAGACGGGAGAAACTACCCGGAGACACGGGGGGGAGTCAGCCAATTTGGCTGTACCACCCTCAAGTTCCCCAAGAAACACATCCTGTCCCGGCTGAGACTGGCTAGGGAGGACCGCAATCCTGATGATGACTAGCCACAGCCGGATGAATGAGTTGTGGCTAAGACCAGCATTCATGGGGTTTCAGTAATGAAATGTTATCAACTTTTTACACTTGAGAAAGTGGGGGGGGAAGGGGACTCGCATCTGAATGTAACCACCGAATGCCACAACACTAAAGTTCTAATCAAAAATGATTTGAATGCATTTAAATGGTCTGAAACTTGTCTGCCTGTTGAACACACATCCTCAGCCTTTGCCACCTTCTATAGGAATGTAACGACTGCATAGGGCTGTTTTGGATGACTGGCTGCGAATGTTTATTGAATTGTTTTGTTTCTGCCTTTTCTATTCCAGACATTCTGAAATTCACTAAAGCATCCCATGTATGTAACTTTAGTCTTTCACTTTTCAATGATTCCAGGGCCATGTTCATTAGGCACGAAACGGAAGAAAATGAACTGAAACAGGGAAGGACGACCTACCAGGACTTGTCCAATAACCTAAACATTAATTTTCCGTTGCAACATGTGTTGTAATGTTTTTTTGATTTAATGCTCTAATAAACATGACCTAGATTTCAGTCACTTGTTATTTTTGGTCAGTTTCTCTTCATCGCTATTCACCCTAACACTCATCCTCCAATCAGATATAGTGTTATCATCAGAGGGGATAACGTGGTTTCGTAATCATCATTGCCCCCAAGTCGCCAAATTATGTGTTATTTAATTTTCAGATGCATGGGTTACTTACCGCAAGAGCATGCAGATCCGCCAGAATACCTGACACCTAAATATGAGTTTTATTTTAGATATGAGTTGAACACGCCCCTTTACTCTATAGAGCTTTGTAAAGATATTTGGAGTTTAAATGTGTATGTGTGTTGGGGTGTGAATGTAGGATTATGGTATGTAACAACAGGGGAGTCCCCCCCCCCCCCCAATCCCTCACACCCCTTAAGAGAAACGTCACCTGACTGATGTAATCTGGTGTTTTTGAACTGAAAGTCAAATTGATAATTTGATGACAGTTATGCTATCAAATGATTAAAGGAATATTTGCTTAAGAGTTTTGGGATTCTCCTGTTTTACAATTTTCCTCTGGGCTACGACAACAGGTCCGTTTGTCCTTCTGTCATTTTGCATATGTTACTACAACAGGTCCGTTTGTCCTTCTGTCATTTTGCGTATGTTACTAAAAGCGAAGAAATCATCAACCAGATTTACATTAGAATGAACGGTCTTGTACTCATGCACACATCTCGTAGTCTCCCTCAACACATTTCCAGCAGGGTGGGGCTGAAACCATTGGTCATAGACCGACAGGACAGAGGATGTGGTCTTTGTTTGTGCTTTAGGCATATTTTGGGTCACGGTAAACCCAACACCTGTAACATTAATTTGATTAAGTTACCAATAGAATTTGCACACGGAAGAGAAAATCAAGTTTGTTTGACATGTTACGATAGGTTGAACTGAACTAATGGGGTTTATTTTACTACAACTGAACCATGTGTGTACTGTAAGTGAACATTGAAGAGGCTAGGCGTTAATTATTACTGTCATTAATAAACCTCCTGAATCAGCCTCTTTTCTGGCGACCAAAAGGTCTTACTGACCAACCACTCTGACCATTCTCTCCTCCTTCACCTGACCATTCTCTCCTTCACCTGACCATTCTCTCCTTCACCTGACCATTCTCTCCTTCACCTGACCATTCTCTCCACCTGGCCTTCCTCTCCTTCACCTGACCATTCTCTCCTTCACCTGACCATTCTCTCCTTCACCTGACCATTCTCTCCACCTGGCCTTCCTCTCCTTCACCTGACCATTCTCTCCTTCACCTGACCATTCTCTCCTTCACCTGACCATCCCCTCCTTCACCTGACCATTCTCTCCTTCACCTGACCATTCTCTCCACCTGGCCTTCCTCTCCTTCACCTGACCATTCTCTCCTTCACCTGACCATTCTCTCCTTCACCTGACCATTCTCTCCTTCACCTGACCATTCTCTCCTTAACCTGGCCATTCTCTCCTTAACCTGGCCTTTCTCTCCTTCACATGGCCTTTCTCTCCTTCACCTGGCCTTTCTCTCCTTCACCTGACCTTTCTCTCCTTCACCTGGCCTTTCTCTCCTTCACCTGGCCTTTCTCTCCTTCACCTGGCCATTCTCTCCTACACCTGGCCATTCTCTCCTACACCTGGCCATTCTCTCCTACACCTGGCCATTCTCTCCTTCACCTGGCCATTCTCTCCTTCACCTGACCATTCTCTCCTTCACCTGGCCATTCTCTCCTTCACCTGACCATTCTCTCCTTCACTTGACCATTCTCTCCTTCACTTGGCCTTTCTCTCCTTCACCTGACCATTCTCTCCTTCACCTGACCATTCTCTCCTTCACCTGACCATTCTCTCCTTCACCTGGCCATTCTCTCCCTCACCTGGCCTTTCTCTTATGCCTTATCGTCCATTAAACTGTGAGCAGCGCTAGTTAATAGACACTAGTATTATCATTATCCTTTGCTTATCCAAGTCTTGGACTGATGTCCCTTGGTTTGACATTATTATGGCCATTGACACCTTTCTTCCTTTCTGTTGAGAAATGGAGAATCCTTTGTCTGAAACCACACCCGAGAAGGGGACCATTAATAATCTAGCTGATATCTTGGTCATCATCGGCTACATCATTCGGGTCATTGGAGTGGGCGTCTGGGTTAGTACACCTATCTGTATATCTGTCTACAGGTCTGTAGCCTACAAAAACTCAGCAAAAAACAAACGTCCCTTTTTCAGAACCGTGTCTTTCAAAGATAATTGGTAAAAATCCAAATAACTTCACAGATCTTCATTGTAAAGGGTTTAAACACTGTTTGTCATGCTTGTTCAATGAACCATAAACAATTAATGAACATGCACCCGTAGAACGGTTGTTAAGACACTAAGAGCTTAACGACGGTAGGTAATTAAGGTCACAGTTCTGAAAACTTAGGACACTAAAGAGGCCTTTCTACCGACTCTGAAAAGCATCAGAAAAAGATGCCCAGGTTCTCTGCCCATCTGCGTGAACGTGCCTTAGGCATGCTGCAAGGAGGCATGAGGACTGCAGATGTGGCCAGGGCAATAAATGCAATGTCCGTACTGTGAGACACCTAAGATAGCGCTACAGGGAGACAGGATGGACAGCTGATCGTCCTCACAGTGGCAGACTACGTGTAACACCACCTGCACAGGATCGGTACATCCGAACATCACACCTGCGGGACAGGTACAGGATGGCAACAACAACTGCCCGAGTTACAACAGGAACGCACAATCCCTCCGTCAGTGCTCAAACTGTCCACAATAGGCTGAGAGAGGCTGGACTGAGGGCTTATAGGCCTGTTGTAAAGGTAGGTCCTCACCAGACATCACCGACAACAAGGTCACCTATGGGCACAAACTCGTTTTGTCCCACCAGGGTTGATGGTCGGATTCACGTTTATCATCGAAGAAATGAGTGTTACACCGAGGCCTGTACTCTGGAGCGGGATCAATTTGGAGGTGGAGGGTCCGTCATGGTCTGGGGCGGTGTGCCACAGCATCATCGGACTGAGCTTGTTACCATTGCAGGCAATCTCAATGCTGTGCGTTACAGGGAAGACATCCTCCTCCCTCATGTGCTACCCTCCCTGCAGGCTCATCCTAACATGACCCTCCAGCATGACAATGCCACCAGCCGTACTGCTCGTTCGGTGCGCGATTTCCTGCAAGACAGGAATGTCAGTGTTCTGGAATGGCCAGCGAAGAGCCCGGATCTCAATCCCATTGAGTATGTCTGGGACCTGTTGGATTGGAGGGTGAGGCCTAGGACTATTCCCCCCAGAAATGTCCGGGAACTTGCAGGTGCCTTGGTGGAAGAGTGGGGTAACAGCTCACAGCAAGAACTGGCAACTCTGGTGCAGTCCATGAGGAGGAGATGCACTGCAGTACTTAATGCAGCTGGTGGCCACACCAGATACTGACGGTTACTTTTGATTTTGACCCCTCCTTTGTTCAGGGACACATTATTCCATTTCTGTTAGTCACATGTCTGTGGAACTTGGTCAGTTTATGTCTCTTTTGTCTAATATTGTTATGTTCATATTTACACATGTCAAGTTTGCTGAAAATAAACCCAGTTGACAGTGAGAGGACGTTTCTTTTTTTGCTGAGTTTAGTTTTGAATTATACCTGATTCTCTCCATGTGTAATTTATCATAATGATGTCTTATGTCAAACTGAGTATTTGTATAGCTCCATTTATTGACATATACAATACTGTAGAGTAAGCCACTGCTTAGGGCTTACATCCAGGGAATGTCCCGTCTTCCAGTCTATGTTTCAGACCAACGGTGGCACTGTGGGAAGGTACTTTTTGGCAGGACGGACCATGACTTGGTGGCCAGTGAGTTCAACTTCATCTTTAACCTCTTTGCCAACTCGTGTATTTGAACCCTTATTAACCTGTATTTTAGCTAATCCTTTGGGACTTTGCAGTCACCTTTCTTGTCTTGCTCAGTCCCATTGTCTATATTACAGCCTGTATGCGAGAGGACAGTACCACTCCAAAATAATTTTGGGATATTTGTTTCATTAGTCCAAAAGCGTTTTGCATGTCAGCAGACAAGTTTTCAAGAGCCGGGATTTTCAAGAAGCAACGTGTCACATCATCACGACGATGTGTTTTTCCTTTAACAGTTCTCCCCCTTCTCTCTCTCTCTCTCTCTAGGTTGTAGCGTCACTGTTTGCCAGTAATATTGGTAGCGGTCACTTTGTGGGCCTTTGCTGGTACCAGAGCAGCAGGTGGAATTGCTGTGGGGGGATTTGCGTGGAACGTAAGTATAATTTGACGCCTAAAACGATGTTATGACATGTTGTTACAGGGTTTCGAGTACACAAAACAGTGACAATACTTTCTAATATGTGCTGATCAGGAAATTGAGATTCTTCTGACATTGGAGCCCTCTCTCTACCCAGGCCTTGTTTATTGTGCTCCTACTGAGCTGGCTGTTTGTCCCTGTCTACCTCACAGCAGGGGGTAAGTTACACAAGAGCATTGTATGCCAGCTAACATGGCATACTGGGGAGATTTGTGTCCATTGGTAATTTCTGAATTTCTTGTTGCTTAGGTAATTACAATGCCTCAGTACCTGAAGAAGAGGTTTGGGGGAACCAGGATCAGTGTGTACCTCTCCGTCATTTCTCTGTTCTTCTACATCTTCACCAAGATCTCTGTGAGTGTAGGACAGGGCTCCCCAATCCTGTTTCTGGAGAGCTACTGTCGTGTAGGTCTTCGCTCCAACCTTAATCTAGTGCACCTGATTCTAATTATTAGCTGGTTGATGGGTTAGTTACAACTGGAGTTACAGAGAAAACCCACAGGAGGGCGGCTCTCCAGGAACAGGGTTGGAGATCCCTGGTCCGGGACAACACTATGAGGCACTGTTTGTAACATGCTATAAATGTCCCCCACAGTCCTTTATCATGACATTTTTTTCAATATTGATAGTATCTGTGGTATTTCTAAGTATCCTGAGTTCCGTACGTTTGATTGAGGTATGAAAGGCATTGCGATATAAACATACCCGTGGACCAGTCTGACTGTCTCCTCATCTCTCTCTCCGGGTGGACATGTTCTCCGGGGCTGTGTTCATACAGCAAGGCTCTAGGCTGGAACATCGATGTGGCTGTGATAGCCCCCCTCTCCATCACAGCTCTGTACACAGTCACAGGTAACACCTGTTTGATCAAATTATACACAAAACGCTTTCATTACTTGTGGTAGAAAAGTCTGTCCACGATTAAAGAGAGGTCATGTTTGGAAAAGATTAACCATAGGATAAAAACAGGGCCTTAAGCATTTTGTCTGTTACCCTCGACCCACAAGCACATCTGATTCTACTTGTCAACTTATCATCAAACCCTTGACAAGTTGAATCAGGTGATTTTGTCCAGGGCTACAATGAAAATGTGTGCTGTTGGGGGTACTCGAGGACTGAAGTTTGGAAACACTGTCCTGGATAAGGAGTTCCCAAACTCGGTCCTGGGGCCCTCCCTGTGTGCACATTTTGGGAAACCCTGTCCTAGATGACCTCTGTAGTTTGTTCATCAACTGGGTTATTGTTGCCTAGTCACCTCACCTCTATGCATATCTACCTCAGTCACTCCAGTATCCCTGTCACCTCACCTCTATGTATATCTACCTCAGTCACTCCAGTATCCCTGTCACCTATACATATCTACCTCAGTCACTCCAGTATCCCTGTCTCCTATACATATCTACCTCAGTCACTCCAGTATACCTGTCTCCTATACATATCTACCTCAGTCACTCCAGTATCCCTGTCTCCTATACATATCTACCTCAGTCACTCCAGTATCCCTGTCTCCTATACATATCTACCTCAGTCACTCCAGTATACCTGTCTCCTATACATATCTACCTCAGTCACTCCAGTATCTCTGTCTCCTATACATATCTACCTCCAGTCACTCCAGTATCCCTGTCTCCTATACATATCTACCTCAGTCACTCCAGTATCTCTGTCTCCTATACATATCTACCTCAGTCACTCCAGTATCTCTGTCTCCTATACATATCTACCTCAGTCACTCCAGTATCCCTGTCACCTATACATATCTACCTCAGTCACTCCAGTATCTCTGTCTCCTATACATATCTATCTCCATCACTCCAGTATCCCTGTCACCTATACATATCTACCTCAGTCACTCCAGTATCTCTGTCTCCTATACATATCTACCTCAGTCACTCCAGTATCTCTGTCTCCTATACATATCTATCTCCATCACTCCAGTATCCCTGTCACCTATACATATCTACCTCAGTCACTCCAGTATCCCTGTCACCTATACATATCTACCTCAGTCACTCCAGTATCTCTGCACATGTAAATATGGTATTGGAACTGACTTTAAAACATATTTCCTGTATATAGTATGCTTGCTTGCTTACTTTGTGTATTTAATATTTCTTATTCTTATTTCTCGTGTGTTTTTTTCTATTACTACATTGTTAATGATTATTGCATTGTTGGGTTTTGAGTTTGCAAGAAAGCCGTTTCACTGTATGTGACATTTTAACTTGAAATGTGTTCATCTGTAATGATCTGATTTGCTCACTAAGGGGCCTAGCTGCTCTGATGTACACAGACACCGTCCATACATTCGTCATCATCGCTGGCGCCTTCAGCCTCACAGGTTTTGGTAAGTTCAGAGTCCTGTGTCCAGAGTCCAAACACATTCCACCTTGTTGACTCCACCTGTTTCTCAACGCATGACGGAGTAACAAGACATGGAGATGTTATCGGTGCTTAAATGTCCTTTTATCTCCTGTACTTTTTGTTTATGCTAACATGTGTATGGATAATGTATAAAAACTGGTACCAATGATGTATCGATGATGTTATGTATTATAGATAGTGTACCTCCAAATGAAATACTGTACCATGTTTTGACTATGACTGCATTTAGTGTCTCAACTCTATTCGAGTGGTCCACAATGTGACTTTTCAAATGTGTATTTTGTATTGTCAACTCTTCTATCATTGTGGAATGACACTTTAATAAATATTTTAAACTCATGACTCAACTGGTCATGATGAATTAGTTGCTGTGTCTAGTGGATCTGTTAGTGCAGCCCTCCCTCCCTCCCTCCCTCCCTCCCTCCCTCCCTCCCTCCCTCCCTCCCTCCCTCCCTCCCTCCCTCCCTCCCTCCCTCCCTCCCTCCCTCCCTCCCTCCCTCCCTCCCTCCCTCCCTCCCTCCCATTCACCACCTTTAGTAAACCACTTCCTTGATCCAGCCTCACACTAGGCTACCCTGGGGCGGTCGTCATTGAAAATAAGACTTGCCTAGTTAAATAAAAATATTAAACTGTCGACCCACTATACAGTGCCTTGCAAATGTTTTCATCCCCCTTGGCATTTTTAATATTTTGTGGCTTTACAACCTGTAATTTAAATGGATTTTTATGTGGATTTCATGTAATGGACATACACAAAATAGTCAAAATTGGTGAAGTAAAATGTAAAAAATATTTTAAAAAACGGAAAGGTGGGGCGTGCATATGTACAGTAGAAGTGGGAAGTTTACATACACTTAGGTTGGTGTCATTAAAACTTGTTTTTCAACCACTCCACACATTTCTTGTTAACAAACTATTGTTTTGGCAAGTCTGTTAGGACATCTACTTTGTGCATGACACAAGTAATTTTTCCAACAATTGTTTGCAGACAGATTATTTCACTTATAATTCACTGTATCACAATTCCAGTGGGTCAGAAGTTTACATACACTAAGTTGACTGTGCCTTTAAACAGCTTGGAAAATTCCAGAAAATGATGTCATGGCTTTAGAAGCTTGTGATAGGCTAATTGACATAATTTGAGTCAATTGGAGGTGTACCTGTGGATGTATTTCAAGGCCTACCTTCAAACTCAGTGCCTCTTTGCTTGATATCATGAGAAAATCAAAAGAAATCAGCCAAGACCTCAGAAAAAAAATTGTAGACCTCCACAAGTCTGGTTCATCCTTGGGAGCAATATCGAAACGCGTACCATGTTCATCTGTTCAAACAATAGTACGCAAGTATAAACACCATGGGACTACGCAGCCGTCATACCGCTCAGGAAGGAGACGAGTTCTGTCTCCTAGAGATGAATGTACTTTGGGGTGAAAAGTGCAAATCAATCCCAGAACAACAGCAAAGCACCTTGTGAAGATGCAGAAGGTACAACATTATCTATATCCTATATTCTAATATCCTATATCCTATCCTAAGTCAGCTCAGCAAGGAAGAAGCCACTGCTCCAAAAGACTATGGTTTGCAACTGCACATGGGGACAAAGATCATACTTTTTGGAGGAATGTCCTCTGGTCTGATGGAACAAAAATATAACTATTTGGCCATAATGACCATCGTTATGTTTGGAGGAAAAAGGGGGAGGCTTGCAACCCGAAGAACTCCATTCCAACCGTGAAGCTTGGGGGTGGCAGCATCATGTTGTGGAGTTTCTTTGCTGCAGGAGGGATTGTTGCGCTTCCAAAATAGATGGCATCATGAGGGGAGAAAATGATGTGGATATATTTCAAGGCCTACCTTCAAACTCAGTGCCTCTTTGCTTGACATCATGAGAAAATCTAAAGAAATCAGCCAAGACCTCCACAACATCTCAAGACATCAGTCAGGAAGTTAAAGCTTGGTCGCAAATGGGTCTTCCAAATGGACAATGACCCCAAGCATACTATCAAAGTTGTAGCAAAATGGCTTAAGGGCAAACAAAGTCAAAGTATTGGAGTGGCCATCTCAAAGCCCTGACCTCAATCCTATGGACAATTTGTGGGCAGAATTGGAAAAGCGTGTGCGAGCGAGCAGGCCGACAAACCTGACTCAGTTACACCAGCTCTGTCAGGAGGAATGGGCCAGAATTCACCCAACTTATTGTGGGAAGCTTGTGGAAGGCTACCCAAAACGTTTGACCCAAGTTAAACAATTTAAAGGCATTGTTACCAAATACCAATTAAGTGCATGTAAACTTATGACCCACTGGGAATGTGATGAAAGAAATAAAAGCTGACATAAATCATTCTCTCTACTATTATTCTGACATTTCACATTCTTAAAATAAAGTGGTGATCCTAATTGACCTAAGACAGGGGATTTTTACTAGGATTAAATTGTCAGGAATTGTGAAAAACTTTAGCTAGAGTTTAAATGTATTTGGCTAAGGTGCATGTAAACTTTAGACTTCAACTGTATTCACATATTTTGCTATGCAGCCCCTAAATAAGATCTGGTGCAACCAATTACCTCCAGAAGTCACATAATTAGTTAAATAAAGTCCACCTGTGTGCAGTCTGTGTCACATGATCTGTCACATGATCTCAGTATATATACACCTGTTCTGAAAGGCTAAAGAGTCTGCAACACCACTAAGCAAGGGGCACCATCAAGCAAGCGGCACCATGAAGACCAAGGAGCTCTCCAAACAGGTCAGGGACAAAGTTGTGGAGAAGTACAGTTCAGGGTTGAGTTATAAAAAAGTATCTGAAACTTTGAACATCCCACAGAGCACCATTAAATACATTATAAAAAATGGAAAGTATATGGCACTACAACAAACCTGCCAAGAGAGGGCCACCCACCAAAACTCACAGACCAGGCAATGAGGGCATTAATTAGAGAGGCAACAAAGATCATCTAGAAGTGAAGCATGGTAGTGGCAGCATCAGGCTGTGGGAATGTTTTTCATGAGCAGGGACTGGGAAACTGGTCATTATTGAAGGAATGATGGATGGTGCTAAATACAGGGAAATTCTTGAGGGAAACCTGTTTGTCTTCAAGCGATTTGAGACTGGAACAGAGGTTCATCTTCCAGCAGGACAATGACCCTAAGCATACTGCTAAAGCAACACTCGAGTGGTTTAAGGGGAAACATTTAAATGTCTTGGAATGACCTAGTTAAAGCCCAGACCTCAATCCAATTGAGAAGCTGTGGTATGACTTAAAGACTGCTGTACACCAGCAGAACCCACCCAACGTGAAGGAGCTGGAGCAGTTTTACTTTGAAGAATGGGCAAAAATCCCAGTGGCTAGATGTTCCAAGCTTATAGAGAGAGACATACTCCAAGAGACTTGCAGCTGTAATTGCTGCAAAAGGTGTCTCTACAAAGTATAGACATTGGGGGGGTGAATAGTTATGCACGCTCAAGTTTTCTGTTTTTGTTGTCTTATTTCTTGTTTGATTCACGATACATTTTTTGCATCTTCAAAGTGGTAGGCATGTTGTGTAAATCAAATGATACAACCCCCCCCAAAATCCATTATAATTCCAGGTTGTAAAGCAACAAAATAAAAAAAATGCCTAAGGGGTGTGAATACTTTCGCAAGCCACTATACATCCCCCAGTCCACTCCTCCTGACCTCTGTAACCTATGTGACAGTGTGTGTGTGTGTCCCTCTTCCTTTCTCTTCCTGTCCTCAGCCTTCTTTGAGGTAGGGTGCTACAATGCTCTGCTGGAGAAGTACAGGTTAGCATGCCCTCCACGTACCAGTCCCTGGAGCCCCAGCTCTACAACATCTCTCCCCAGTGCTTCACCCCCGAAAACGACGCCTTCCAGCTGCTGGGACCTGCCCTGGCCGGGGGTCCTCTTTGGCATCACCATTGTGGGCGGCTGGTATTGGTGCACTGACCAGGTGAATAAGCTCATAGGAACACAGTGGATGGAATTCATATGTGTGTTTATTTCATATTGCATTCACTGTAGATGGTACATTCACAACTGTGATTAGATTTGAGTTGGCACATTGCTGACAATCTAATTTGCATGTGTTACAATGTTGCTGTCTGCTCTGCTCATTCTGTTGCTATGGTGAGAGATACTTAAATTAGATGGATGTGAAACAACATGGATCAGACAGAAAGATTGAATCGTTGGATGAGTTGATCTGGGATCTTCCCCCATGTCTGTGTATAGGTGATCATGCAGCGCTGCCTGGCGGCCTGCAGTCTGACCCATGTGAAGGCGTCTGCATCATGTGTGGATACCTGAAACTGCTCCCCAGGTTCCTTATGGTTGTCCCTGGAATGATCAGCCGCATGTTCTTCCCAGGTGACTTCCCAAAATATGCCGTCATAGGATTTACAGAGAGGATTGGAGAGTTTGATCTTTTAGGTTCATTAACAGGGAAGCAAGCACACAGCAAAAAAAACTAAATTAATAAGTTTGTCAAACTTTTGATGCCTTTTTCTTTTACCCTGAAGTGGTGTGTGTGTGTGTGTGTGTGTGTTCCCTCTCTTTTCCTCCTGTCATTATGGGCTCCATGGTGACAGAGCCTGTCTTCTCTCTCTGTTGACAGATGAGCTGGGTTGTGTGGTGCCAGAAGTGTGTGGGACGTAGGTGGGCTGCTCCAACATCGCCTACCCCAAACTGGTGGTCTCTGTGATGCCCAATGGTGAGAAGTCTCTTCTCTGCTGAACTAGTTGCTCAGATCTGGGTGACACTTTTACTGTATAATTGTTATTTTTTACACATAATGTACTGCGTGCAGTTGTGTGTCGATGGCTACCAAGGTTTTTATCTCTCCCATCATCTTACCTTAATCCTCCTTCCCTCTCCTCTCCCCCAGGTCTGAGGGGCCTGATGCTGGTGGCCCTGATGAGTTCCCTGGCTTCCATCTTCAACAGCAGCAGCACCCTGTTCACCATGGGCATCTGGACCTGCTTCAGACCGCAGACCAGAGAGAGCGAGCTCATGGTCGTTGGCAGGTCTGGCCTTTTTTCACTTGGTTTAAATAGGAAAACTTGGTTTATGTAGAAAAGTTCAGCTCTCCCAGACCATTTGTTGGAGTAGGTCAATATAACGTACACTCCAATAAAATGGCTGCCTCTCACTCCGTCTCGCCCTCAGAGTGCGGGTCCTCGTCATCGTATCCGTCAGTATCTGCTGGATCCCTGTAGTCCAGGCGGCCCAGAGCGGTCAGCTGTTTGACTACATCCAATCAGTGACCAGCTACCTGGCCCCTCCCATCACCTTAGTCTTCTTCCTGGCCGTGTTTGTGAAGAGGGTCAATGAGCAGGTGAGGTCAGAGGGTGTGTTTTCTAGATACAGAGCAACTTGTTGTGAGATGACATAGGGAAAGCATTGTTGAGTATGAGTGTGAAAGACATCTGGGCCCGTATTCACAAGGCATCTGAAGGTAGTACTGCCGATCTCAGATTAGACCCCCCTTCATAAAACCTTGATCAAAAATGCCAAACTGATTCTAGATCAACACTCCTACTCTGAAACTCTTTGTGAATGCAGACATATACCACTGGATTAACTTTTCCTTCTTTGATTACTCTGGTACTAAATTGACATTTGTTTCTTTCAGGGGTGTTTTGGGGCCTGATGGGGCAGCTGCCTGTTCCCCTCACACTGCCCCACTCTGGTGTGTAGTCTATTACCTCTACTTCACTGTGCTCTTCTTCTGCACCTCCATCCTGGTGCTGCTTGTCAGCTACTGTACACTGGCCATAGACAACAGGTGAGCGCTTGCCTCAACAAATGCCTGCATCCATATCATTAATGCAGGGGACTCTTACCCACTGTTATGAGAACTTATAAGCCTATGGTGCTTATGCATCTCCCCATATAATGCTCTGAGTGAGGTCTGATGGAACTGAAGTGCTGGGGAGGATAACACGCAGGGAGGCAGAGGAGAAAAGCAGAGAAGTCTGACAGCCCAGGTATGAGAAACGTCCACTACACACGGCGCCGTCGAACGGATCTAATCCATGATGCATTGTGGGTAAGTTGACTGACATCTAAATGTGTTATGCAAGGTGATTTGTAGATCAGTCAGTCTTGACTTGCCTGCAAAGTCTAACAAGCCCATTACCTTGTTTTGATTTCTTTCCTTTGCTAGTGGATACTGAAGAACCCATATCTGTTGTCTCATTGGCTGGTTGTGGCATTAGCAGCTCGCAGGCCCAGAGCTCACAGGAGGTTACAGAGGCATCCAAAGAGCTGCCTGACATCAGTGAGGAGCCCTTCTGAAAGAATGTTGTTGATGCTAATGCCCTGGTTATGATGGCTGTGGCAGTCTTCTTGTGGGGGGTTACTATGCATGAGGTGACTAGTAAAAGTGGCAATGTGACCATTGATAATCATTTTCACTAGATTCTGAATTAAACCAAACTGTATGTCTCATACCTTTTGTTAGTGTACACATGTGCAAACATTACTCATGAAAAAGTCCTTTGTAGGACTTTTCCTTGTCCCTTTCTTGTAATGTTATAAAATTGGGTATGATTACCAATAATCCACACTTCTTTGCTAAACCTGGACATTAGCATACACGTCTCCCATCTAGTGGCCACATGATTGCATTGCATATATAAAGAGTCACTGTCCTCCGCAAGACAATTTCAAATCTATAAATGAAATCAATAGATTTTTCAATTAGAAGTTAGTGTAGGCCTATCAAAAGTTACCAAAAAGTCATCATGCAGAAAGAAACATCAGGGGTCATATTCCAGTTATCATTTCTGTTTATTTGAGAAGCACATATTCCCATTAGCATTGTACATCTGAAACCTACAGTGGTCTCCCAATACCCGGTCAGAGGGGTCAAGTGAACAAAGTTCTCTATACTGTATTTGTCAAGGTTTTGCAGATTTAGGGAGTGTGAGTGGGACCAGTGGGGTTAAGGCTGGAAGCTGGTGTAGAGAGATGGTCAGGGTTTCTTTTCGTCCGCATTGACGCAAAGACTACCCTCTGCCGACTAGCAGGGGAGTTGGGACTGGGGGTTAGTGGGGAGGGAGGGGCAAGAAAATAGGAGGGAGGGAGAACGTAGTCCTCAAAAAACAGCAAACATTCGCTCACACACCAAAAAAACAAAAGCATTGATATCAAGCTGTCAAAACCATTGTACAAAGTGACATCAGAGCTTTGCAAAGTGACAAGTTGCCTTCTCTTGCCCCCACACTTAAAAAAGTCTCAATCATTAAAGGCCCAGTGCAGTCAAAAACATGATTTCCTGTGTTTTATATACATTTTTGCACAGAGGTTGGAATTATACTGTGCAATTGTGAAAATGTGAGTTAAAGCCCTTTTAGTCTAAGAGCTGTTGGAGAATGCCACCTGAAATTTCAGCCTGTTTTGGTAGGATGGATTTTTGGCCTGCCTGGTGACATTAATAGTTAATAGAGCAATAAGAAAGAGTTGAAAACCTCTGCCAGCAACAGCTAGCTCTCAGTTTTCCCCTCCCCAACCAGACCCAGACAGTCCAAGCAAACATTCTTGTTTCAGAAAATGCTCTTTGCCAAGATGCTATTTTTTCTTTTTGACCATTTTAATTGAACACAATCACAGTAAGGTACTTAATTGTTACCCAGAAATGATTTGATATTGAGATAAAAACAGCTGCATTGGACCTTTAAAAACTTTCACAGACTCCCTCTGTGAGCCAGCCAGTTAGTCCTCAGTGGCTGAGCCTCTGGTCAGTAAGGTTGGGGTCAGCTCCAGTACAGACAGCATGGCTAGGACGTAACTGTCAGTTGACCAATAGGCAGAAACGTTGAGCATCAGGCCTCATGCACACAGAGCACCATACCATACCACCAACATGGGCCCACTCATCAGGTGTCCAGTTTTCACATGTATTAACAACCGAGTAGGGAGCTTGTCGACTGCTAAGAACAAGGTGATAGCGAGCAGAGAGCGCTGACAACACAGGAGAGGACCCCAACCCTGGTCTGTAGCGTGCCACCAGGTGCAGTGGGTCTAGAGGGAGTAAGAGGGGTGCTGGGACCCAGGAAGGGCCCCCTTTACCTCCCGTCCTCCCTCTTAGCGCGGGTCTGCACCAGCTCGCAGGGCTGCAGTACCCAGTTGTTGTCATGCAGCCCCACGCAGCAGCCTGGTGTGTCCTTGTCCGTGCGCCGGCAGCACATCCAATAGGAGCGTCCATAAGGCAGGTCGTGGTGGTAAGGTTTGGGGTGCCAGCGGCAGAGAGACACGTCACCCCGTTCGTACTGCCGCTTGCACTGCTTGCAGGGGTCGTCGCGGTACAGCGGGTCCTGGTTCCAGCGCGAGTCGGTGGCGGGCACACCGTACGTCTCAATCAGAACCTTGAAGTCGTAGCAGGTGCACTTGAGGGCGGCCAGCGAGCGGGTGGGCAGGTAGCTGAAGATGTTGACCATGATGTGGTCGGGCAGTAGCAGCATGTACTGACGAGGCTCCAGCAGCCGCTGGATCTGGAAGCGGATCTCCAGGAAGTCGTGAGAGACGTGGCGGTAGAGACGGCACAGGGAGGGGTCCGAGCAGTCCTCCACGCTGGCCAGGGGGGAGTCCGGCCGGTCAGCAGCATCCCCAGCAGGATTGTTGTTATTGGCGCAGTCCAAAGAGCACATTCCACTGCTGCTGCCACTGTCCTCGTCAGACCCTCTCTGGGGCTGCAGGAAGAACAGCTGGCCTGGAGGGGGGTCCTCTGAGCCGTCGGCAGGGCTGACCCCACTGGGCATGGCGAAACACACCGTCTCCTCTTGCACATTCTCTGTGCTGTCCTTGCCATAGAACACACACTGGTCCACAGCACCCGTGACCACCACCTCCACGTGGAAGCCAGTCACCCTCTCCCGGGCCACAGGCTTCTTCTCCCCAGAGCCGAGCTCCTGGCTGGGGTCCGGGCTGCTGGAGGCTGGCCGGTCCGTATGGCCCTCCCCATGGGGGTCAGCTTTTGGAGAGCCGGCCAGCAGGAGGCTGGGGTCAAGTGACGAGGGGCTGACCAGTTGGTAGAGATCACAGGTGATCTTCTCGTTGGCCCGGGCCCCCGCCTGCCCCCCTCCTCCCCCACAGCTCATGAACATGCAGCGGGGCCGGCCTGCGGGCTCCGACTGCGAGCGAGGATCCAGGCTGGACACCCGGAAGGCTATCCTCACTTCGCCTCGGCCGTGGGTGGGCCCGGCGCGGCCAGAGTCCCCGCTCCGCTCCCTCTCCCTGGGAGAGTCCAGGCCCGACGCGGGCCTCAATGTGTTTTCCAGGAGTTGATGTTGGGACTCAAAGTGGGCTACAACCTGAGCCACACGCCGCGACTCCTGCTGCTCCTCCTCCTCCTCCAGGGCACCATGCGAGGGGTGTGGGGGGTCAGGGCTCTCTGACAGGAACACCATGGGGCTGGGGTCAGAGACTGTGCCCCGCAGGAGTGTGTGCTCGGGGTCTTCTGGGGCAGTCTGTCCCTGGGCCACCATGCCCTGCAGGGCCACGGCTGTACGCTGCTCTACCAGGGCCACCATCTCCGCCACGGACAGCAGGTCAGTCTCACTCACGCCGGGGAGGTCCTCTAGGGTGGAGGGCTCTGGGGGCGGGGGGGTGGAAATAACATGGGCCCGGGCGGGAGGGTCATAGGAGGAGCAGCGCCGCCTACGCTTGGCCTTAGTGCAGTCCGTGGCCCAGTTCCCTTTCACCTTTATGGCGCTGGGTCGAGGCAGGCCCACCCCACTGAACTGGTGGGCCACGAAGAAGGCAATCTTCTCCTTGGTGTTGCCCGGCTTGATGACGTACCAGGTGTCCAGCAGCACCCTTCCATCCTCCATCTGTGTGGCGCCGGGAGGGGTGGAGGGGGCCTGCGGTGCCGATGCCGGGTCGGTGTCTGGGGGAGTGTTCTCGGCGCCGGCATCCTCCTCCTCCTCCTGGCCATCCGCGCCTCCCCCGGCCTCCAGCGACGTGTGCCCCGCAGTGTCAGCCTTGCAGAGGGAGGGGGCTGCCCCACTGCCCCCCGTACCCGTGCTTCGGGGCTTGTTCTGGGAGTAGGTGCCAAAGGGGCGTGGGCACCACAGTCGGATGTGGGAGAAGGTATCTCGGTCCATCACGGGCCGGAGGGAAGCATATCAGCGGCGTCTAGGCTGGGCATCTGCTGTGCACCATGCCACTCATTCTCTCTGTGCGAGCCAGTAGGCACCGTCACAGGAAGAGGGCATACAATCTGTAGGGAGAGGGAGAGGAGTATTACAACATTAACCATCATAGGTCATCTAGCCGGGGGAGATAAACAGGAGTCATGTCATCAAGTTGTATTACAATACACATCTAAAAATCTAATTTAACGGCCAATTTCTTCCCATGCATTCTACATGTTGCATTAGTACTAAATACCGAAGTCACCTAGTCTAATTCTGTGACCTCTATGGAAGGGTGTGGAGACACTCACTGGATCAAATGTCACATCTTCTAGCCATTCATTACAGCAAGAGTACAGCATGTCAGCTTCTAGCCTCTTGGTGGTTCAGAAACCAAGTCGCAGTGCACAAGGAAATCAGGAGGACTCGTGCTTTCAGACAGCCTCAACAGCTAAACTCAATTAGTCAATCATCTCGCCTTGAAGGCTTTCAATCTAATTAAAGGCTTCCATTTCAGGGCCTTGTGTCGGGGCAGATGAAGGGAGGAATAAAAGAGCTAATGGATTCCCATCCTGACACTTCAAAAGAGGACCTGCCTAATAGGAGGTGAGGAAGAACAAGGAAAGCATATGCCTAGTCTATTTTTAGAAGGGGAGAGTAGTGGAATTGATATTGCCTGCCAGGCAGAGTCTAAAGGATCTTGGCTGCGGCCTGCAGGAAAACAGTTTACCCGCCGGGGGTGCCCATGCCATTTCATGTTACCCTGCCAAAATGTGACACTGGGTGCTTAAAAGGAACAAGTGGTGCAAAACTGTTTCAATGAGAACTTTAGAGCTCTATGTTGACAAATGTGTCTGTTTTTCTTGTTATGTATATTGTATGTGTGATGTATTTATGCAGGGCTCATCTGTAAAAGAGACCCTAGTCTCAGTAGGACTTCCCTGTCCAAAATAATAATATCACACTGTATATAAAATGTATGAAACATCTTGTAACAAAAAAACTGAACAAGCCCCACTCCTTCCATATCGTGATTCCAAACAAGTTGAGACAGACACCACTAGTGTTACACTATTGTTTGGCCCCTGAGGTGACGCTTACCAGCCAAACGTAGGCTAGATATAGACCTATCTATACACTTTGTCAGTTGAAAGCATGAGAACGTTACCGCCGGCTGAAGAGGAATGTCTACACGGGGTAGTCTGCTGCCCAGGCTGTGTGTGTGTGTGTGTGTGGTGTGTACGCACGTACTCCTGGGTTGGTTAAGGGCTTTATATATCACACAGCTCCAGCTAAGAGCCTGCAGATTACACCCTGTATGAAGTACATCCCAGGGCCACCAGCCCATTCCGTTTTTATCCCCCCACATAAAAATATTGGTTGGCGTAACAGGGACAGTGAGTGTCAGTCTGTTTGTCCATCTTTGAAACAAACACTGGCACTTCCTGAAGCAGACAGTGAGTGGCAGACAGTGAGTGATTCATTTGTCTCCAGTCAGATTCCCTCTCTATTGACCAGTATCTACTATTTAGAGCCACCAACGTTGCTTCAGAAGATTGAGAGATTGAGGAGGATGGCAGTCGCACTACCAGTCACCCAGAAGCTGGAGTCAGTGGCTATAATCAATCCTGTAGTCATAGCCTATTTACTGACTGCGATCCCACAATATCCCCTGCAATTTATTTAGGAAGTAAGGTGGCTGATGAACAGATGGTAGTAAAATGCTACAATAGTAATAAATGGCATGCAGTATGCGGTTCTATTCTACATGTGTTTCCATACGAGCCGAAACAAAGCTGAACTCTGCAGGGAGACACCATCTAATAAAAGCAGTATGTTTAAAGACATCTATACTGGCTTAATAACAGGTAATGAGTAATAGCCCGAACAATGACAGAGTCCACAAAATGAGGACATGAGACTGGTACACCATTTATCGTATCAAAGTGATATCAATGGACCAAAACACGGCCGATACTTTGCCGAAAATCTGTATTCCCCGACAGCTGATAAAAACTGCATTATCATTGCACAGGTTTTCCCCTCTCATTTGAAACAATTCCTGCAAATTAAGGCTGGTTTTAAGCTTTTTTTTGTTGCCTAAATCCTCCAAATCCTGTCCATGCCAAGCAGCAGTACAGAAATAGCTGAGTGCCGTGCCAGAGGCTCGTCTCTCACTGGCTCCCCAAGTTGTCTGACCGACCGCTGAACCACACACACACACACACACACACACACCACGAGGATTCACTCCTCCATCATGTAGTCATCAAACAATCCAGAGGCTTTCTGCTGGAGCATATTCAGCAGGCTCCACATCATAACAGAATGCTACAGATTTAACAGGGAATGTATAGAAACAAAACAACGGTTGTCAAATGCCACAGAATGCATTTCAATTCCACAACTTGCGTTTCTATCTGCGCCCACTAAAATACCACCGTTAGAATAGTCTCAGGCAGCGAAGGAATGTTTATTAGCACGACATCATTCCCATCACAGAGAAAATATAATATTGAGAAGAAACAGTTTAGGCATACTAAGCAGGGAAGGACCTTTCAGGGGAAAAACACTTGTTAGCCTGGAATTAGGATTTTAGTTTTTCCTCAGATAATTCAGACAGGCCCCTCATTCGCCTCTAGCGATATCCTCCCTCTCAGAGGCTTTGAGAATGGTGGACTATGCAGAGAGGTGATAAATTGCTCCAGCCACTGGCCCTCGCCTTGGCTGCGCCTGCAGGGACAATACAGCAGTAGCCCGTGCCAAGGTGAGGCTGATGATGCTCGTCTACAAAAATAATGGACTCCACCCACCCCGATAAAATGAACCCAGAGTGCCTTTGTCGCGAGAGGGTCAGGCAGACAAGCTGCCTATTGAAGTGTTTGGTCTGTTAGCTGTGCTTCTCTGGCAGTGAACAGCACTGTGCTGAACTGCAACGGATATCGAGGCCCTCCTTTTAAACTATAGCTCTTCATCAGGTTGTTTCTTTCCACCATTTGGCTTCAATGAAAAGAGTTCAACCCCTCACTCAAATAGTGTTGGTTGTAAAAGGGGCCAGGACAGTGGTCACCATAATGGTGATTTGTAGTTTCTCTGTAAATATTGAAAACAAACCCTATCAATACAAAACTGTTCTGAGAGGATTTTAGGCTGAACCAAGCTGATGATCCCAGGAATTTAACTATTGAATATAGACCTACATGTGAAGATGAATCACGAAGACGCCCAAAGCATGTTTCAATGCCCCATTTCTCCACTATTCCCATACTTCTGATTCTAGTACCAAAGATAAAAAATCTATAGGCCTAGTTCTCAGTTGAACAACATGTGCTTTTCCTGTAGTTTGATTATTTCTTTCATCTTTGAGAAAATAAGAGCTGTTCCATGTAAAACCGAACCCTTGAGTACCACCAAGTTCATAGGATGATGTTAACTATGGTGTCTAATGAAAGCTACAGAAGGCATCTATATTTAAGAAATCAAGGCATATATGTACACAGTTTAACTATTTTCTATCCTAAATATTAGGACTAAGCAAAGGCTTCGAACTCTATTCAAACAGATGGAAAAAGGGCCTTAGAAAACATTTACCAGAAAAAGTCTTAAGAGGTATCAGTAACACATCAAAACACAATCATGTTGATGTGAAGACCCCTGCCAGCTAACATCAACACACACACTGCCCTGTGCCTTAATTCTGTTATCAAAAACTTGCATACCTAAGATATTTTCCCATTTCTCTCATGAGGGAGGATAATGAAAGTTCACAAAAGTAACAAGTAAAGGTAGACCTACATATTAGCGATTTCACTAATATCTATTTGGTTATGAATTATTAAGTGATTCAAAACAATTATTTTACAAATTACTGCAATTGAATTGGCAACAATGGGAAAATCATAGTCACAAACCACTGTTGGGTCACCTGCTTACAGTCCTTCCTTCCACAACTCATAACGGTTCCCTCTCTCTTTCTACCATTTGGTGGTCAAAGCAAGTGTGACTACAGCCTGGACAAGCCCTCTCCATCCAGTTAATGTCACCTCTCCCGGCTACCTACTGACAACTACCCATGAGCCCCCGCTCTTTCCATTTACTGTAATCAGCTTCCTTACGCACTGAGCACCAACTGACATCAGGCATCCATGGACATTGAGAAGTATTCGGAATTTGGTCAGCCCCCCCCCGGCCTTGATTTCAACGTCCAAAGACGTTGATTTTTGGTCCGGTCCAGACCGGCCTTGATTTGGCCCAAACAGACATCCATGATTGGTTCAGATTTGGTAAAACATTTTTTTTAAATTAAAGTATAGTTCAGTAGAATAGAGTTCAGTACAGTACACAGTAAAGCACACAAGTTGAGTACACTAATTTACTGTACTCTACCGTACTACACTTGCGCTTTCCATGACAGACTGGACCTGGTGAAAGCTATGATCCCTTATTGATGTCACTTGTTAAATCCACTTCAATGAATGATTTTTAAGTCTTGAGACATGGTTTGTGCATGTTAGCCATTCAGAGGGTGAATGGGCAGGACAAAAATATGGAAGTACAACGCTGCTGGGTTTTTCACGCTCAACAGTTTCTCGTGTGTATCAGAGATGGTCTAACACCCAAAGGACATCCAGCCAACTTGACACGACTGTGGGAAACATTGGCATCAACATGGGCCAGCATCCCTTCAGAATGCTTTTGACAACCTGTAGAGCCCATGACCCGACAAATTGAAGCTGTTCTGAGGGAAAAAAGGGGAAACAGACATTTATGATTGATTCGGATTTGGTCCGGTCCAAACAAATTTGGTCTTGGGTGCTTGAGATGTCACTACAGACACCCTGGTTCGATTCCAGGCTGTATCACAACCGGCCGTGATTGGGAGTCCCATAGGGCGGCGCACAATTTCCCCAGCGTCGTTCGGGTTTGGCCGGCGTAGGCAGTCATTGTAAATAAGAATTTGTTCTTAACTGACTTGTCTAGTTAAATAAAGGTTACATTTATTTATATAATTTTCTATTTATTTTTAATAGCCAGTGTGTAGAATAATACCAAAATATGCAGAGGTCTATATTGCATATATCTACATTTGTGCGCCTTTAAGATACAACACTCTAATATCCATAATTATGCATTTATTTCTGCATAGTACAGATCAGGGACCCATGATGAAATTCTGTCACCTGCTGTAAATCCACTTCAATTAACAAAATACATGTTTTCAATGTCAAGGTGTCACATGTCATAGCTGACACCCCATTGTTTCGGCAGACAAATTTGAATCTTAATTCAGAGTAACGTTAGATATTTACCAGTGTTTGGAAAACATGGTCACCTAGCCAATACTGAATTAAGAAGCTGAAAATCAAACAAACGAAACAGAGAAACGTTACTGCACTGAGGAAGTACAAGTGACATGGACTCTAGCTATAAACAAAGCACCTTCAGAATTTAACGGAACATTTCCATTAGGTTGTAACTTACAGGTAGGTGGTCTACATGGGTAACCATGAGTAGCCAATGACTAATTATTGACATCCGAATGTGTTTATTCAATTGTCTGACAATGATCGATCAACCAAACAATGAGTTGAAATGACCAAAAATATGATACAAATGTAACAATTGCGCAATCTAGCTAATTTAGTTACATAGCTAGCTAGGAATAGGACGAAACACAAATCCTGGCTGTGGTTTCACCAGATGGTTTAGTTATTCTTATAACATTAAGTCAACCCGCTAGGTCCGTACCGTGGTTAACTAGCTAACTAATGTTAGCTTACATTAGATTAGTTATATGCAAATCAATTATGCTAACGAGCAACTACCTGACGTGCAGGCCGCAAAGAAGTAAACACTAACGTTAGCTAGGTAGCTAACACAACTAGCTGAAGTAACGTTAGCTAACCAACTTCATTTCCTAGCTGCTAGTTAGCTTAACGTTACCAATTTATCTAAGTTAATGTTAGCTGGCTAGCCAACTAGGCTAAATTAGTTAGAGCGTTATAGCCCAAGACGCCAACCACAATCTCGTTGTTACAAACACTCGCTTTGGCGCGGCTAACTGATAGGCACCACATCTGTCTTTGAAGTAAACATTAAAAATCAGTTAGCCAACTACGTTAAGGGTTGTGTCGTGTAACATTGTGTGCTGGCTAGGCGACCAAACAAAATTGCAATGGAACCCATATTGTGTGTTGCTGGCTAACGACATTGAAATGCAGCTAAGAATTGCTAACGTAAAGTGCAATTATTAATGTTATCTTCGTTTTACCTGTAGATCCGCAAACTCTTGACCTGCAACAGTGCGGATGACAGCACTAGCAAGTCACCCCGTCTTAGGCCCGTTTTCCTCTCAACAACCGACCGAGGAACCCGATTGAGCAAGGATGGGGGTGCAGGTGACTCGGGTTATCTTTTAGCGTTACGTGTCCACGTAGCTAGCTATCTGCAGAATATAGTACTTACTTTCTAATATCAACCTAATGTTAACCTCGAAGCCTACTGTCCGTTTTTTGATTGTACACAAGCTGTACTGATCCTGAGCCTGTTTCACACTCTTCCTCGTTCATCTGGCTACCTTTTCAGAGCGGACACAGGCTGGCCTTTACGGTACATTCTCTGACCAACCAAAATAATCGGAATCAGAACATCCGTGGAGAGGAAGGCCATCTTGTTGACAGGCAGCTGCACAAGGCCCACAGCCAATAGCAAGGCAGAGTCGATGGCGTGCCCATATATGGCATATATGGCCCCACTCACCCCCTTCTTTGCTCTCACCCCTCCCAATCTCTCAATTAAATTAAATTAAAAAGGGCTTTATTGGCATGGGAAACGTATAAGTACATTGCCAAAGCAAGTGAAATAGATAATAACACTCACAAGTTTCAAAGGAATAGACATTTCAAATGTCATATTATGGCAATGTACAGTGTTATAATGATGTGACAATAGTTAAAGTACAAAAGGGAAAATAAATAAACATAAATATGGGTTGTATTTACAATGGTGTTTGTTCTTCACTGGTTGCCCTTTTCTTGTGGCAACCAGTCACAAATATTGCTGCTATGATGGCACACCGTGGTATTTCACCCAATAGATATGGGAGTTTATCTAAATTTGATTTGTTTTGGAATTCTTTGTGGGTCTGTCTAATCTGAGGGAAATATGTGTCTCTAATATGGTCATACATTTTGGCAGGAGGTTAGGAAGTGCAGTTCAGTTTCCACCTAATTTTGTGTACAGCGTGCACATAGCCTCTCTCTCTGACACACACACACACAATGCTGCCGTAGATCCAATTTACAGTCATTAGCATTCAATACAACATGCTAGCAAATTGCAATACAACAAATGCAAAAGCATCAAGTTGCACATGCTATTCACTAAGCAAAACAAGTTGACATGACATCATGTAATGTCAACTAAAAAACTGTTTGCAATGAGAATGCAGAATAGCCTACTATGGAATGATATATGGCATTACAGTTTTATTACTATATATACACATGAAGGAAAAAGTAAGGAACCCTCAATGTGTCCCAGGTACATGTATATCATTATCCCAACATAATTATCTGACTGGTAAACAAATTCAACTTTTCTCCCACTGTATTTACAGTTTGAAAGTTTGAAACCATCAGCAATGCCACTTTGTTTTCCCCTGATCGAAACAATGTGTGAACTTTCTCTCAACAAAACTGTATACACTGACAGAAGACATTTGTATTTAAGGCTTTGCAATAAAGAGCTCAGGATGACGTACTATCAGTGTACAAAGAGTAGAAGATTGTTATAAGTCCTGTATATGTATTTGGAGATTTGATCATTGCTTGAGATTTGACAACAAAATACTAATGCTTTTAAGTGATTTATAATAAAAACTGTAAGAACCTAATATGCCAACATTTTATACAGCCTCTTCTTCAAATGCAAGATGGCCATGCATGCAAATGGTAGCACAGGTGGGGTTGTGTGTAGAAGGAGCTTAGAGCAGCTGATACAGCCCAGCAGAGGAGCAGACGGAACTGCTGAGTGTTGGGCTCCATGCATGAGCGCGCACTCACTTGTGTACACCAGCTTCAAACAGCTGAAAATACAATATTTTTGGTTATGGAATATATATTTCACAGCAGTTTAGATGGTACAATGATTCTATACACTATACTTGCTTATTTTGTCACAAACTGAAATTAAGCAAAATATTAGAATTTGATTAAACAGAAAATGGCGGAGTGATTTCAGTATAGTGCGTCTTTAATACTTTTCAATTGTTTTCAAATGGCTTTATGGTCACCACCACACCACAGTGTATGTGCAAAGTTTTAGACTGATCCAATGCACTTCCGTTCAAAATGTTATATCAAGACTGCCAAAATGTGCCTAATTTGTTTATTAATAACTTTGTTTAAAATTGTGCACTCTCCTCAAACAATAACATGGTATTCTTTCACTGTAAAAGTGACTGTAAATTGGACAGTGCAATATCAGATATGTCTATGTCCTGGGAAATTTTCTAGATACAAAATACATTTGCAACTACACGCCTTCCCTATAACAACATTCTCAGTAACAGTAAAAAAAAGTTTTACTTGCTAAGACTGTGAAATGCAGTTGTTTATCTACCTCTGTTAAATGCACTGACTGTAAGTCACTGAATAAAAGTGCCTGCTAAATGACCAAAATGCAAATGTAAAAATACAAATGGCAAAACACACTTGCTCCGAGTTGGAGCGAGCGGTCGCATCGGCACTTCGCTCCGCAGGTAGTATAACTTTTTCATTACATTTCATTATAGCACAACGGTTTGATTTGTCTAATCTTAGCAATTTCTTCTTAGCTAGCTACATAGCCGTCTTTGTATCAAAGATAATTGTGTAATTATCGTATTTCGCCGTCCTAACGTAGTCTTCACTAGCCAGCTAGCTAACGTCCACTGATTAGCTGCACTGGAGAAACTATTACACTCAACTGAACGACTTGATTAGTGTAGTGTTACCTAGCTACATAGCTGTCTTTGCTGTCTTCGTATCCAAGATAATTGTGTAGTTTAGAGCGTGTAGTCTTAGAGTGATTATCTTAATTTACCGAGGTTAGCTAGCCAGCTATTTGTCGTCCTTAACGTAGGAGACTCTGCTAGCTAGCCAACAGCTAGCCGACAGCTAGCCGACAGCTAGCCAACGTCTACCGAATAGACTCAACAACCCGGTCGCATTCACAGGTAGTATCACATTTTCATTTCATTTCATTACAGTACAACGGTTTGATTTGTTTGATCATAGCTAGCTACATAGCTAGCTACATAGCAGTCTTTGTATCAAAGATAATTGTGTAGTCTAGAGCGATTTTCTAGGTTAGCTAGCCAGCTATTGTCGTTCTTTTAACGCAACGTAACGTAAACAACACTGCTAGCTAGCCAGCTAGCCCCCGAATAGCAGCACTGTCGAAACTATTACACTCAACGGAACGACTTGATTAGTGTAGTGTCAACAACGCACCCACTGCCAGCTAGCCTACTTCAGCAGTACTGTATCATTTTAATCATTTTAGTCAATAAGATTCTTGCTACGTAAGCTTAACTTTCTGAACATTCGAGACGTGTAGTCCACTTGTCATTCCAATCTCCTTTGCATTAGCGTAGCCTCTTCTGTAGCCTGTCAACTATGTGTCTGTCTATCCCTGTTCTCTCCTCTCTGCACAGACCATACAAACGCTCCACACCGCGTGGCCGCGGCCACCCTAATCTGGTGGCCCCAGCGCGCACGACCCACGTGGAGTTCCAGGTCTCCGGTAGCCTCTGGAACTGCCGATCTGCGGCCAACAAGGCAGAGTTCATCTCAGCCTATGCCTCCCTCCAGTCCCTCGACTTCTTGGCACTGACGGAAACATGGATCACCACAGACAACACTGCTACTCCTACTGCTCTCTCTTCGTCCGCCCACGTGTTCTCGCACACCCCGAGAGCTTCTGGTCAGCGGGGTGGTGGCACCGGGATCCTCATCTCTCCCAAGTGGTCATTCTCTCTTTCTCCCCTTACCCATCTGTCTATCGCCTCCTTTGAATTCCATGCTGTCACAGTTACCAGCCCTTTCAAGCTTAACATCCTTATCATTTATCGCCCTCCAGGTTCCCTCGGAGAGTTCATCAATGAGCTTGATGCCTTGATAAGCTTCTTTCCTGAGGACGGCTCACCTCTCACAGTTCTGGGCGACTTTAACCTCCCCACATCTACCTTTGACTCATTCCTCTCTGCCTCCTTCTTTCCACTCCTCTCATCTTTTGACCTCACCCTCTCACCTCCCCCCCTACTCACAAGGCAGGCAATACACTTGGCCTCATCTTTACTAGATGCTGTTCTTCCACTAACCTCATTGCAACTCCCCTCCAAGTCTCCGACCACTACCTTGTATCCTTTTCCCTCTCGCTCTCATCCAACACCTCCCACACTGCCCCTACTCGGATGGTATCGCGCCGTCCCAACCTTCGCTCTCTCTCCCCAGCTACTCTCTCCTCTTCCATCCTATCATCTCTTCCCTCTGCTCAAACCTTCTCCAACCTATCTCCTGATTCTGCCTCCTCAACCCTCCTCTCCTCCCTCTCTGCATCCTTTGACTCTCTATGTCCCCTATCTTCCAGGCCGGCTCGGTCCTCCCCTCCCGCTCCGTGGCTCGATGACTCATTGCGAGCTCACAGAACAGGGCTCCGGGCAGCCGAGCGGAAATGGAGGAAAACTCGCCTCCCTGCGGACCTGGCATCCTTTCACTCCCTCCTCTCTACATTTTCCTCCTCTGTCTCTGCTGCTAAAGCCACTTTCTACCACTCTAAATTCCAAGCATCTGCCTCTAACCCTAGGAAGCTCTTTGCCACCTTCTCCTCCCTCCTGAATCCTCCTCCCCCTCCCTCCTCTCTGCAGATGACTTCGTCAACCATTTTGAAAAGAAGGTCAACGACCTCCGATCCTCGTTTGCTAAGTCAAACGACACCGCTGGTTCTGCTCACACTGCCCTACCCTGTGCTCTGACCTCTTTCTCCCCTCTCTCTCCAGATGAAATCTCGCGTCTTGTGACGGCCGGCCGCCCAACAACCTGCCCGCTTGACCCTATCCCCTCCTCTCTTCTCCAGACCATTTCCGGAGACCTTCTCCCTTACCTCACCTCGCTCATCAACTCATCCCTGACCGCTGGCTACGTCCCTTCCGTCTTCAAGAGAGCGAGAGTTGCACCCCTTCTGAAAAAACCTACACTCGATCCCTCCGATGTCAACAATTACAGACCAGTATCCCTTCTTTCTTTTCTCTCCAAAACTCTTGAACGTGCCGTCCTTGGCCAGCTCTCCCGCTATCTCTCTGAATGACCTTCTTGATCCAAATCAGTCAGGTTTCAAGACTAGTCATTCAACTGAGACTGCTCTCCTCTGTATCACGGAGGCGCTCCGCACTGCTAAAGCTAACTCTCTCTCCTCTGCTCTCATCCTTCTAGATCTATCGGCTGCCTTCGATACTGTGAACCATCAGATCCTCCTCTCCACCCGCTCCGAGTTGGGCATCTCCGGCGCGGCCCACGCTTGGATTGCATCCTACCTGACAGGTCGCTCCTACCAGGTGGCGTGGCGAGAATCTGTCTCCTCACCACGCGCTCTCACCACTGGTGTCCCCAGGGCTCTGTTCTAGGCCCTCTCCTATTCTCGCTATACACCAAGTCACTTGGCTCTGTCATAACCTCACATGGTCTCTCCTATCATTGCTATGCAGACGACACACAATTAATCTTCTCCTTTCCCCCTTCTGATGACCAGGTGGCGAATCACATCTCTGCATGTCTGGCAGACATATCAGTGTGGATGACGGATCACCACCTCAAGCTGAACCTCGGCAAGACGGAGCTGCTCTTCCTCCCGGGAAGGACTGCCCGTTCCATGATCTCGCCATCACGGTTGACAACTCCATTGTGTCCTCCTCCCAGAGCGCTAAGAACCTTGGCGTGATCCTGGACAACACCCTGTCGTTCTCAACCAACATCAAGGCGGTGGCCCGTTCCTGTAGGTTCATGCTCTACAACATCCGCAGAGTACGACCCTGCCTCACACAGGAAGCGGCGCAGGTCCTAATCCAGGCACTTGTCATCTCCCGTCTGGATTACTGCAACTCACTGTTGGCTGGGCTCCCTGCCTGTGCCATTAAACCCCTTCAACTCATCCAGAACGCCGCAGCCTGTCTGGTGTTCAACCTTCCCAAGTTCTCTCACGTCACCCGCTCCTCCGTTCTCTCCACTGGCTTCCAGTTGAAGCTCGCATCCGCTACAAGACCATGGTGCTTGCCTACGGAGCTGTGAGGGGAACGGCACCTCAGTACCTCCAGGCTCTGATCAGGCCCTACACCCAAACAAGGGCACTGCGTTCATCCACCTCTGGCCTGCTCGCCTCCCTACCACTGAGGAAGTACAGCTCCCGCTCAGCCCAGTCAAAACTGTTCGCTGCTCTGGCCCCCCAATGGTAGAACAAACTCCCTCACGACGCCAGGACAGCGGAGTCAATCACCACCTTCCGGAGACACCTGAAACCCCACCTCTTTAAGGAATACCTAGGATAGGATAAGTAATCCCTCTCACCCCCCCCCCCTTTAAGATTTAGATGCACTATTGTAAAGTGACTGTTCCACTGGATGTCATAAGGTGAATGCACCAATTTGTAAGTCGCTCTGGATAAGAGCGTCTGCTAAATGACTTAAATGTAAATGTATTATTATTGGCCTTGTTTCATAGGCTCATTAGAATAATACCCAGCATGCCTTGCAAGTGTTCACTGGGGTGGGGTGAGGGGTGGGGGGGTTGAGGATTACAGGAGTAATAAAGGCCTAGTTCACAAACCTTGTTGTGTAATTATGTTTTATTTTTTATGGAGTGATGCATTACCCTCAGCACCCCTACTTCCCATGGCTATGTTTGCAGGTGGTTTCATGGACAAATGTGCCTTTGTTTAAAGGAGAATATTGTTGAGCTATTGCATTACTTGGCTGCTGTGTAGGAATTTCCTATGTTTATCCCAAAAGATACTCATCATCAGCAGTTGTGGTGTGCAGGTAAAATCCCCAGGGAAGCCAAGCCAGGGAGAAAAATTCCCTATTACAACCTGTGTTGTGATAATAGAGTACCAATTATGAGTCATAATACCTATAAAACCTAAAGGTCAAACAGGGAAATGGTTCCAATCGATTTTCCACCATTCATTTTCAATTTTAGAAACCCTTAAAAGAAGGGAATAAGGGCTGTTTCACGTAGGCTTACACTGGCATGACGTTTTAAAAACCATGTAAATCTCTCAAGAACAAGGTGATTTTTATCAAGATATATTTGCCTGTTTTTAACCCCCAAAAATGAAATGTTAATTAGCTGCTAATGTGGCTATCATAAAGAACTACAAATGCCATGATGATCTGGATGAGACTGCCGAATCGAGGCAAAGAATATGGTAAGAATATGTTCCGGGATTCTTCCGATGGCATTGAGGACTACACCACATCAGTCACTGGCTTTATCAATAAGTGCATCGAGGACGTCGTCCACACAGTGACCATACGTACATACCCCAACCAGAAGCCATGGATTACAGGCAACATTCACACTGGGCTAAAGGGTAGAGCTGCCGTTTTCAAGGAGCAGGACTCTAACCCTAGACCCATTCCAATTTGCATAGCGCACCAGCAGATCCACAGATGATGCAATCTTTATTGCACTCCACACTGCCCTTTCACACCTGGACAAAAGGAACACCTATGTGAGAATGCTATTCATTGACTACAGCTTAGCGTTCAACACCATAGTGCCCTCAAAACCCATCACTAAGCTAAGGACCCTGGGACTAAACACCTCCCTCTGCAACTGTATCCTGGAGTTCCTGATGGGCCGCCCCCAGGTGGTAAGGGTAGGTAACAACACATCCGCCACGCTGATCCTCAACACGGGGGCCCCTCAGGGGTGCGTGCTCAGTCCCCTCCTGTACTCCCTGTTCACTCATGACTGCATGGCCAGGCATGACTCCAACACCATCATTAAGTTTGCTGATGACAACAGTGGTAGGCCTGATCACCGACAACGATGAGGCAGCCTAGAGACCTGACCGTGTGGTGCAAGGATAACAACCTCTCCCTCAACGTGATCAAGACAAAGGAGATGATTGTGGACTACATGAAAAGGAGGACCGAACATGCCCCCAGTCTCATCCACAGGGCTGTAGTGGAGCAGGTTGAGAGCTTCAAGTTCCTTGGCGTCCACATCACCAACAAACTAACATGGTCCACGCACACCAAGACAGTCGGGAAAAGGGTACGACAAAACGTATTCCCCCTTAGGAGACTGAAAAGATTTGGCATGGGTCCTGAGATCCTCAAAATGTTTTACAGCTGCACCATCAAGAGCATCCTGACGGGTTGCATCACTGCCTGGTATGGCAACTGCCCAGCCTCCGACCGCAAGGCACTACAGAGGGTAGTTCGTACGGCCCAGTACATCACCAGGGCCAAGCTTCCTGCCATCTAGGTCCTCTATACCAGGCGGTGTCAGAGGAAGGCCCTAAAAATCCAGCCACCCTAATCATAGAAAGAAAGAAAGAATCCAGCCACCCTAATCATAGACTGTTCTCTCTGCTACCGCAAGGCAATCGGTACCGGAGCGCCAAGTCGAGGTCCAAGAGGCTTCTATTGGCGTGATCCTGGACAACAAACTGTCGTTCTCAACTAATATCAAGGCGGTGGCCCGTTCCTGTAGGTTCATGCTCTACAACATCCGCAGAGTACGACCCTGCCTCACACAGGAAGCGGCGCAGGTCCTAATCCAGGCACTTGTCATCTCCCGTCTGGATTACTGCAACTCGCTGTTGGCTGGGCTCCCTGCCTGTGCCATTAAACCCCTACAACTCATCCAGAACGCCGCAGCCCGTCTAGTGTTCAACCTTCCCAAGTTCTCTCACGTCACCCCGCTCCTCCGCTCTCTCCACTGGCTTCCAGTTGAAGCTCGCATCCGCTACAAGACCATGGTGCTTGCCTACGGAGCTGTGAGGGGAACGGCACCTCAGTACCTCCAGGCTCTGATCAGGCCCTACACCCAAATAAGGGCACTGCGTTCATCCACCTCTGGCCTGCTCGCCTCCCTACCACTGAGGAAGTACAGTTCCCGCTCAGCTCAGTCAAAACTGTTCGCTGCTCTGGCTCCCCAATGGTGGAACAAACTCCCTCACGACGCCAGGACAGCGGAGTCAATCACCACCTTCCGGAGACACCTGAAACCCCACCTCTTTAAGGAATACCTAGGATAGGATAAAGTAATCCTTCTCACCCCCCCCTTAAAATATTTAGATGCACTATTGTAAAGTGGTTGTTCCACTGGATGTCACTACCCCCAAGCAATAAGACTCCTGAACAGCTAATCTAAGGGCTACCCAGACCCCTCTGCTGTTACTATGTTTATTAGCTATATATATCAGAGCAGGAGATGTTCACCCCTCTGCGTCCAGACTGCAAATGAATTACGCATGCAGGAAGCCACTGCTGGCTGATCCTGCCCTGGCTTACATTCAGGGCGGGATGTAAATGTAAAATGTTTTTTGTCTAAAAATAAATCACTGCATTTGACTCACACAGCCTCTGTCACTTACTCACCTTGTCCACTGTGTGTGTGCCTCTTTGTGACACAAGCTAAACATCTAGCTGGCTAGCTCATGTCTCAGTCTAAACTGTACACTCAAAAATACAGAAAGTAGTGGGAATCAAACCCTGAATTTAAAGGCTGGTTGAAGCAGTGTATTGGAGATGATACACGGGCATACTGCCTGTATTTTAAGGCTGATTTCAAAGCCAAACTTGATGTAAAAAAAACACATGACAACTCAAAAACATACTCAAAAGGCAAAGCCTTATAACAGTTCCACCCAAAACAAGCTGCCATTTATGGTTTAAAAAATTGACTCAGCAAAAAAGGCTGAGGCCACCATGGCATTAGCTATCGCTGAACACTGATTGTTCCATGCTGGCATGTGATCACATTGGAGAAGCATGTAGAGCTGCTCTCTCAGACTCCACTACTGCTACCCACTTGAAAATGCACAAAGTGCACAGAAATTATTAATGGTGTTCTAGCACCATACTTTCTGAAAAGGTTGGTTGCAGATGTGGTTGACCAGCGTTTCAGCCTCCTCCTCGATGAGTCCATGGGATGTAAGTGTTTCTAAGTACCTGGGGGTTATGATAAGGTACTTTAGTGACACCAAGCAGACAATTGTATCAACATGTCTGGGGCTTGTTGAGTTGGAGAGAAGAGATGCCAAATCTATAGCCCGTGCTGTTGTAGCTTTCCTCGAGAAGTGTTGTCTTAAAAAAGAGAAACTCCTGGGGATAGGAACTGACAATGCCTCTTATGACGGGGATTGACAATGGGGTCCATAATGTGCTGAAGGAGGAGTATGGCCTCAAATATCTGGTTCTTATTCGCTGTGTGTGCCACTCTCTGCAGCTTGCTCATTTGTAGTTCTAAACATATTTAGGGTGTTTTTACTCACGTTTTTGTCTCTCCCGTTTTTGTCTCTCCTCTCTCCTACAGCGTCCATCACAATTACATGCACATGGCCAATTATGCAAATTAGGCGATGGCGTCATTTAGCGACTTCCAGCCACTTTTAGGACAGCCAATAGCTACTTTCCTTACTGAGGAGTTGGCAACACTGGGTCGCTAGCTTCTCTTGCATTCATTCAATGCCACGGGCGTCAACAAGATCATACTCATTTTGCCCAGACGGCTGGCGCTGGCTGGCTGCTGCAACATAGCATCAGATAGATGGGCTAAACATAAAGAGACAGAGGGACACTGTTTCGCTCGCTTGGGTGCTTTCTCGATGAGATGAGATTTAGCCTCTTGCGAATTGAATGACATTATGAAACTCAGAGAGACGAAATATAAATTATTGTATATATTTTTTTTCCTTGGTCAATTTTTGGGGGAAGCCTGGCTTTCCTTTGCATCCATAAATACACGCCACTGAGCATCAGCACCATCCTCAAGATTTTTAAACTACATTCCAAACACCAGCATGCTCCCTCATGATACGCCCATTAATATGTTATTAGCCATTAGGTTGTCGTAGCCACACCTTTCACTTCTCTGATTTGTTCAGTGGACAGACGTTCCTCCGTCAATCACACATTAAATCATTGAAACCTGGCGTAGGATTGGTCTAGTGATATTACGCCGGCCTTATCCTATTTTGCCCGGCGCAGTTGGACCACAGGCACGTCTGTCAATCTAGTTAAACCTCTATTTCCGGGTCTGAAAGTTGTTGCAAAACAGCCTCCATTGACTTCACGGGCAAGAGGACAGTCGTCAGCTACTGCACATGCTATAGAAAGCATCCCTTCAATAGTAAGTGACTGACAATTCCTCGGTATATTTTAAACTTATCTATCTAAAGTTAACTAAGTGATTCATTAGCGTTGATGTTGGGGTGTGAAGACTAACTAGCTAACTTAGTAGATAACTTATCTATGCATTCAACGTTACCCAAATTAAAAATCGAAATTTTGCCTCTTTATATTCGATAGTGGTGCAGTTACGACACAATCTTCACTTGGTAATCAAACGACAACGTCTTTGGGAAAGCATATGAGTTACTTATATAGCCTGTGAGGAGTGCAGGTCGAAGACACACGTGTGTGCATTACATGTCATGCATACTGAATCTTCTTCAATGATAAGCCAAGCTTAGACTAAATATATAGGTAGCTAGATTGCTTAAAGTGTGTGTGTGTGTGTGTGTGTGTGTGTGTGTGTGTGTGTGTGTGTGTGTGTGTGTGTGTGTGTGTGTGTGTGTGTGTGTGTGTGTGTGTGTGTGTGTGTGTGTGTGTGTGTGTGTGTGTGTGTGTGTGTGTGTGTGTGCAGAGATGCTAGCTGAGGTGTTTCAGGTGCTGCGGGGAGCAGGGAAGGTTGGCCAAGCGTTTGCCAACACCCAGGGGGAGATGCTGAGGCTAATGGGCTGTAACTCCACGCTGGGCACTGGGGTCAAAGCTTCCCAGGAGGTGGTCGAGGGCGTGATTGGCACAGTCATGGGTGGTTCTGCCATGGTATGCTCACACGGGAGAGAAGGGGGCCTTTCTGCACACATCAAATAAATAGACGTACACACATTATCACAGTTCAATGCCCTTTTCAGCTTTCAGGCTGCATAAAGTGTTTTAGTACTCTGCCTAATACAGTTGCGTGCACCATGGTGTCTATTGCCTGCCGTGTCATTGAATGAGGCACTGAAAGTGACGTTTTCCATATTCAGCAACAGTCTATCAAGGATGATGTGTTCCCTGATGCTGAGGGATGGGAGGAAATGGACCCGGATGAGGCTGCTAAATGGGCTGTGGGCTCTGAATTCCCCCCAGGCCCAGGGGCCACAGAGATGCCCAGCGGAGTTCCTACCAGCACAGCCCGGGGTCCAGGGGGAGCAGGCTTGCCCGGCCAAAGTGCCCGGTTCCTGCACATCGCCTCGACGCAACACCACACCAGGTTTGTCCATGACTCGGTAGTGGCCAGACTCACCCCAGAGGACATCAAGAAGGCCAGGGAGTCCAAGCAGGCACTCTCCAAGCCTATTGTTAAGCAGAAGGTCAGTGATGTATGCTTACCTCCTGGGCTGGCATTGTGGTTGTAAATCATGATGGGGACATTGGGGGTTAAGTTGGTCTTTGCTATATTAGGAAATCATTCCCCATTTTCTAAAGAAGTATGCAATGGTGGTCTTTATACATACATTTATACATATACATTTATACTACTGTACTGTGCTCCTCATGAATATTGTAAATCTAAATATATCCTTTGAGATGAACCAGTTTCATATAGGCCTACCGATTTGGTACTGTATTATTCCAGGTATGTGCTATAGCTGAAACATGGTGGCATGTAGTCTCTCAGGCCCTTATGTTATGTAACATCTCTTGCTGTGCAGTGTTATCCTTTGGCACGAGACTGGTCTTTTAGCCTAAAATAATTTAGATGTTGCAGGTTGTAGCTCAAATGAGCTAATTTGATTATGTTTGGTGTTAGATATTGTTTTAATGGAAGTCTCATTTTAACAGCTTAGTGATCGTGCAAGAGAGAGGAAGGTCCCTGCCACGAGAATCAGCAGGCTGGTCAACTTCGGGGGTAAGAGTTTCACTGCAGTAAATGGAAATCAACACCAGATATTGCAGTTTTATTAGGTACATCTATAGAATGCCATACAACCGATGCCTAAAGAAACATGACCCAGCCAGCATGCAGCTATATTACAATCAATCAAAATTTATAGTACATTATTAAATCAACCATTATAGTCATTACATCATTGCACAGCCCAGTTCCCATGACCTTGATTTTACTGGGGCTAAGCTGCCTGCCATCCAGGACCTCTACATCAGGCGGTGTCAGAGGAAGGCCCTAAAAATTGTTAAAGACCACAGCCACCCCAGTCATAGACTGTTCTCTCTACTACCACATGGCAAGTGGTACCGGAGTGTCAAGTCTAGGACAAAAAGGCTTCTCTGACTTAAATGGCACATGTGTATGATGGCCAGACAAAGGAGAGATCAGTGTGCGTCTCAAGTGAAACAATGTAGTGTTTGGCACACTTCCTTATGTCTGTCTCGTTGGCAGGTCTGGCAGTTGGGCTGGGACTAGGTGCCATTGCAGAGGTGGCGAAGCAGTCTATGGGAGCCAAGCGTGCAGGTACAGTTGAATTCGGAAGTTTACATACACCTTAACCAAATACATTTGAACTCCGTTTTCACAATTCCCGACATTTAATCCCAGTAAAAATTCCCCGTTTTAGGTCAGTTAGAATCACCACTTTATGTTAAGAATGTGAAATGTCAAAATAATAGGAGAGAGTGATTAATTTCAGCTTTTATTTCTTTCATCACATTCCCAGCGGGTCATAACTTTACATACACTCAATTAGTATTTGGTAGCGTTGCCTTTAAATTGGTTCAAACATTTCGGGTAGCCTTCCACAAGCTTCCCACAATAAGTTGGGTGAATTTTGGCCCATTCCGCCTGACAGAGCTGGTGTAACATGAGTCAGGTTTGTAGACCTCCTTGCCCGTACATATGCTTTTTCAGTTCTGCCAACAAATGTTCTATAGGATTGAGGTCAAGGCTTTGTGATGGCCACTCCAATACCTTGACTTTGTTGTCCTTAAAAACATTTTGCCACAACTGTGTAAGAATGCTTGGGGTCACTGTCCATTTGGAAGACCCGTTTGCGACCAAGCTTTAACTTCCTGACTGATGTCTTGAGATGTTGCTTCAATATATCCACATAATTTTTTTCACCAATCCCTCCTGCAGCAAAGCACCCCCACAACATGATGCTGCCACCCCTGTGCTTCACGATTGGGATGATGTTTTTCGGCTGGCAAGCCTCCCCCTTTTTCCTCCAAACATAACGATGGTCATTATGGCCATCGTTATGGATTTTTACTTTTTGCACCAAAGTACGTTCATCTCTAGGAGACAGAACGCGTCTCCTTCCTGAGCAGTATGACGGCTGCGTGGTCCCATGGTGTTTATACTTGCGTACTATTGTTTGTACAGATGAACGTGGTACCTTCATGTGTTTGGAAATTGCTCCCAAGGATGAACCAGACTTGTGGAGGTCTAAAATATGTTTTCTGAGGTCTTGGCTGATTTCTTTAGATTATCCCATGATGTCAAGCAAAGAGGCACTGGGTTTGAATGTAGGCCTTGAAATACATCCACAAGTACACCTCCAATTGAGTCAAATAATGTCAAATAATGTCAATTAGCCTATCACAAGCTTCTAAAGCCATGACATCATTTTCTGGAATTTTCCAAGCTGTTTAAAGGAACAGTCAACTTAGTGTATGTAAACCTTTGATCCACTGGAATTGTGATGCAGTGAATTCATCTATCTGTAAACCATTGTTGGAAAAATGACTTGTGTCATGCACAAGGTAGATGTTGTAACAGACTTTCCAAAACTGTAGTTTGTTAACAAGACATTTGTGGAGTGGTTGGAAAAACGAGTTTTAATGACTCCAACCTAAGTGTATGTAAACTTCCGACTTCAACTGTAGGTTCCTCCAAGCATCTCTGAAACACCCTGAGATGAAGAAGCTGCGTGATAGGTTGTTCGATTGATCGCCAGGCTTGGCATTGTACTGAATCTAGACTGATTTTGAAGTTCCTCTCACTATGGCTTGGTTCACCATTGAATGTTATGATATACAGTATTTCTCATGTAAGAGTTTACTCTGGTCTTGCTCATGAATTTAGACCTTGGTTTGTTTTACTGAATGCTTGCTTCTCTCCTTCATTGCGATTCCGTAATAAACTCAACCATGTCTCTCTCAGAGGGTGCCCTGTTGGACTCTCCTCTCCTGTCCGAGGCCAATGCCGAGAGGATAGTGGACACCTTGTGCAAAGTCAGAGGGGCAGCCCTCAAAATAGGACAGATGCTCAGTATACAAGGTATAATGGTCTACCCCTCCCCTCTGTCACCCATCACATTTATCTTTGATGAATTCAATTGGAATACTTGTTTGATGGTTATGCTGCATCTATAAAGGCATTGTAGATGCTACATTACATCCTATGTAAAGTATTACCAATTCAACACATTATGCATGCTAGGTCAAATGTAACATGTGTTGTGTTCTTCCTGGTAGATAACTCCTTCATAAACCCCCAGCTACAGAAGATCTTTGAGCGAGTCCGACAGAGCGCGGACTTCATGCCCGCCTGGCAGATGAATGTGAGTCATGCATACACTGAAATGATTATAAAAATAAATGTATTTATCCTTTTATTGAACTAGGCAAGTCAGTTAATAACAAATTCTCATTTACAATGAAGGCCTACACCGGCCACACCCGGACGATGCTGGGCCAATTGTGCGCCTCCCTAGAGGACTCCCGATCACGGCCGGCTGTGATACAGCCAGGATGTCCGTAGTGACGTCTCTAGTGCAGTGCCTTAGATTGCTGCTCCTATCGGGAGTATTCTTGAACTTCAGATATTTGTCACGCCTTGGTCATTGTATTTTGTGTTTTTGTTATATGTTTGGGTAGGCCAGGGTGTGACATGGGTTTATATGTTGTGTTTCGCATTGGGGTTTGTAATATTTGGGATCGCGGCTGATTAGGGGTGTGTCTAGTTAGGCTTGGCTGCCTGAGGCGATTTTCAATCAGAGTCAGGTGCTTGTCGTTGTCTCTGATTGGGAACCGTATTTAGGTAGCCTGAGTTCGCGTTGTATTTTGTGGGTGTTTGTACCTGTCTCTGTGTAGTAGTCACCAGATAGGCTGTAATTAGTTTCACGTTTCGTTTGTTGTTTTCGTATTTCAGTTATTTCATTACCGTTTTCATTTATTAAAGTCATGAGTAACCTACACGCTGCATTTCGGTCTGACTCTCTTCTTACAACAGACGAACGTCGTTACAATATTGTACAGTAATATTGGACATTCCACTGCTACGACTGTTAGCAAGTCATTTTGGAATCGAATTGAACTCCAACACTCTCCGATCTGCTGTGTATGTGACTGCAGAAAGTTCTGGAGGAGGAGCTAGGTGCGGGCTGGAGGGAGAAGCTGTCGTCGTTTGCCGAAAAGCCCTTCGCCGCCGCCTCCATTGGCCAGGTGCATCACGGAATGCTGCAGGACGGCAGGGAGGTCGCCATGAAGATCCAGGTGAGGGATCCCGTACTCTTTGACATCCAAAGAGAACCGGGCTGCGTTTCCAGGTTCAGTAGTATAGCATCAATAGTATCAGTCAATAACCCATGAATAGATTAGGTTTTATTTGTAGATTATTTATCTTTGGCTGAAAAGAAGAAGAAAAAACGACCTAAAATCCCGATCCCTAGTTAAGGGTTGGTTTCCTCTTTTTAACAGTAACTTGTAAAACATGTTCTTGTTCTGGGAAAGAGATTATCGCAGGGTTTTTGTCACGGGAGCTCTAAGATTAGATTCTTGTTATTCTCAGACAGTCTTTGTTGTTTTCTCATGTAATTCTGGATGTCTGTTCTCGCTCTCTCTCTCTCAGTACCCAGGAGTAGTTGAGAGCATCCACAGTGACATCAACAACCTGATGTCTGTGCTGAAGATGAGTATTGTTCTACCAGAAGGTAAGGGTTCAGAAATCCAAACTAATAATAATGTATACAACTTATATAGTGCTTTTCATTAGTGAAATAATCTACTTGAATGCTTTGTAGTGAGAAAGATATCCTCGTACTTGGGAAAATGCCCCCAGGAGGCTGCCTTACATTGACATTTATTTTCTCACAGGCTTGTTTGCAGACAGTAGTCTAGAAGTCCTTCAAAGAGAGCTGGCGTGGGAGTGCGACTACAAGAGAGAGGCGGAGAGTGCCAAGCATTTTAAGTAAGCCCTACACCACTGAGTCTGTCATGATGTCTCTTCAGAAGGATAATTAACTTGAATAGCCTGTAGTAGTCCTCTTAGTGTATCCAAATGTTACTATACAGTGAGTATAAATTAAATGCCACTTTTCACAGTATTGGGGAAGCTGGCCCTCTTGTGATTTCTATCTTTATTTATTTAAGTTCCTGTCAGGATGATACGCTCTCTAATGCACTGTGAATCTGATGGTAGTACAATTTGTGGGCCTGTTGTGTATTGATGCATAGCAATGTACCAGCTCAGTCCTGTTGAGGAGATTAATGATTTCTGCTTGCCTCTGGCCTCAGGTCACTTCTGGCGGATGACCCATTTTTCCACGTGCCATTTGTGGTGGACGAGCTCTCAGGAAGGAGGGTTCTGGCCATGGAGCTGGTGTCAGGGGTACCACTGGACAGCTGTGTGGATCTGGATCAGGAGACAAGGAATCAGGTTAGAGTTGACCTCCACCCAGGAGAATAAACATTGGGTAAATGTGGTTAATGGCCTTTTCCCCTGTAGCGCTGTGGGGTGATGTTGTGGCCACAGCATTGCCTAACCTTAGTCTAACTCCTCTGACTGTCCATAACTCAGAGTTCCCAAACTCGGCCCCGCGGACTCGAAGGGGTACACGTTTAGATTTTTTTGCCCTAATAGTACTAGAGGTTGACCGATTATGATTTTTCAGCGCCAATACCGATTATTTGAGGAGCAAAAAAAACGATACCGATTTGAACGGCCGGATTATTATTTATTTATTTAGTTAATTTTTTATATATATATTTGTAATAATGACAATTACAACAATACTTAATGAACACTTTTTTAAAACTTAATATAATACATCAATAAAATCTATTCAGTCTCAAAAAATAATGAAACATGTTCAATTTGGTTTAAATAATGCAAAAGCACAGTTTTGGAGAAGAAAGTAAAAGTGCAATATGTGCCATGTAAAAAAGCTAACGTTTAAGTTCCTTGCTCAAAACATGAGAATATATGAAAGCTGGTGGCTCCTTTTTAACACGACTCTTCAATATTCCCAGTTAAGAAGTTTTAGGTAGTATTTATTATAGGACTACTTCTCTCTCTACCATTTTGTATTTCATATGCCTTTGACTATTGGATGTTCTTATAGGCACTATACTATTGCCAACCTAATCTCGGGAGTTGATAGGCTTGAAGTCATAAACAGCCTATCAACAGAAGAGCTGCTGGCAAACGCAGGAAAGTGCTATTTGAATGAATGGTTACGAGCATGCTGCTGCCTACCACCGCTCAGTCAGACTGCACTATCAAATCATAGACTTAATTATAATAAACATACAGAAATACGAGCCTTAGGTCATTAATATGATCAAATCCGGAAACTATAATTTAGAAAACAAAACGTTTAATCTTTCAGTGAAATACTGAACCGTTCCGTATTTTATTGAATGGGCGGCAACCCTAAGCTAAATATTGCTGTAACATTGCACAACCTTCAATGTTATGTCATAATTATGTAAAAATTTGGCTAATTAATTACGGTCTTTGTTAGGAAGAAATCGTCTTCACACAGTTCGCAACGAGCCAGGCGGCCCAAACTGCTGCACATACTATGCTTGCACAGAATGCAAGAGAAGTGACACAATTTCTCTCGTTAAAATAAATTAATGTTGTTATGTTTTTTCTTGTGTATTGATTTTAAGAAAAGCATTGACGTTTATGGGTAGGTACTAGAGGTCGACCGATTATGATTTTTTTCAAGGCCAATACCGATTATTTGGAGGACCAAAAAAGCCGATACCGATTAATCGGACAATTTTTTTTTTTGTAATAATGACAATTACAACAATACTGAATGAACACTTATTATAATACATCAATAAAATATATTTAGCCTCTTTTAAATCCTTCAAAAACAAAGTGTTGGAGAAGAAAGTAAAAGTGAAATATGTGCTATGTAAGAAAGCTAACGTTTCAGTTCCTTGCTCAGAACATGAGAACATATGAAAGCTGGTGGTTCCTTTTAACATGAGTCTTCAATATATCCACGTAAGAAGTTTTAGGTTGTAGTTATTATAGGACTATTTCCCTCTATACCATTTGTATTTCATTAACCTTTGACTAATTGATGTTCTTTTAGGCACTTTAGTATTGCCAGTGTAACAGTATAGCTTCAGTCCCTCTCCTCGCTCCTCCCTGGGCTCGAACCAGCAACACAACGACAACAGCCACCATCAAAGCAGCGTTACCCAAGCAGAGCAAGGGGAACAACCACCCCAAGGCTCAGAGCGAGTGAAGTTTGAAGCGCGCGCTAACTAGCTAGCCACCAGCCTGATTACACCAGCCTCATCTCGGGAGTTGATAGGTTTGAAGTCATAAACAGCGCAATGCTTGACGCACAACGAAGAGCTGCTGGCAAAACGCATGAAAGTGCTGTTTGAATGAATGTTTACGCGCCTGCTTCTGCCTACCACCGCTCAGTCAGATACTTAGATACTTGTATGCTTGTGTGCTAAGTCAGATTATATGCAACGCAGGACACGCTAGATAATATCTAGTAATATCGTCAACCATGTGTAGTTAACTAGTGATTATGATTGATTGTTTTTATATAATATACGTTTAATGCTAGCTAGCAACTTACCTTGGCTTACTGCATTCGCGTAACAGGCAGTCAGTCTCCTTGTGGAGTGCAACGAGAGAGAGGCAGGTCATTATTGCGTTGGACTAGTTAACTGTAAGGTTGCAAGAATGGATCCGCCGAGCTGACAATGTGAAAATCTGTCGTTCTGCCCCTGAACGAGGAAGTTAACCCACCGTTCCTAGGCCGTCATTGAAAATAAGAATGTGTTCTTAACTGACTTGCCTAGCTAAATAAAGGTATAATAATCGCAAATTGGCGCCCCAAAATACCGATTTCCGATTGTTAGAAAAACTTGTAATTGGCCCTAATTAATCGGCCATTCCGATTAATTGGTCGACCTCTAGTAGGTACACATTAGTGCAACGACAGTGCTTTTTTCGCGAATGCGCTTGTTAAAAAACACCCGTTTGGCGAAGTAGACTGTATTTAATGATAAATTAACAGGCACCGCATTGATTATATGCAACGCAGGACTAGAACTAGAAATATCATCAACCATGTGTAGTTAACTAGTGATTATGTGAAGATTTATTTTATAAGATAAGTTTAATGCTAGCTAGCTAACTTACCGTGGCTCCTTGCTGCACTCGCATAACAGGTGGTCAGCCTGCCACGCAGTCTCCTTGTGGAGTGCAATGTAATCGGACATAATCGGCTTCCAAAAATACAGATTTCCGATTGTTATACAAACTTGAAATCGGCCCTGCCGATTTAATCGGTCGACCTCTAAATACTACACGGCTGATTCAAATGATCAAAGCTTGATGATTAGTTGATTATTTGAATCAGCTGTGTTGTACTAGGGCAAAAACCAAAACGTTGCACCCCTTGGGGTCCCGAGGACTGAGATGGGGAAACCCTGTCTTAACCGTTAGATAAGTTGCTAAGTTATGACTCTGCAGACCACCTGTATAATGTGCTCTGCTCAGTTGTCATTGATATGAAGATATGCATTTCCCCCCCAAATCCTGAAGCAATGACTCATACGCCATTGTCTCTACACCCAGAAGTAGAGGAATCATTCATATTTATTAGATGGCTCAAGTGATTGTGGAATCTGGTTTAAAATGACTCCAGGGTTCTTACTTTGTGAGCAGACGTTTCACTCACGATTCAGCACCTGTGGCGTTGGGATTAAATGAAAACGACAGATAAAGGAGAGCATTATTAACACTTTAAAAGGGCGCTCTAAAACCACATTTCTGATGCAACACTATGCACATGGCTCATTTGGACCAGCAGGGGGCAGTATCCCAAGTCGAGTGGTGACACTGATATCACTCACACTATGTAGGGGGTGCATCCCAAATGTTACCCTGTTCCCTATTTGGTGCCATTTTGGGACTTAGTTTAGGAGTGGTAAACTAACCCCTGTGGTAAACTAACCCCTGTGGTCCCACGTCTCCTCTCCCCTGCAGATCTGCTTCAACATCCTACAGCTGTGTCTGAGAGAGCTCTTTGAGTTCCGCTTCATGCAGACGGACCCCAACTGGGCCAACTTCTTTTACAACGCTGAGCAGAACAAGGTGAGAGGGCGAGTGAGCCTTTGACGAGATGCTGGCGGTGTCTCATCTGGCACCCTATTCCCTATATGGTGTGCTACTTTTGACCAGAGCCCACAGGGTGCACTGATTTGTATGTAGGGAATTGGGTGCCATTTGGGGACTTAACCTCTGTCATTCATCAATACCATGACTCTAACCTTCAATCATGTTTTTGTATTAAATAGCTTTATAATGGATTTCATGTACACTGAAATACACTGAATACGTGTACACTGAATACATGTATAAAAAATGTATCATACATTTGTCTGCTAAATGGCATATATATATATATATATATATATATATATTCTTTAATACGAAAATACCACTTTATTCCCCGCATTCATGAACGTGTGATGGTGATTGTTGTTTTGGTGGGGATGTTACGTGGTTAATCCTCCTCCCACTTTGTGTCTCCAGATTATTCTGTTGGATTTCGGTGCGTGCCGGGATTTCCCTGAGGCCTTCACAGATGATTACGTACAGGTAAATGAATCTGAGTCGTGTGCATTAAACGCCAAACGAAAGAAAATGGACCGAAACAGGGATGTACTACCTGGACAACGTTTTGCCTCGGTGTGCCCTAACAATTACCCAATGAATGACAGATCCCATTAACGTTTTAGACCCAGGAGCACAGCATATCAAATGGCTTTGATTTAGTTCTCTGTAAACCTTTTTGATGGCGCAAGTTGGTCTGTCTGTCTGTCCAGGTGGTGCACGCAGCCTCCATCGGAGATAGGGAGACTGTTCTGGAGAAATCCAAGGACCTCAAGTTCCTCACGGGGTTTGAGGCCAAGGTAAGAGGGTATTTTTCTGCAGTGATAACCATGGTGTCATGAAGTGTATACATTTTTAAAAATGTGTGGTTTATGACATCGCCCTTCTCTCTCTGTTCCCTTTCTCCTCTCCTACTGGGGCGGGGTTGTATACATAGCCATGTACTTTTCTACACTTTTGAGTCAGTAAAAAAACCGAGGGACATATAATGTTAATCATTTTGAGACCATAATAAAGGTTCAGACATGCTTCTAACAAGAAATAAAGCGTTATACATGCGGAGTGTTACCAAGTTGTGTTGAAAATGCCCCCTCTTCCCAGGCGTTCCAGGACGCCCACGTGGAGGCGGTGATGATCCTGGGCGAGGCCTTCGCCAACTCTGACCCCTTTGACTTTGGCACCCAGAGCACCACGCAGCGGATCCAGAGCCTGATCCCAGTCATGCTGCGTCACCGCCTCACCCCGCCCCCCGAGGAGACCTACTCCCTGCACCGCAAGATGGCCGGCTCCTTCCTCATCTGTTCCAAGCTTGGCGCCAAAATTGCCTGCAAGGACATGTTCCTGGACATCTACAATTCCTACCAACAGCGGCGGCTGGAGAAGGAGCAGGCTGCCCAAGTTCAGGCCTAGATGGGGTCAAAGGTCATTACTAGTGGTCACTCTCTGGCAGAAGTCCCATGGCTGTGGACAAGGTTTATTTAAGAGGGGGGTAACTGTACTACATGGATGATCTACTGACTCCCAGTACTTTGACTGTCAGTGACTTGATGCCACTCCACCACTTAATGAGGTGGGCTGACAGTACGGAGCGGTAGGTGGAGTGTCTGCTTGTATAAACAAACACAGAAAGAAACTCTATGGCATTTGTGTGATTGAATCACTTGAGATTGGTGTCAATAATATTTGTTTAATGTAAAGGTATGAAGGCTATATAACTGATTTGAGCTGTGTCTCTGGGGGGGGTGGGGGGGTAATGTTTTGAGTGTGGTTTTGTGTTTTTGATGTACCCTGGTCCAATGGTTTACAACAAACTCATCTTAATGCAGATTGATTATTACATGTTAATGCCACAAACATGACATTTGTTTCTGAAAATGGCACTGTTTGTACTAAAAGGCATTTTGACACCGAAAAGTAATTTGGACATAATTGTACACACTACAAAGATTACTCTTTCAAATATTGTTGCAATCTTCCAGCAGGTATATTTTTGGCAACAGAAAAAAAAGATAAATGTCTAGGAGATTTACTATTTAATGCCAGAAAATATCTTATTCTATACTAGTCTCAAAATACAAGGCTTATTTCACTGCCTTGTTGGGTTGCAGTATTAAGCCATCTTGTGACTGTATTTCCATGATATGTTAGAAGAGCAGTGTTTGTATGTATTTTAAAGGACTGTTTGATGGAAACCATAGATGTCCTTAAACAGTGCAATAAAATATTCCTGCTAGATGACGCCAACTGTAAAAAGCCTCGGCATAAATACGTGACATTTTCACATGATATGCTGTGCATGCACTTTGGGCCCATACTTCAGCTCCATAGAGACAAATGATTATTCTGTGGGTTTCCATCCTTGCAATAAACAGTTGACTAAAATGGAGACCTTTTGCCACTGGCTAGCTGTTTAAACAGGGTTTTAATTCAGACCCAAACAGGCTGAAATGGGGAGGACTAAGCTCAATTTCTCCAATAAGATGCATTCATTTTGTTGCAACGGTTTGCACTAATGAATATACCCCTGTGCTAGCAGGTGCCTGCTAGTAAATGAGGTAATGTACCTGGTCAGTAGGTAACATGAAAAACCTTTTAGACATAGAGTTTGGGCAGGGAAGTGGACATTGACTAACTGGCTCTTGCGTTGCTGTATGTGCTGCTAAACTCTTTGTTCACAAGGAGAAGCACTGCAAGGTGCACACAGAGATGAAGGTTGGGCTGTTGGACTCCATTCATCACTCCCTATGAGTCATTCACTGTTCATGTCTCTGGACTGAAATAGAGTAGACCTTCCAGGGTCGACATGCACACAACATTATGATAATAGATCCTACCATTCTAATGCTATTTCCTCCACAATAATCTAATGGACAGTCATCCACTGTGTTTATTCATCTCTGTCCCATCTACCTTGCCCTTGCACCAGCCATACCTCTGATTGTCAAAGTAGAATATTGACTAAGTAGACTTCCTGTCAGACCCTGAAGCGATCAATAATGTTCGATCACAGTCTAACTCTATTCACCCCAACCACAGTAAAATACAAGAGGTCAGTGTATTTGTTTTGAAAACCTTAACTATGCTTTATGAGAAGCGTGCTGCGCTGAAGTCCTGTAGGCACAAGCTTTAAGTTACACAAGTACGCATGTAGGGCCAAACGAATATGAGTGTTAGTATTAATTGCCACTTCTCAAGTCATTTATCAACTAAGATGTAATGACTAGCACATAAACTGGGAAAGGAAAGGCTCAGTGATGCTGTAGTATAGCGTAATGGAAAGTTGGATTGCAACAGTGCTAATAATGACCAGATGGTTTTAGTTTATATCGGCATGAAAATTGACATTTTATTAGGCAGCGCATTCCACTGTTTCTTGCTAAAAGCTGATGTCTACTGAAACCAGAAAGTAATTTGAGGAAATCTATTTCTTATTGAAGTTAAATCTGGAGACTTTTTAGGATCTTCACAGTCAGAATTGATCTCTGAAGCTTTTTAGCCTACACATCAATCATTCAGTAGATTCTTATCCACAATCTTGAAGGCAGGACATCATGGCATCTTCTGCCTGACAAGAACATTTGTCCATTTAAAGCCCGTTTATTTTAGTCTTAAATACCAATTTAGGTTTACTACAATCCAACTTGAAAGAAAATAGCTGTTAATTAAGTGTGCAATAGTGTAGCCACTTTTTAAAAATTATTACGGACACCCGAGTGGTGCAGCGGTCTAGGCAATGCATATTAGTGCTAGAGGCGTCACTACAGGACCCTGGTTCGAATCCTGGATCACAACCGGCCGTGATTGGGAGTCCCATAGGGCAGCGCACATTTGGCCCAGCGTCGTCCGGGTTTGGCCGGTGTAGGCCGTCATTGTAAATAATAATTTGTTCTTAAGTTCTTAACGGACTTTCCTAGTTAAATAAAGGTTAATACAAAACACACGGTGGCGCTGTAGAGTGTCTGAAACATGGGTCCGTTGTGTTATTGTAAAACTTTAACGGGTAGAGTAAATTTGCATGTCCAGGCGTCTGTGCCAATAGGCTCGCTCAGAAGGCAGGGCCAGCGACTGGAGTTGGGAGAAGAACCCAATCTGTGCGACAGTAACTGCACAGTCAACTAAAGCATAAATATTACAAAAAATTTATCGAAATCGTTGTTTACTGCTCGTCTTGTTTTTTTGTTTTATTGTATTATAAGAGGATTGACTCGTACAAGTATTTGCATCACGAAGACCACTTGCCCGCATCGAATCATCGCTCCATCCAATGTTCATGAAGACATTCTGAAATTACATGTTCTTCCATATTTCGTTGGGATTGGATTACACAAAAGGCGGCACGGACTCACACAATTATTCACTCTTCTCATTGGTGAGTTCATTCTATATTCCCTATACCCCATACCGTTATTTATGGTGACTTGATGTTTTGTTGATTTTGAATGGTTAATAATGAATTAATCTCCGCGCGTGCATGTCTTGGAACTCTTCTTCGTTTTCAAATCCAAGAAATGGGATCAATAGTAGGAACAAGATGCGAAACCATTTAGATCTATTGAAAAATAACTGCAGCCAATAGTTTTGAAATAGGCAATTTATATGCATGTAATATGTTAAATGATTTGCAGTGTTTCCAGTAGCATATGTTTCAGTCAAGACCACCCTTACAAGCCGCTCTGCATTGCCGAATCATTACGTTCTGAGTCAGACGTATATATACTGTATTCTGCTTGATGTGTGGAAACGTGATCTGTGTTTTATTGAAAGGTAAATTATGAAATATCTGTGTCCTGTGTAATAGAGCCATATGCCCACCTTCTATCGTGTTCTGTGCGGCAGTAGTTTTTGCCTATTCATCTCTACAGTAATACATTTCAAAAACGCGCCATGCATTTTTATACGACGCATGCCTGCAATGAAACACCTTATACTCTCATGTAGGCTACATGTCCGCATCCTCTGATATGGCGAAGGGAACAGTCAAGTGGAACAGTATAGGTGCGGCTGAAAGGAAGTGTAGTTTTGCTGCTGTATCCTATTGTAATGGAAGGCTATAAAGAACATCAAGTTTTGTGGACCTTCCTTGCGGCGGTGTGGGAATGGGTGGAGAACGACAAGCCAGGGCCGGTATGGAGGGATCGACACTCACATTATGCAGAACATATGACTGGCTTCACTGGTGTGTAAGCCTAGCACTATGGTAATACTATGACACAATGTCGTGCGGGTTCTGATACGCTGGTAGGATGGCTGAGATATGTGTCCAGAACAGCATCCAGACATTGACCCCAGATGTCCCCCACATGATACACTCATCCTCTTGTTATTTACCAATGATGATTGAGGCTGGGGTTGATGATGAGGAAGCAACATACTGTAGCAGGCATTCAAGTTTCTTGTCATCCCATCATGGCCATACTTATAGTCCCTGCCACTGGGGCCTTGTTGTCACCATAAGGCAACAATTATGTGACTCAGCAGAATGTAATACATTGACAGATGGTGCTTATGTGCTGTATTGATCTGTGACTCCGCCCTGAGACCGACAGCAGGGGTAGATCTCAATTGCATAGACCTCGTGTCCTCTCTCCTCGGCTCCTTCTCAAAACCCATTGGATGATTTCCTCCCCTCTCGAGGAGTGTGCAATTGGGATCTTCCCAAGGACTTCTTGAGGCCAAAGTGTTGACAACTCAAGACAAGTTTTACATCAAGCCATCCACGCGTGAAATACCCCCATCATCTTATGTGCAAAGCAACACCAGGAATGATCTGTTGAGTACCATGTGTATTTATCATTTCAAATAAAGAAGCTGCTTAAATGCTTGAGCCGACATATAGATATGCATATCATGTATCGATAAACAACAGTGCATTATAACATTCTTTACATGTGTCTTGATTGCATACCGTACATTCTTGAGCACAGCGGGTCATGTTATTCAGTGGGCGTCTGTCAGTCTGTTGGCCTCTGAGTGTTATGGTTTCCCCTCCTTGGTGTCACATGCCGAGCATTAACAATGGGGACAGTGTGGCTCACCTGCCTGGATAGCTAGGAAGCTGCATGGGCAGGACTCTCCAGGGCAGGGCTGGGTCTGACCTGGGTGCCGCACTGTAGTGCAATGACTTTAAACTTCGGCCTATTGTCTTGGCTGGTATTGGCCCATTTTAACGCAGCCCACTAAGAAATGGTTGAGGATTTGGGTGAGGAGCATGTACAGTTGAATGAGCAACTGTTTGCCTTTGCAACCCCTCATCTCCCCAAATCGTTTCCCCTTCCTTTTAGATTGCAGCGTTTAAAGTTGGCACCCTTTTGTTAGCCAGACGGACACACGGAGGGACAGACCAGCTGGGCCCACAATAGGAGGGGGTTAAAGGTCATCCAATCAGCGGCGAGTTGAGCGGCAGCCGGCAGCGGAGGGCGTTGCTCCCTTTGTGATAATCAGGGTGTGACTGGTAAACAACGGGCTGAACTTCCACCCCACTCTGACCGGCATTGTTTGAATATACTGTTTAGGGTTTTGGCATTGTAACTTCCAGTCGAGAACACGGGAGGTGTCTTTTTTGTCTCTGAAACCAGCCCAGTGATATATAGGTTACTAAAGGAAGTGACTTTGGGATGTGCTGTTCTTGTTAGCCTCTTGACAATTATCATGTTTGTACTCTGAGTCTGTGTGAAAGGGACTATGCTCCACTAGTAACATAGCATTAATTATAGCAGGCTATTTTGGCTGAATTAATCACCGAAGAGAGTGGAGAGAGTGAGAGAGAGAGATGGGAATTAGCCAACAGGGACAAAAAAGCTATTTATCGCCTGTTCTCTCTCAGCCCAACAGAAAATCCTCATGTTATTGGAAATGATTACATCAACGTGTGCATAGCTTTGAGCCAGAAGATTCTCTTGTCTTCCTTAATTTGTATTTCTGTCAGCTGCTTTTTTGCACACAGACATTCATACATTAGAACTTTCTGATCTTCTCTGTGCCTACAGTGCCTTGCAAAAGTATTCATCCCCCTTGGCATTTTTTCCTATTTTGTTGCATTTCAACCTGTAATTTAAATGGATTTTTATTAGGACTTCATGTGATGGGCACAAAATAGTCCACATTGGTGAAGTCAAAAAAATAACTTATTTCAAGAAATTCAAAAAAATTCAAAACAGAAAAGTGGTAAGTGCATATGTAGTCACCCCCTTTGCTATGAAGCCCCTAAACAAGATCTGGTGCAACCAATTACCTTCAGAAGTCACATAATTAGTTCAATAAAGTCCACCTGTGTGCAATCTAAATGTCACATGGTCTATCACATGATCTCAGTATACAGTGGGGCAAAAAAGTATTTAGTCAGCCACCAATTGTGCAAGTTCTCCCACTTGAAAATATGAGAGAGGCCTGTTATTTTCATCATAGGTACACTTCAACTATGACAGACAAAATGAGGAAAAAAAATCCAGAAAATCACAGATTTTTAATGAATTTATTTGCAAATTATGGTGGAAAATAAGTATTTGGTCAATAACAAAAGTTTATCTCAATACTTTGTTATATACCCTTTGTTGGCAATGACAGAGGTTGTTGATGTTTTCTGTAAGTCTTCACAAGGTTTTCACACACTGTTGCTGGTATTTTGGCCCTTTCCTCCATGCAGATCTCCTCTAGAGAAGTGATGTTTTGGGGCTGTTGCTTGGCAACACGGACTTTCAACTCCCTCCAAAGATGTTCTATGGGGTTGAGATCTGGAGACTGGCTAGGCCACTCCAGGACCTTGAAATGCTTCTTACGAAGCTACTCCTTCGTTGCCCGTGCGGTGAGTTTGGGATCATTGTCATGCTGAAAGACCCAGCCATGTTTCATCTTCAATGCCCTTTCTGATGGAAGGAGGTTTTCACTCAAAATCTCACGATACATGGCCCCATTCATTCTTTCCTTTACACGGATCAGTCGTCCTGGTCCCTTTGCAGAAAAACAGCCCCAAAGCAGGATGTTTCCACCCTCATGCTCATCCCTCTGGGAGTTTTGCTCACCGTTCTTGTGATCATTTTGACCCCACGGGGTGAGATCCTGCATGGAGTCCCGGATCGAGGGAGATCATCAGTGGTCTTGTATGTCTTCCATTTCCTAATAATTGCTCCCACAGTTGATTTCTTCAAACCAAGCTGCTTACCTATTGCAGATTCAGTCTTCCCAGCCTGGTGCAGGTCTACAGTTTTGTTTCTGGTGTCCTTTGACAGCTCTTTGGTCTTGGCCATAGTGGAGTTTGGAGTGTGACTGTTTGAGGTTGTGGACAGGTGTCTTTTATACTGATAACAAGTTCAAACAGTTGCCATTAATACAGGTAACGAGTGGAGGACAGAGGAGCCTCTTAAAGATGAAGTTACTGGTCTGTGAGAGCCAGAAATCGTGCTTGTTTGTAGGTGACCAAATACTTATTTTCCACCATAATTTGCAAATAAATTCATAAAAAATCCTACAATGTGATTTTCCGGATTTTTTTCTTCTTATTTTGTCTGTCATAGTTGAAGTGTACCTATGATGAAAATTACAGTTCTCTCTCATCTTTTTAAGTGGGAGAACTTGCACAATTGGTGGCTGACTAAATACTTTTTTTGCCCCACTGTATATACACCTGTTCTGTAAGGCCCCAGAGTCTGCAACACCACTAAACAAGGGGCACCACCAAGCATGCGGCACCATGAAGACCCCGGGGCGGTAGGGTAGCCTTGTGGTTAGAGCATTGGACTAGTAACCGAAAGGTTGCAAGTTCGAATCCCTGAGCTGACAAAGGTACAAGGTACAAATCTGTCATTCTGCCCCTGAACAGGTAGTTAACCCACTGTTCCTAGGCCGTCATTGAAAATAAGAATTTGTTCTTAACTGACTTGCCTGACTTGCCTATTAAAATAAAGGTAAAATAAAAAATAAAAAAAGACAAAGGAGCTCTCCAAACAGGTCAGGGACAAAGTTGTGGAGAAGTACACTTCAGGGTTGAGTTATAAAAAAATATCAGAAACTTTGAATATCCCACGGAGCTCCATTAAATCCATTATTAGATAATGGAAAGAATATGTCACCACAACAAACCTGCCAAGAGAGGGCCGCCCACCAATACTCACGGACCAGGCAAGGAGGGCATTAATCAGAGAGGAAACAAAGAGACCAAAAATAACATTGAATGAGCTGTAAAGCTCCACAGCGGAGATTGGAGTATCTGTCCATAGGACCACTTTAAGCTGTACACTCCACAGTGCTGGGCTTTACGAAAGAGTGGGCAGAAAAAAATAAGCAAACACGTTTGGTGTTCGCCATGTGGGAGACTCCCCAAACATATGGAAGAAGGTACTCTGGTCAGATGAGACTAAAATTGAGCTTTTTGGCCATCAAGGAAAACGCTATGTCTGGCGCAAACCTAACACCTCTCATCACCCCGAGAACACCACCCCCACAGTGAAGTAGGGTGGTGGCAGCATCATGCAGTGGGGATGTTTTTCATCGGCAGGGACTGGGAAACTGGTCAGAATTGAAGGAATGATGGATGGCGCTAAATACAGGGAAATACTTGAAACCTGTTTCAGTCTTCCGGAGATTTGAGACTGGGACGGAGGTTCACCTTCCAGCAGGACAATGACCCTAAGCATACTGCTAAAGCAACACTCGAGTGGTTTAAGGGGAAACATTTAAATGTCTTGGCAAGGCCTAGTCAAAGCGCAGACCTCAATCCAATTGAGAATCTGTGGTAAGACTTAAAGATTGCTGTACACCAGCGGAACCCATCCAACTTGAAGGAGCTGGAGCAGTTTTGCCTTAAAAATGGGCGAAAATCCCAGTGGCTAGATGTGCCAAGCTTATAGAGACATACCCCAAGAGACTTCAAGGGGGGGGGGGGAATAATTATGCGCGCTCAAGTTTTCTGTTTTTTCTTTGTCTTATTTCTTGTTTGTTTCACAATAAAACAGATTTTGCATCTTCAAAGTGGCAGGCATCTTGTGTAAATCAAATGATACAAACCCCCATTCCAGGTTGTAAGGCAACAAAATAGGAAAAATGCCAAGGGGGGTGAATACTTTCGCAAGCCACTGTATATGCTATGTTGAGTGATTGGGTTTCTACCTAGTTAATTGCATTCAGCCTATTGTCATTTTCATTAGAGCACCCAATGGCTGTGTATTTCCAACAGGCAGTGTTTGTGTGTGTATGAGCGAAGGGAATGGTGCGTGAGAGCAATCATGCATGTGTGTTTGCATGTGTGTTTGCGTCTGCCGATTTCCCCTTGGTAATCAGTGATTCCTCTGCTTCAGTGGCATTTTGGCTGCAGATAACAAGAAAGTGTATTGCTGTTTCTTAGCAGGGCCAAGTTGGATGTGGTCAGTGTTGGATGTGGTCAGTATGAATGCCATTCCATCGGTGTGACAAACAAGTGCAATCACCAAGAGATGATTGGGGTCGTGATCTTGTGTGATACACAGGTTCACGGTTGAACAGGTCTGACTCTGTGCTGCATGGTGGGCTTAGTTTGAGGTAGAGCTCTGTGTCTTCTGACAGGAGAGAAGTGGAGCCTACCGGGACTTTTTGAAGCACAATCTGCCAAGCACAGAGCACGCTATTCATCTCACTCCGTCAAGAGTGGAGAGAAGGGAGACAGAGGGTTGGTGAGGCTGGGTGCTTTTGGGGGGTTTTCGACGGGGGTGGGGGTTGGATTGGATGGCTTCACAGGTTGAATTATCCTGACTCATCCAGGCAAGAAACTCTAAACAGAGAGGACAGGACGGTAGCAGCCAGCAGGGAAGGACTTTTTCTGGGGTAAACAGAAGCAGTAGGTCCCTGGCAGAGTTTGTGTGTGTGGGGGTGTGTGTCTGTGTCTCAGAGCACGTCTCTGCTCTGTCAAGCGTTTAATTTTGGAACACGGTTGGTGGTTAAAACATTTGAGATGAAAATCTCCACCAGGGCCTGTCGCTCTAATCACGTCTGAGACGGAACTGAAGCTTGACCCCTGCTCTGTCATGTCCTCCCTCAACTGGGAGGAGCAGAGGACATTATCACAGTTCCTCATTTGATATTACCGAGAAAACAACTCAAGCTATAACCTTAGCAATCAAGCTCAAAACCTGAGCATTCTTCATTGAGGTTTCAATCTTTTTTTCATTTGGAACAGCACAGTTCAGGCAACAGATCAGAAGTTGTTTTGATGGCACACTTCAAACTTCTTTGCCTCATCTGAAGATACTTGACTGAAAGTACATCTCGTTTGTTTAGTATCTGCCTCTGTCTTTGTGTTTTTTTTGCCTTTGAAAACCGTGCTTTATAGAACCAATGCTTTCTACCTTTCAAGCCAGACAGCGCAGAAATAGAAGAGACTGCTTTAGAAGAGACAGCTAATTGAGACCAAAAACAGATGCGCGTGATCCCTCCAGCTGTGTAGAAAGTCACAGACAATGACTCATACCCTGAGAAAAGGTTACAGCATCAAAGTCACGTCTGAGATTCACCCTGGCTACACATCAACTCTGTACAACATCTCTTATCCAGTTTCCATCCATTTTAGGCTTGCTAAAATATTTTGGTTTTGGGAGAGTCTGCTGGCTTTGGATGATTTCTGGTTGTAAATGTGCAAACGAGACATGCTCCTTTCTCTTCTTATGTCCATTACTCACCGTAACCATGGTGGTATCACGGCCAATTTGGAGCATCTGGTTCGACACGAGATACTCTGCATGCTCTCGCTCCCATTTCACCTCGTACACTCTGCCCCTCTCTGCCCTCCCCTGCCCCTCTCAGCCCTGCCTCCCAGTGTGCCTGTCTGCAACTCCCCAGCTGCTCCCCAGATGTGGCTGAGTCACCCAGCTGTTACTCGGAGTTCCACTGGGAAAGTCAAAGAAGGGGGTTGGGAGAGAAGGATGGAGGGAGGAGGGAGAGATGCCTCTTATTTCACAACCGACACCAGGCGACAGGTAGCCTAGTAGTTAGAGCTTTGGGCCAGTAACCCGAAAGGTTGCTAGATCGAGTCCCTGAGCCGACAAGGTAAAAATCTGTCGTTCTGCTCCTGAACAAGGCAGTTAACCTACTGGTCCTAGGCCATCATTGTAAACAATAATTTGTTCTTAACTGACTTGCCAAGTTAAATAAAGGTCAAATAAAAATCCTTCAGCTGCAGACGAGGCCAGATCCTAGTTGTTTGCTCATAGCGGGTCTAGAATGTGTTACTCTTGACCCCAAACCGCTGGGTGGTTTCCTTTTCAAGATGTCCGACCATGATGTCCTTCACAGAGGGAGTGGGAACTGCTTTCAAACCAAGATGTAGTGGAAGGTCCCTGCTGTGTGAGGCAGAATCATACAGAAACCTGGTCACATTGCCTGGGAACTGTGTACATTCACCGTATGAAGATGTAGGCCTACAGGCTTACATGGTCAGATAGATGTACTTTAAACTGAGGACCTGCTGTATCCCTGAGGAACCTCGGGGATTTGAATGGAGAAAGTGGCCTTTTCGGGACATTGACTACAGCCAACATGACTGCTTGTCTGTCTCTCAATGCCCCCCTCTGGCCTACCCTGTCCTGGGACTGTCTGCTGAGCGCTGGGGCCATCCAGGGTCTTCAGCCAGTAGGCCAGTCCACACCACAGTCTCTCCCGCCTGAGAGAGAGAGCCAGGGAGAGAGCTCTGGCCAGACAGGGCTCCAGGGCTGCATTGCATCCATCACTGGAGATCAATTAACAGTAGCAGCAGCAGCAGCAGCAGCAGAGAAGTGACCTCTGCTCACACACCAGACCAGTGCACTCGCTCTGCCCATAGGCTGAGGAAGCACTGATACAGAAGGCTGTGATGGAGGGGGGATGGTGAGAGAATTGAAGAAGAAGAGAGGAGAGAGAAGGCTGGGGGAGCACTAGATTGTATCTGCTGATATCTTCAGCATCCATCCTGAGTAATGAAAGCTTACAGGGACAAAGGAAAGGAGCACGAGTTGAGCTATGCAGGAGAAGACATGATAGATTTTGTAGAGAGGTGGGATTGGGATGGTGGGAAGGGGGAAGATAGAGACAGACAGACAGAGAAACAGACATAGACAGACAGCTAACACATAGTGCAGATGGGCAAAGGGAGATTTCCCATTCCTTCTCTACATACTCCATAATCACATATGTCTATCCATCATTCTCGCTCTGTTTACCTCCTGGTGCAAAATCAATCTGTCTGCTGAGCATGCCATATCTGTCTGTCTGCCTGCCTGCCTGCCTGCCTGCCTGCCTGCCTGCCTGCCTGTCTGTCTGTCTGTCTGTCTGTCTGTCTGTCTGTCTGTCTGTCTGTCTGTCTGTCTGTCTGTCTGTCTGTCTGTCTGTCTCGCTCTCTTTCTCTCTCTCTTTCTCACTTTCTCATCAGCCTTCAATGGGGCTTAAGTGTGATGGTATTAAATTCCAGGAAGGAGCCACAGGAAGAGCCGATTGAAAACTGAGCAGGTAATGAAAGGTTTTGGTGTCAAATGAGAACCCGGCTGCAAGCAAATTGCACTGCGGAGGGGTGGGAGCTATTGTCTGGCTCATAAAGCCAGACCCCATGGGTATCCCTCCATATCCATATGATCTCCTTCCACCCGCCTGTAGCATATAGTAGTAGTACACTGTCTAACAATGACTTCCAAGTGGATAGCAGTCTCGTGTTACTGTACGCCCAGTCCCAAGTATCGTACAGGAAGCCTGGACTCGAGGCTAAGTGGCTAAGTGAATAGGATGTCTGTCAGTTCATGTTTCTGATCCTGTGCTGTTGTTGACATGGAGGGGCTTGTGTGTTACAGTTCCAGCTGCTCCGCATGGGAAATTTGTTATTGCTTCAGCTTCGCGACTTGGCATTCCAAGAAACCCAGAGGAAGACCCCAAACGGCACCCTCCCTCCACCCACTCCTCCCCCCGACTGCATGTCTTTGAACCCTCAATCCCCTCCACGACCACACTGGTCCTTTCATATGGGCTCTGTTGACATCCTCACAGCAGCCTCGCACAAGGCTTCTCTCCACAGTCACAGAGGAAGCTGTTCAGGCCTGCCTGGTCCATGTCTCTGGTCCATGTCTCTGGTGCATGTCTCTGTCTGGCTGTGCGGCTGTCGCTGGACTGGACATCCGTCTGGGTGTGGTTAGCTAGCTAGCTCTTCTGTCTCTATGACTCTGTGTGAGATATGGTGGGTGGAGGAGCTGCTTGACATGCAGTCCTCTTTCCATCCACCGCCTGTGTCCATTTCCATAGAAACAGGGTTTGACAGACACAAAAACACATGGTGCCGCACAAAAACACATGGTGCCGGTGGCATGAATGTAGCCGGCAGTTTTGAGATATGTCTCCTTGTCGTTTTTTTAGCCCACTACTACACTGTGCAAATGTGTGTGTGTGTGTGCGCGTTTCTATGTGTCTGCCCTTACTGAACTCCTATATGGTTAGTATTGGCAGGAGATTGAAGCAGCTCGAGCTCAGCGGATGAATCCAACTGATTCGGAGGAAAATCCCTGCTTGTGATTCATGGCAGCAGTGTTCTCCTCCCTCAGACAAATCTTGTGTACTCCTCCTGTCTGGATTCCCATTTATAATGCAGCTACATAGATAACAAGATGGTTCGGTCACAATGTAATCTCACAGACAGTTACACCCACTTTTCATCGAGCAGAGGAATCTCACAGAACAGCTCAGATCCCAAGGCTGTAGCTAGCAGGCTAGACACCCTGTTCCCGTATTCATAAAGCGCTACGGAGTAGGAGTGCTGATCTAGGATCTGTTTTGAATACGATTAGGCTATATGGGCAGGGGGGAACTGATCCTAGATCAGCAGTCCTACTCTGAGCTTTACGCTTTATGAATACGGTCACAAATCTTTTATTTTTCCTTTAAAAACCTTTTTTTTACTACGAGCTGCTGCTTTTTGGGAATTCCAATTCAACGGAGGGGAGTCTCACATTTCCAAACGTATCCAAATATATAAGTAGTAAAGTGACGCCCGAGGCCCCCCCTTGAATTGGTGAAATTAAAGTAATACACTATGATTCTCTGGCTCTGTAGGAGGCTTCATTTCCATCGCTGAGTGATTCATTTAGCTGTGTGGGCCTGATAATGTTATTCACTAATAAAATAACACCATCGCTGCCATGCCATGAGGCACTTTCGAGCCACTCTCTTCCATTCCATCATGTGGAAATAGAACATGGAATGTAATGCAATTTCGGTTTGTTTTCCTATTCCTCAACAGGATCTCTCTCAGAAACATTGTGCATTGTGTACAGGAATGCGTGATCTGATCGACAGACAGTTGTACGAACGCACTGCATGTCGCCATCTCTGTCTCTTTCTCTGGGCAGTCTCAATTTAACAAGCCCGAGCAGCGAGGAGTCGGAAAACAGACACGAATGTTGTGTCTGTACTGTGTAGGTGTGTCTGAGGTTGTGTTGTTGTGTTCGAGCGCCCTCCATTCCTCCCGCTTCATGGTGGTGTCATGCTACTTCGGCTCTGCCTGGCCCCGCTTCTATCTGGGTCCTGGGCCCTTATCTAATACAATCTGTCTCTATCTAATATTCAGCCATGCTGCCCCCAGGGAGAGGAGATGGCCATGGCCTCCCTCCCTATCATCGATCCGATCCAAGAGGAGAGAGTGAGAGGAGCGCATGCCTGGCGGTAAACTACCGACTTTCCTGGAAGATTCTCCGGGCCGTTGCTTGGATAGCCGACCAAGCTTAGATTGACAGGAGTAGGAGGCATATAGGGCTGTTCGTAGAAAGATATTTAGCTATGATGGTATTTATGAATGACTTTATTATAGAAAGCTCTATTCTTTTCAGAGGAAGTAGATGGATAGAGAGGGGGGAAGAGTTGGCAGACACGGTGGTGGTTGGTTTGAGATTGGCTAGGTGGGAGTCCCTCTAACCACACATTCTCCATTGTACTCGTCCTCTGAGAGACTGGGCAAGGGCCTTGCGTAACAACTGTCCCTGCTTATGCTCTGGCAGCGAAATTAGGTCTCTCTCTCTCTCTCTCTCTCTCTCTCTCTCTCTCTCTCTCAATTCAATTTCAATGTAAGGGCTTTATTGGCATGGGAAACACATGTTTACATTACAAAAGCAAGTGAAATAGATAATAAACAAAAGTGAAATAAACAATAAAAAATGAACAGTAAACATGACACTTACAAATGTCCCGAAAGAATAAAGACATTTCAAATGTCATGTTATGTCTATATACTGTTGTAATGATGTGCAAATAGTTAAAGTAGAAAAGGGAAAATAAATATAGGTTAGGAAGTGCAGCACTTTTGTGGGCAGTGTGCACATAGCCTGTCTTCTCTTGAGAGCCAGGTCTGCCTTCTGGGGCCTTTCTAAATAGCAAGGCTATGCTCACTGAGTCTGTATCTAGTCAAAGATTTCCTTAAATGTGGGTATTCTAACACTGTGTACTCTCTGTTTAGGGCCAAATAGCATTCTAGTTTGCTCACTTTTTTTGTCAATTCTTTCCAATGTGTCAAGTACTTATCTTTTTGTTTTCTCATGATTTGGTTGGGTCTAATTGTGTTGCTGTCCAGGACCAGCTTGCTTAAGGGGCTCTTCTCCAGGTTCATCTCTCTGTAGGTGATGGCTTTGTTATGGAAGGTTTGGGAATCGCTTCCTTTTAGGTGGTTGTCGAATTTAACGTCTCTTTTCTGGATTTTGATCATTAGCGTGTATCGGCTTAATTCACAGAGGATATTTTTGCAGAATTCTACATGCAGAGTCTCAATTTGGTGTTTGTGCCATTTTGTGAATTGTTGGTTGGTGAGCGGAACCCCAGACCTCACAACCATGAAGGGCAATGGGTTCTACAACTGATTCAAGTATTTTTTGCCCGATCCTAATTGGTATGTTGAATTTCATGTTCCGTTTGATGGCATAGAAGGCAACGGTGTCTAGATGGAAGTTCTATTTATGGTCCTGGGAACTGGACCTTTTTTGCAACATAATTATTTTTTGTCTTACTGAGATTTACTGTCAGGACCCAGGTCTCTCTCTCTCTCTCTCTCTCTCTCTCTCTCTCTCTCTCTCTCTCTCTCTCTCTCTCTCTCTCTCATAAAACAGTCCTGGAGTAAACCAGTTGGGGTGTGAAGGGAGTCTGACTATAATCTCCGGCGCCGACAGAGATGGCCGCCTCGCTTCGCGTTCCTAGGAAACTATGCAGTTTTTTGTTTTTTTACGTGTTATTTCTTACATTAGTACCCCAGGTCATCTTAGGTTTCATTACATACAGTCGAGAAGATACAGTAAGATCAGCGTCAACTCACCATCAGTACGACCATGAATATGTTTTCCGCGACGCGGATCCTGTGTTCTGCCTTACAAACAGGACAACGGAATGGATCGCATGCAGCGACCCAAGAAAACGACTCCGAAAAAGAGGGAAACGTAGCGGTCTTCTGGTCAGACTCAGAACAAGGGCACATCGCGCACCACTCCCCAGCATTCTTCTTGCCAATGTCCAGTCTCTTGACAACAAGGTTGACGAAATCCGAGCAAGGGTAGCATTCCAGAGGGACATCAGAGACTGCAACGTTCTCTGCTTCACGGAAACATAGCTCACTGGGAAGACGCTATCCGATGCGGTGCAGCCAACGGGTTTCTCCACGCACCGCGCCGACAGAAGCAAACATCTCTCTGGTAAGAAGAGGGGCGGGGGCGTATGCCTCATGACTAACGAGACATGGTGTGATGAAGGAAACATACAGGAACTAAAATCCTTCTGTTCACCTGATTTAGAATTCCTCACAATCAAATGTAGACCGCATTATCTTCCAAGAGAATTCTCTTCGATTATAATCACAGCCGTATATACCCCCCCCCCCCCCAAGCAGACACATCGATGGCTCTGAACGAACTTTATTTAACTCTTTGCAAACTGGAAACCATTTATCCGGAGGCTGCATTCATTGTAGCTGGGGATTTTAACAAAGCTAATCTGAAAACAAGAATCCCTAAATTTTATCAGCATATCGATTGCGCAACCAGGGGCGGTAAAACCCTGGATCATTGTTACTCTAACTTCCGCGACGCATATAAGGCCCTGCCCCGCCCCCCTTTCGGAAAAGCTGACCACGACTCCATTTTGTTGATCCCTGCCTACAGGCAGAAATTAAAACAAGAGGCTCCCACGCTGAGGTCTGTCCAACGCTGGTCAGACCAAGCTGACTCCACACTCCAAGACTGCTTCCAGCACGTGGACTGGAATATGTTTCGTATTGCGTCAGACAACAACATTGACGAATACGCTGATTCGGTGTGCGAGTTCATTAGAATGTGCGTCGAAGATGTCGTTCCCATAGCAACGATAAAAACATTCCCTAACCAGAAACCGTGGATTGATGGCAGCATTCGCGTGAAACTGAAAGCGCGAACCACTGCTTTTAATCAGGGCAAGGTGTCTGGCAACATGACTGAATACAAACAGTGCAGCTATTCCCTCCGGCTAGGCTATTAAACAAGCTAAGCGTCAGGACAGAGACAAAGTAGAATCTCAATTCAACGGCTCAGACACAAGAGGCATGTGGCAGGGTCTACAGTCAATCACGGACTACAAGAAGAAACCCAGCCCAGTCACGGACCAGGATGTCTTGCTCCCAGGCAGACTAAATAACTTTTTTGCCCGCTTTGAGGACAATACAGTGCCACTGACACGGCTTGCAACGAAAACATGCGGTCTCTCCTTCACTGCAGCCGAGGTGAGTAAGACATTTAAACGTGTTAACCATCGCAAGGCTGCAGGCCCAGACGGCATCCCCAGCCGCGCCCTCAGAGCATGCGCAGACCAGCTGGCCGGTGTGTTTACGGACATATTCAATCAATCCCTATACCAGTCTGCTGTTCCCACATGCTTCAAGAGGGCCACCATTGTTCCTGTTCCCAAGAAAGCTAAGGTAACTGAGCTAAACGACTACCGCCCCGTAGCACTCACTTCCGTCATCATGAAGTGCTTTGAGAGACTAGTCAAGGACCATATCACCTCCACCCTACCTGACACCCTAGACCCACTCCAATTTGCTTACCGCCCAAATAGGTCCACAGACGATGCAATCTCAACCACACTGCACACTGCCCTAACCCACCTGGACAAGAGGAATACCTATGTGAGAATGCTGTTCATCGACTACAGCTCGGCATTCAACACCATAGTACCCTCCAAGCTCGTCATCAAGCTCGAGACCCTGGGTCTCGACCCCGCCCTGTGCAACTGGGTACTGGACTTCCTGACGGGCCGCCCCCAGGTGGTGAGGGTAGGCAACAACATCTCCTCCCCGCTGATCCTCAAAACGGGGGCCCCACAAGGGTGCGTTCTGAGCCCTCTCCTGTATTCCCTGTTCACCCACGACTGCGTGGCCATGCACGCCTCCAACTCAATCATCAAGTTTGCGGACGACACAACAGTGGTAGGCTTGATTACCAACAACGACGAGACGGCCTACAGGGAGGAGGTGAGGGCCCTCGGAGTGTGGTGTCAGGAAAATAACCTCACACTCAACGTCAACAAAACTAAGGAGATGATTGTGGACTTCAGGAAACAGCAGAGGGAACACCCCCCTATCCACATCGATGGAACAGTAATGGAGAGGGTAGCAAGTTTTAAGTTCCTCGGCATACACATCACAGACAAACTGAATTGGTCCACTCACACTGACAGCGTCGTCAAGAAGACGCAGCAGCGCCTCTTCAACCTCAGGAGGCTGAAGAAATTCGGCTTGTCACCAAAAGCACTCACAAACTTCTACAGATGCACAATCGAGAGCATCCTGGCGGGCTGTATCACCGCCTGGTACGGCAACTGCTCCGCCCTCAACCGTAAGGCTCTCCAGAGGGTAGTGAGGTCTGCACAACGCATCACCGGGGGCAAACTACCTGCCCTCCAGGACACCTACACCACCCGATGTTACAGGAAGGCCATAAAGATCATCAAGGACATCAACCACCCGAACCACTGCCTGTTCACCCCGCTATCATCCAGAAGGCGAGGTCAGTACAGGTGCATCAATGCTGGGACCGAGAGACTGAAAAACAGCTTCTATCTCAAGGCCATCAGACTGTTAAACAGCCACCACTAACATTGAGTGGCTGCTGCCAACACACTGTCATTGACACTGACCCAACTCCAGCCACTTTAATAATGGGAATTGATGGGAAATTATGTAAATATATCACTAGCCACTTTAAACAATGCTACCTTATATAATGTACTTACCCTACATTATTCATCTCATATGCATACGTATATACTGTACTCTACATCATCGACTGCATCCTTATGTAATACATGTATCACTAGCCACTTTAACTATGCCACTTTGTTTACTTTGTCTACATACTCATCTCATATGTATATACTGTACTCGATACCATCTACTGTATGCTGCTCTGTACCATCACTCATTCATATATCCTTATGTACATACTCTTTATCCCCTTACACTGTGTATAAGACAGTAGTTTTGGAATTGTTAGTTAGATTACTTGTTGGTTATCACTGCATTGTCGGAACTAGAAGCACAAGCATTTCGCTACACTCGCATTAACATCTGCTAACCATGTGTATGTGACAAATAAAATTTGATTTGATTTGAAACAGTCCTGTAGTAAACCAGTTGGTTTGTGAAGGGAGTCTGACTATAAAACAGTCCTGTAGTAAACCAGTTGGGGTGTGAAGGGAGTCTGACTATAAAACAGTCCTGTAGTAAACCAGTTGGGGTGTGAAGGGAGTCTGACTATAAAACAGTCCTGGAGTAAACCAGTTGGGTTGTGAAGGGAGTCTGACTATAAAACAGTCCTGTTGTAAACCAGTTGGGGTGTGAAGGGAGTCTGACTATAAAACAGTCCTGTAGTAAACCAGTTGGTTTGTGAAGGGAGTCTGACTATAAAACAGTCCTGGAGTAAACCAGTTGGGGTGTGAAGGGAGCCTGACTATAAAACAGTCCTGTAGTAAACCAGTTGGGTTGTGAAGGGAGTCAGACTATAAAACAGTTCCTGTAGTAAACCAGTTGGGTTGTGATGGGAGTCTGACTATAAAACAGTCCTGTAGTAAACCAGTTGGGGTGTGAAGGGAGTCTGACTATAAAACAGTCCTGTAGTATACCAGTTGGCTTGTGAAGGGAGTCTGACTATAAAACAGTCCTGGAGTAAACCAGTTGGGTTGTGAAGGGAGTCTGACTATAAAACAGTCCTGGTGTAAACCAGTTGGGTTGTGAAGGGAGCCTGACTATAAAACAGTCCTGTAGTAAACCAGTTGGGGTGTGAAGGGAGTCTGACTATAAAACAGTCCTGTAGTAAACCAGTTGGCTTGTGAAGGGAGTCTGACTATAAAACAGTCCTGGAGTAAACCAGTTGGCTTGTGAAGGGAGTCTGACTATAAAACAGTCCTGTAGTAAACCAGTTGGCTTGTGAAGGGAGTCTGACTATAAAACAGTCCTGTAGTAAACCAGTTGGCTTGTGAAGGGAGTCTGACTATAAAACAGTCCTGTAGTAAACCAGTTGGGGTGTGAAGGGAGTCTGACTATAAAACAGTCCTGTTGTAAACCAGTTGGGTTGTGACGGGAGTCTGACTATAAAACAGTCCTGGAGTAAACCAGTTGGGTTGTTAAGGGAGTCAGACTATAAAACAGTCCTGGAGTAAACCAGTTGGGGTGTGAAGGGAGTCTGACTATAAAACAGTCCTGGAGTAAACCAGTTGGGTTGTGAAGTAAACCAGTTGGGTTGTGGTGACTATGAGTAAACCAGTTGGGGTGTGAAGGGAGTCTGACTAAAACAGTCCTGTAGTAAACCAGTTGGGTGTGAAGGAGTCTGACTATAAAACAGTCCTGTAGTAAACCAGTTGGGTTGTGAAGGGAGTCTGACTATAAAACAGTCCTGTAGTAAACCAGTTGGCTTGTGAAGGAGTCTGACTTAAAACAGTCCTGGTAAACCAGTTGGGTTGTGAAGGGAGTCTGACTATAAAACAGTCCTGTAGTAAACCAGTTGGGTTGTGAAGGGAGTCTGACTATAAAACAGTCCTGGAGTAAACCAGTTGGGGTGTGAAGGGAGTCTGACTATAAAACAGTCCTGTAGTAAACCAGTTGGGTTGTGAAGGGAGTCAGACTATAAAACAGTCCTCGAATAAACCAGTTGGGGTGTGAAGGGAGTCTGACTATAAAACAGTCCTGGAGTAAACCAGTTGGGTTGTGAAGGGAGTCTGACTATAAAACAGTCCTGTAGTAAACCAGTTGGGGTGTGAAGGGAGTCTGACTATAAAACAGTCCTGTAGTAAACCAGTTGGCTTGTGAAGGGAGTCTGACTATAAAACAGTCCTGGAGTAAACCAGTTGGGTTGTGAAGGGAGTCTGACTATAAAACAGTCCAGGAGTAAACCAGTTGGGTTGTGAAGGGAGTCTGACTATAAAACAGTCCTGTAGTAAACCAGTTGGGTTGTGAAGGGAGTCTGACTATAAAACAGTCCTGTAGTAAACCAGTTGGGTTGTGAAGGGAGCCTGACTATAAAACAGTCCTGTAGTAAACCAGTTGGGGTGTGAAGGGAGTCTGACTATAAAACAGTCCTGTAGTAAACCAGTTGGGTTGTGAAGGGAGTCTGACTATAAAACAGTCCTGTAGTAAACCAGTTGGGTTGTGAAGGGAGTCTGACTATAAAACAGTCCTGTAGTAAACCAGTTGGGTTGTGAAGGGAGTCTGACTATAAAACAGTCCTGTAGTAAACCAGTTGGGTTGTGAAGGGAGTCTGACTATAAAACAGTCCTGTAGTAAACCAGTTTGGTTGTGAAGGGAGTCTGACTATAAAACAGTCCTGTAGTAAACCATTTGGGGTGTGAAGGGAGTCTGACTATAAAACAGTCCTGTAGTACACCATTTGGGGTGTGAAGGGAGTCTGACTATAAAACAGTCCTGGAGTAAACCAGTTTGGTTGTGAAGGGAGTCTGACTATAAAACAGTCCTGTAGTAAACCAGTTGGGGTGTGAAGGGAGTCTGACTATAAAACAGTCCTGTTGTAAACCAGTTGGGTTGTGAAGGGAGTCTGACTATAAAACTGTCCTGGAGTAAACCAGTTGGTTTGTGAAGGGAGTCTGACTATAAAACAGTCCTGGAGTAAACCAGTTGGGTTGTGAAGGGAGTCTGACTATAACACAGTCCTGTAGTAAACCAGTTGGGTTGTGAAGGGAGTCTGACTATAAAACAGTCCTGGAGTAAACCAGTTTGGTTGTGAAGGGAGTCTGACTATAAAACAGTCCTGGAGTAAACCAGTTGGGTTGTGAAGGGAGTCTGACTATTAAACAGTCCTGGAGTAAACCAGTTGGTTTGTGAAGGGAGTCTGACTATAAAACAGTCCTGTAGTAAACCAGTTGGGGTGTGAAGGGAGTCTGACTATAAAACAGTCCTGTAGTAAACCAGCTGGTTTGTGAAGGGAGTCTGACTATAAAACAGTCCTGGACTAAACCAGTTGGGTTGTGAAAGGAGCCTGACTATAAAACAGTCCTGGAGTAAACCAGTTGGGTTGTGAAGGGAGCCTGACTATAAAACAGTCCTGTAGTAAACCAGTTGGGGTGTGAAGGGAGTCTGACTATAAAACAGTCCTGTTGTAAACCAGTTGGGTTGTGACGGGAGTCTGACTATAAAACAGTCCTGGAGTAAACCAGTTGGGGTGTGAAGGGAGTCTGACTATAAAACAGTCCTGTTGTAAACCAGTTGGGTTGTGAAGGGAGCCTGACTATAAAACAGTCCTGTAGTAAACCAGTTGGTTTTTGAAGGGAGTCTGACTATAAAACAGTCCTGTAGTAAACCATTTGGGGTGTGAAGGGAGTCTGACTATAAAACAGTCCTGTAGTAAACCAGTTGGGTTGTGAAGGGAGTCAGACTATAAAACAGTCCTGTAGTAAACCATTTGGGGTGTGAAGGGAGTCTGACTATAAAACAGTCCTGTAGTAAACCAGTTGGTTTTTGAAGGGAGTCTGACTATAAAACAGTCCTGTAGTAAACCAGTTGGTTTTTGAAGGGAGTCTGACTATAAAACAGTCCTGTAGTAAACCATTTGGGGTGTGAAGGGAGTCTGACTATAAAACAGTCCTGTAGTAAACCAGTTGGTTTTTGAAGGGAGCCTGACTATAAAACAGTCCTGTAGTAAACCAGTTGGTTTTTGAAGGGAGTCTGACTATAAAACAGTCCTGTAGTAAACCAGTTGGTTTTTGAAGGGAGTCTGACTATAAAACAGTCCTGTAGTAAACCATTTGGGGTGTGAAGGGAGTCTGACTATAAAACAGTCCTGTAGTAAACCAGTTGGTTTTTGAAGGGAGCCTGACTATAAAACAGTCCTGTAGTAAACCAGTTGGTTTTTGAAGGGAGTCTGACTATAAAACAGTCCTGTAGTAAACCATTTGGGTTGTGAAGGGAGCCTGACTATAAAACAGTCCTGGAGTAAACCAGTTGGGTTGTGAAGGGAGTCTGACTATAAAACAGTCCTGGAGTAAACCAGTTGGGGTGTGAAGGGAGTCTGACTATAAAACAGTCCTGTTGTAAACCAGTTGGGTTGTGAAGGGAGCCTGACTATAAAACAGTCCTGTAGTAAACCAGTTGGTTTTTGAAGGGAGTCTGACTATAAAACAGTCCTGTAGTAAACCATTTGGGGTGTGAAGGGAGTCTGACTATAAAACAGTCCTGTAGTAAACCAGTTGGGTTGTGAAGGGAGTCAGACTATAAAACAGTCCTGTAGTAAACCATTTGGGGTGTGAAGGGAGTCTGACTATAAAACAGTCCTGTAGTAAACCAGTTGGTTTTTGAAGGGAGTCTGACTATAAAACAGTCCTGTAGTAAACCAGTTGGTTTTTGAAGGGAGTCTGACTATAAAACAGTCCTGTAGTAAACCATTTGGGGTGTGAAGGAGTCTGACTATAAAACAGTCCTGTAGTAAACCAGTTGGTTTTTGAAGGGAGCCTGACTATAAAACAGTCCTGTAGTAAACCAGTTGGTTTTTGAAGGGAGTCTGACTATAAAACAGTCCTGTAGTAAACCAGTTGGTTTTTGAAGGGAGTCTGACTATAAAACAGTCCTGTAGTAAACCATTTGGGGTGTGAAGGGAGTCTGACTATAAAACAGTCCTGTAGTAAACCAGTTGGTTTTTGAAGGGAGCCTGACTATAAAACAGTCCTGTAGTAAACCAGTTGGTTTTTGAAGGGAGTCTGACTATAAAACAGTCCTGTAGTAAACCATTTGGGTTGTGAAGGGAGCCTGACTATAAAACAGTCCTGTAGTAAACCAGTTGGGGTGTGAAGGGAGTCTGACTATAAAACAGTCCTGTTGTAAACCAGTTGGGTTGTGAAGGGAGCCTGACTATAAAACAGTCCTGGAGTAAACCAGTTGGTTTTTGAAGGGAGTCTGACTATAAAACAGTCCTGTAGTAAACCATTTGGGGTGTGAAGGGAGTCTGACTATAAAACAGTCCTGTAGTAAACCAGTTGGGGTGTGAAGGGAGTCTGACTATAAAACAGTACTGGAGTAAACCATTTGGGGTGTGAAGGGAGTCTGACTATAAAACAGTCCTGTTGTAAACCAGTTGGGTTGTGAAGGGAGCCTGACTATAAAACAGTCCTGGAGTAAACCAGTTGGTTTTTGAAGGGAGTCTGACTATAAAACAGTCCTGTAGTAAACCATTTGGGGTGTGAAGTTGGGTTGTGGGAGTCTGACTATAAAACAGTCCTGTAGTAAACCAGTTGGGGTGTGAAGGGAGTCTGACTATAAAACAGTACTGGAGTAAACCATTTGGGGTGTGAAGGGAGTCTGACTATAAAACAGTCCTGTAGTAAACCAGTTGGGTTGTGAAGGGAGTCTGACTATAAAACAGTCCTGTAGTAAACCAGTTGGGTTGTGAAGGGAGTCTGACTATAAAACAGTCCTGGAGTAAACCAGTTGGGTTGTGAAGGGAGTCTGACTATAAAACAGTCCTGTAGTAAACCAGTTGGGTTGTGAAGGGAGTCTGACTATAAAACAGTCCTGTAGTAAACCAGTTGGGTTGTGAAGGAGTCTGACTATAAAACAGTCCTGGAGTAAACCAGTTGGGTTGTGAAGGGAGTCTGACTATAAAACAGTCCTGTAGTAAACCAGTTGGGTTGTGAAGGGAGTCTGACTATAAAACAGTCCTGTAGTAAACCAGTTGGGTTGTGAAGGAGTCTGACTATAAAACAGTCCTGTAGTAAACCAGTTGGGTTGTGAAGGGAGTCTGACTATAAAACATTCCTGGAGTAAACCAGTTGGGTTGTGAAGGGAGTCTGACTATAAAACAGTCCTGGAGTAAACCAGTTGGGTTGTGAAGGGAGTCTGACTATAAAACAGTCCTGGAGTAAACCAGTTGGGTTGTGAAGGGAGTCTGAAGGGAGTCTATAAAACAGTCCTGGAGTAAACCAGTTGGGTTGTGAAGGGAGTCTGACTATAAAACTGTCCTGGAGTAAACCAGTTGGGTTGTGAAGGAGTCTGACTATAAAACAGTCCTGGAGTAAACCAGTTGGGTTGTGAAAGGAGTCTGACTATAAAACAGTCCTGGAGTAAACCAGTTGGGTTGTGAAGGGAGTCTGACTATAAAACAGTCCTGTAGTAAACCAGTTGGGTTGTGAAGGGAGTCTGACTATAAAACAGTCCTGGAGTAAACCAGTTGGGTTGTGAAGGGAGTCTGACTATAAAACAGTCCTGTAGTAAACCAGTTGGGTTGTGAAGGGAGTCTGACTATAAAACAGTCCTGTAGTAAACCAGTTGGGTTGTGAAGGGAGTCTGACTATAAAACAGTCCTGTAGTAAACCAGTTGGGTTGTGAAGGAGTCTGACTATAAAACAGTCCTCTAGTAAACCAGTTGGGACTATTGTGTAAAAGTTGGGTTGGAGAGTCTGACTATAAAACAGTCCTGGAGTAAACCAGTTGGGTTGTGAAGGGAGTCTGACTATAAAACAGTCCTGGAGTAAACCAGTTGGGTTGTGAAGGGAGTCTGACTATAAAACAGTCCTGGAGTAAACCAGTTGGGTTGTGAAGGAGTCTGACTATAAAACAGTCCTGGAGTAAACCAGTTGGGTTGTGAAGGGAGTCTGACTATAAAACAGTCCTGGAGTAAACCAGTTGGGTTGTGAAGGGAGTCTGACTATAAAACAGTCCTGGAGTAAACCAGTTGGGTTGTGAAGGGAGTCTGACTATAAAACAGTCCTGGAGTAAACCAGTTGGGTTGTGAAGGAGTCTGACTATAAAACAGTCCTGTAGTAAACCAGTTGGGTTGTGAAGGGAGTCTGACTATAAAACAGTCCTGGAGTAAACCAGTTGGTTTGTGAAGGGAGTCTGACTATAAAACAGTCCTGTAGTAAACCAGTTGGGTTGTGAAGGGAGTCTGACTATAAAACAGTCCTGTAGTAAACCAGTTGGGTTGTGAAGGAGTCTGACTATAAAACAGTCCTGGAGTAAACCAGTTGGTTTGTGAAGGGAGTCTGACTATAAAACAGTCCTGTAGTAAACCAGTTGGGTTGTGAAGGAGTCTGACTATAAAACAGTCCTGTAGTAAACCAGTTGGGTTGTGAAGGAGTCTGACTATAAAACAGTCCTGTAGTAAACCAGTTGGGTTGTGAAGGGAGTCTGACTATAAAACAGTCCTGTAGTAAACCAGTTGGGTTGTGAAGGAGTCTGACTATAAAACAGTCCTCTAGTAAACCAGTTGGGTTGTGAAGGGAGTCTGACTATAAAACATTCCTGGAGTAAACCAGTTGGGTTGTGAAGGGAGTCTGACTATAAAACAGTCCTGGAGTAAACCAGTTGGGTTGTGAAGGGAGTCTGACTATAAAACAGTCCTGGAGTAAACCAGTTGGGTTGTGAAGGAGTCTGACTATAAAACTGTCCTGGAGTAAACCAGTTGGGTTGTGAAGGGAGTCTGACTATAAAACAGTCCTGGAGTAAACCAGTTGGGTTGTGAAGGGAGTCTGACTATAAAACAGTCCTGGAGTAAACCAGTTGGGTTGTGAAGGGAGTCTGACTATAAAACTGTCCTGGAGTAAACCAGTTGGGTTGTGAAGGGAGTCTGACTATAAAACAGTCCTGTAGTAAACCAGTTGGGTTGTGAAGGGAGTCTGACTATAAAACAGTCCTGGAGTAAACCAGTTGGTTTGTGAAGGGAGTCTGACTATAAAACAGTCCTGTAGTAAACCAGTTGGGTTGTGAAGGGAGTCTGACTATAAAACAGTCCTGGAGTAAACCAGTTGGTTTGTGAAGGGAGTCTGACTATAAAACAGTCATGTAGTAAACCAGTTGGGTTGTGAAGGGAGTCTGACTATAAAACAGTCCTGTAGTAAACCAGTTGGGTTGTGAAGGGAGTCTGACTATAAAACAGTCCTGGAGTAAACCAGTTGGTTTGTGAAGGGAGTCTGACTATAAAACAGTCCTGTAGTAAACCAGTTGGTTTGTGAAGGGAGTCTGACTATAAAACAGTCCTGTAGTAAACCAGTTGGGGTGTGAAGGGAGCCTGACTATAAAACAGTCCTGTAGTAAACCAGTTGGGTTGTGAAGGGAGTCAGACTATAAAACAGTTCCTGTAGTAAACCAGTTGGGTTGTGATGGGAGTCTGACTATAAAACAGTCCTGTAGTAAACCAGTTGGGGTGTGAAGGGAGTCTGACTATAAAACAGTCCTGTAGTATACCAGTTGGCTTGTGAAGGAGTCTGACTATAAAACAGTCCTGGAGTAAACCAGTTGGGTTGTGAAGGAGTCTGACTATAAAACAGTCCTGGTGTAAACCAGTTGGGTTGTGAAGGAGCCTGACTATAAAACAGTCCTGTAGTAAACCAGTTGGGGTGTGAAGGAGTCTGACTATAAAACAGTCCTGTAAAGTAAACCAGTTGGCAGTTGGTGAAGGGAGTCTGACTATAAAACAGTCCTGGAGTAAACCAGTTGGCTTGTGAAGGAGTCTGACTATAAAACAGTCCTGTAGTAAACCAGTTGGCTTGTGAAGGGAGTCTGACTATAAAACAGTCCTGTAGTAAACCAGTTGGCTTGTGAAGGGAGTCTGACTATAAAACAGTCCTGTAGTAAACCAGTTGGGGTGTGAAGGGAGTCTGACTATAAAACAGTCCTGTTGTAAACCAGTTGGGTTGTGACGGGAGTCTGACTATAAAACAGTCCTGGAGTAAACCAGTTGGGTTGTGAAGGGAGTCAGACTATAAAACAGTCCTGGAGTAAACCAGTTGGGGTGTGAAGGGAGTCTGACTATAAAACAGTCCTGGAGTAAACCAGTTGGGTTGTGAAGGGAGTCTGACTATAAAACAGTCCTGTAGTAAACCAGTTGGGGTGTGAAGGGAGTCTGACTATAAAACAGTCCTGGAGTAAACCAGTTGGGTTGTGAAGGGAGTCTGACTATAAAACTGTCCTGGAGTAAACCAGTTGGGTTGTGAAGGGAGTCTGACTATAAAACAGTCCTGTAGTAAACCAGTTGGGTTGTGAAGGGAGTCTGACTATAAAACAGTCCTGGAGTAAACCAGTTGGTTTGTGAAGGAGTCTGACTATAAAACAGTCATGTAGTAAACCAGTTGGGTTGTGAAGGGAGTCTGACTATAAAACAGTCCTGTAGTAAACCAGTTGGGTTGTGAAGGGAGTCTGACTATAAAACAGTCCTGGAGTAAACCAGTTGGTTTGTGAAGGGAGTCTGACTATAAAACAGTCCTGTAGTAAACCAGTTGGTTTGTGAAGGGAGTCTGACTATAAAACAGTCCTGTAGTAAACCAGTTGGGGTGTGAAGGGAGCCTGACTATAAAACAGTCCTGTAGTAAACCAGTTGGGTTGTGAAGGGAGTCAGACTATAAAACAGTTCCTGTAGTAAACCAGTTGGGTTGTGATGGGAGTCTGACTATAAAACAGTCCTGTAGTAAACCAGTTGGGGTGTGAAGGGAGTCTGACTATAAAACAGTCCTGTAGTATACCAGTTGGCTTGTGAAGGGAGTCTGACTATAAAACAGTCCTGGAGTAAACCAGTTGGGTTGTGAAGGGAGTCTGACTATAAAACAGTCCTGGTGTAAACCAGTTGGGTTGTGAAGGGAGCCTGACTATAAAACAGTCCTGTAGTAAACCAGTTGGGGTGTGAAGGGAGTCTGACTATAAAACAGTCCTGTAGTAAACCAGTTGGCTTGTGAAGGGAGTCTGACTATAAAACAGTCCTGGAGTAAACCAGTTGGCTTGTGAAGGGAGTCTGACTATAAAACAGTCCTGGAGTAAACCAGTTGGGTTGTGAAGGGAGTCTGACTATAAAACAGTCCTGTAGTAAACCAGTTGGGGTGTGAAGGGAGTCTGACTATAAAACAGTCCTGTAGTAAACCAGTTGGGTTGTGAAGGGAGCCTGACTATAAAACAGTCCTGTAGTAAACCAGTTGGCTTGTGAAGGGAGTCTGACTATAAAACAGTCCTGGAGTAAACCAGTTGGGTTGTGAAGGGAGTCTGACTATAAAACAGTCCTCTAGTAAACCAGTTGGGGTGTGAAGGGAGTCTGACTATAAAACAGTCCTGTAGTAAACCAGTTGGGTTGTGAAGGAGTCTGACTATAAAACAGTCCTGAGTAAACCAGTTGGGGTGTGAAGGAGTCTGACTATAAAACAGTCCTGGAGTAAACCAGTTGGGTTGTGAAGGAGTCTGACTATAAAACAGTCCTGTAGTAAACCAGTTGGGGTGTGAAGGAGTCTGACTATAAAACAGTCCTGTAGTAAACCAGTTGGGTTGTGAAGGGAGTCTGACTATAAAACAGTCCTGGAGTAAACCAGTTGGGGTGTGAAGGGAGTCTGACTATAAAACAGTCCTGTAGTAAACCAGTTGGGTTGTGAAGGGAGTCTGACTATAAAACAGTCCTGTAGTAAACCAGTTGGGGTGTGAAGGGAGTCTGACTATAAAACAGTCCTGGAGTAAACCAGTTGGGTTGTGAAGGGAGTCTGACTATAAAACAGTCCTGTAGTAAACCAGTTGGGTTGTGAAGGGAGTCTGACTATAAAACAGTCCTGTAGTAAACCAGTTGGGTTGTGAAGGGAGTCTGACTATAAAACAGTCCAGGAGTAAACCAGTTGGGTTGTGAAGGAGTCTGACTATAAAACAGTCCTGTAGTAAACCAGTTGGGTTGTGAAGGAGTCTGACTATAAAACAGTCCTGTAGTAAACCAGTTGGGTTGTGAAGGAGCCTGACTATAAAACAGTCCTGTAGTAAACCAGTTGGGGTGTGAAGGAGTCTGACTATAAAACAGTCCTGTAGTAAACCAGTTGGGTTGTGAAGGGAGTCTGACTATAAAACAGTCCTGTAGTAAACCAGTTGGGTTGTGAAGGGAGTCTGACTATAAAACAGTCCTGTAGTAAACCAGTTGGGTTGTGAAGGGAGTCTGACTATAAAACAGTCCTGTAGTAAACCAGTTGGGTTGTGAAGGGAGTCTGACTATAAAACAGTCCTGTAGTAAACCAGTTTGGTTGTGAAGGGAGTCTGACTATAAAACAGTCCTGTAGTAAACCATTTGGGGTGTGAAGGGAGTCTGACTATAAAACAGTCCTGTAGTACACCATTTGGGGTGTGAAGGGAGTCTGACTATAAAACAGTCCTGGAGTAAACCAGTTTGGTTGTGAAGGGAGTCTGACTATAAAACAGTCCTGTAGTAAACCAGTTGGGGTGTGAAGGGAGTCTGACTATAAAACAGTCCTGTTGTAAACCAGTTGGGTTGTGAAGGGAGTCTGACTATAAAACAGTCCTGGAGTAAACCAGTTGGTTTGTGAAGGGAGTCTGACTATAAAACAGTCCTGGAGTAAACCAGTTGGGTTGTGAAGGGAGTCTGACTATAACACAGTCCTGTAGTAAACCAGTTGGGTTGTGAAGGGAGTCTGACTATAAAACAGTCCTGGAGTAAACCAGTTTGGTTGTGAAGGGAGTCTGACTATAAAACAGTCCTGGAGTAAACCAGTTGGGTTGTGAAGGGAGTCTGACTATTAAACAGTCCTGGAGTAAACCAGTTGGTTTGTGAAGGGAGTCTGACTATAAAACAGTCCTGTAGTAAACCAGTTGGGGTGTGAAGGGAGTCTGACTATAAAACAGTCCTGTAGTAAACCAGCTGGTTTGTGAAGGGAGTCTGACTATAAAACAGTCCTGGACTAAACCAGTTGGGTTGTGAAAGGAGTCTGACTATAAAACAGTCCTGGAGTAAACCAGTTGAAAGGAGCCTGACTATAAAAAGGGAGCCTGAAGGGACTATAAAACAGTCCTGTAGTAAACCAGTTGGGGTGTGAAGGAGTCTGACTATAAAACAGTCCTGTTGTAAACCAGTTGGGTTGTGACGGGAGTCTGACTATAAAACAGTCCTGGAGTAAACCAGTTGGGGTGTGAAGGGAGTCTGACTATAAAACAGTCCTGTTGTAAACCAGTTGGGTTGTGAAGGGAGCCTGACTATAAAACAGTCCTGTAGTAAACCAGTTGGTTTTTGAAGGGAGTCTGACTATAAAACAGTCCTGTAGTAAACCATTTGGGGTGTGAAGGGAGTCTGACTATAAAACAGTCCTGTAGTAAACCAGTTGGGTTGTGAAGGAGTCAGACTATAAAACAGTCCTGTAGTAAACCATTTGGGGTGTGAAGGGAGTCTGACTATAAAACAGTCCTGTAGTAAACCAGTTGGTTTTTGAAGGAGTCTGACTATAAAACAGTCCTGTAGTAAACCAGTTGGTTTTTGAAGGAGTCTGACTATAAAACAGTCCTGTAGTAAACCATTTGGGGTGTGAAGGAGTCTGACTATAAAACAGTCCTGTAGTAAACCAGTTGGTTTTTGAAGGAGCCTGACTATAAAACAGTCCTGTAGTAAACCAGTTGGTTTTTGAAGGGAGTCTGACTATAAAACAGTCCTGTAGTAAACCAGTTGGTTTTTGAAGGAGTCTGACTATAAAACAGTCCTGTAGTAAACCATTTGGGGTGTGAAGGAGTCTGACTATAAAACAGTCCTGTAGTAAACCAGTTGGTTTTTGAAGGAGCCTGACTATAAAACAGTCCTGTAGTAAACCAGTTGGTTTTTGAAGGAGTCTGACTATAAAACAGTCCTGTAGTAAACCATTTGGGTTGTGAAGGAGCCTGACTATAAAACAGTCCTGGAGTAAACCAGTTGGGGTGTGAAGGGAGTCTGACTATAAAACAGTCCTGTTGTAAACCAGTTGGGTTGTGAAGGAGCCTGACTATAAAACAGTCCTGGAGTAAACCAGTTGGTTTTTGAAGGAGTCTGACTATAAAACAGTCCTGTAGTAAACCATTTGGGGTAGTAAAGATGGCTCCCATCCAAAAACTGATGACGGGCAAGGCGGTCTAACATTCTTAAGGAATGTTATGTTTCGAGCCCATGCTTCGATAAGGAGTCTGACTATAAAACAGTCCTGTAGTAAACCAGTTGGGGTGTGAAGGGAGTCTGACTATAAAACAGTACTGGAGTAAACCATTTGGGGTGTGAAGGGAGTCTGACTATAAAACAGTCCTGTAGTAAACCAGTTGGGTTGTGAAGGGAGTCTGACTATAAAACAGCCCTGTAGTAAACCAGTTGGGTTGTGAAGGGAGTCTGACTATAAACCAGTCCTGTAGTAAACCAGTTGGGTTGTGAAGGGAGTCTGACTATAAAACAGTCCTGTAGTAAACCAGTTGGGTTGTGAAGGGAGTCTGACTATAAAACAGTCCTGGAGTAAACCAGTTGGGTTGTGAAGGGAGTCTGACTATAAAACAGTCCTGTAGTAAACCAGTTGGGTTGTGAAGGAGTCTGACTATAAAACAGTCCTGTAGTAAACCAGTTGGGTTGTGAAGGGAGTCTGACTATAAAACAGTCCTGGAGTAAACCAGTTGGGTTGTGAAGGGAGTCTGACTATAAAACAGTCCTGTAGTAAACCAGTTGGGTTGTGAAGGGAGTCTGACTATAAAACAGTCCTGTAGTAAACCAGTTGGGTTGTGAAGGGAGTCTGACTATAAAACAGTCCTGTAGTAAACCAGTTGGGTTGTGAAGGGAGTCTGACTATAAAACATTCCTGGAGTAAACCAGTTGGGTTGTGAAGGGAGTCTGACTATAAAACAGTCCTGGAGTAAACCAGTTGGGTTGTGAAGGGAGTCTGACTATAAAACAGTCCTGGAGTAAACCAGTTGGGTTGTGAAGGGAGTCTGACTATAAAACAGTCCTGGAGTAAACCAGTTGGGTTGTGAAGGAGTCTGACTATAAAACAGTCCTGGAGTAAACCAGTTGGGTTGTGAAGGGAGTCTGACTATAAAACAGTCCTGTAGTAAACCAGTTGGGTTGTGAAGGGAGTCTGACTATAAAACAGTCCTGGAGTAAACCAGTTGGGTTGTGAAGGGAGTCTGACTATAAAACAGTCCTGGAGTAAACCAGTTGGGTTGTGAAGGGAGTCTGACTATAAAACAGTCCTGTAGTAAACCAGTTGGGTTGTGAAGGGAGTCTGACTATAAAACAGTCCTGTAGTAAACCAGTTGGGTTGTGAAGGGAGTCTGACTATAAAACAGTCCTGGAGTAAACCAGTTGGGTTGTGAAGGGAGTCTGACTATAAAAACAGTCCTGACTATAAAAGTAAACCAGTTGGGTTGTGAAGGGAGTCTGACTATAAAACAGTCCTGTAGTAAACCAGTTGGGTTGTGAAGGGAGTCTGACTATAAAACAGTCCTGGAGTAAACCAGTTGGGTTGTGAAGGGAGTCTGACTATAAAACAGTCCTGGAGTAAACCAGTTGGAGTCTGACTATAAAACAGTCCTGGAGTAAACCAGTTGGGTTGTGGGAGTCTGACTATAAAACAGTCCTGTAGTAAACCAGTTGGGTTGTGAAGGGAGTCTGACTATAAAACAGTCCTGTAGTAAACCAGTTGGGTTGTGAAGGGAGTCTGACTATAAAACAGTCCTGGAGTAAACCAGTTGGGTTGTGAAGGAGTCTGACTATAAAACAGTCCTGGAGTAAACCAGTTGGGTTGTGAAGGAGTCTGACTATAAAACAGTCCTGGAGTAAACCAGTTGGGTTGTGAAGGGAGTCTGACTATAAAACAGTCCTGTAGTAAACCAGTTGGGTTGTGAAGGGAGTCTGACTATAAAACAGTCCTGTAGTAAACCAGTTGGGTTGTGAAGGGAGTCTGACTATAAAACAGTCCTGGAGTAAACCAGTTGGGTTGTGAAGGAGTCTGACTATAAAACAGTCCTGTAGTAAACCAGTTGGGTTGTGAAGGGAGTCTGACTATAAAACAGTCCTGTAGTAAACCAGTTGGGTTGTGAAGGGAGTCTGACTATAAAACAGTCCTGTAGTAAACCAGTTGGGTTGTGAAGGGAGTCTGACTATAAAACAGTCCTGGAGTAAACCAGTTGGTAAACCAGTTGGGTTGTGAAGGAGTCTGACTATAAAACAGTCCTGGAGTAAACCAGTTGGGTTGTGAAGGGAGTCTGACTATAAAACTGTCCTGGAGTAAACCAGTTGGGTTGTGAAGGGAGTCTGACTATAAAACAGTCCTGGTGTAAACCAGTTGGGTTGTGAAGGGAGTCTGACTATAAAACAGTCCTGTAGTAAACCAGTTGGGTTGTGAAGGGAGTCTGACTATAAAACAGCCCTGTAGTAAACCAGTTGGGTTGTGAAGGGAGTCTGACTATAAAACAGTCCTGTAGTAAACCAGTTGGGTTGTGAAGGGAGTCTGACTATAAAACAGTCCTGGAGTAAACCAGTTGGGTTGTGAAGGGAGTCTGACTATAAAACAGTCCTGTAGTAAACCAGTTGGGTTGTGAAGGGAGTCTGTGTGAGGCTCAATGTTAAGAACCAGAGATAGATGACCACATGCAGTGCGTTTGAGGAAAACCCCTCTCCTCAAATCTCTGTTCACCCCTCTCTCCAGCCTACAGCTGGCTGTGTTTGTTTGGGGAGGGAAGGGAGGGAAGGGGGAAGGAGGGTTAATGGAGACACAGCTGGTCTGACCCCCTCCAAAACCAGCTGCTGTTACAAAAGACACCCGTCAAGCTTTTGGAGTTGGTGGCCTGGCTGCCTGCCTGCGCATCACTTCCCCTCCCCTTTTTGCTTCCTCCCCCCTTCTCTCTCTCTATTATGTCCCCCCAGACCCCACCCAGCTGTTCCAGGGTTTTTACTTTCCTACTCCCCCCAAATTAACAAGCCTGACTACACACACTCACTTACGCACACTCTCGTTGTCACGCACGCACGCACACACGCACGCACGCACGCACGCACGCACGCACGCACGCACGCACACACACACACACACACACACACACACACACACACACACACACACACACACACACACACACACACACACACACACACACACACACACACACACACACACACACACACACACACACACACACACACACACCTATACAATCCCGTTGAGACAAATGTTTGATCAATCACACCAAAGGCTGTGGCTTAGTATTGGCTGTGTGCCTCTGAGGCCTCCAGGACTGGTAGAAGCCTGGGGCTGTAGTTACAATCCAGTGGCTGGCTCCGGGGCCTCGAGGGTGGGCTGCTGCGTGCTGATGCCACACCCTCCCTCTCCTCCCTTCTCCCATTGTTCCAATCTCTGACAAGTTGCACGTGTCTCTCTTTTCACGGTGACGGTAGGGGGGTGGGCGGGCCTTTGTGGGGCTGCCATTGTGTCAGGGACACACTCTCATTTGATAGACGCGTGCTGACAAAAGAGAAAAGGGGGACACTTCGGTTAATTATTTGCGGCGCTATAGTGAATAGGGGAGAAGCAGCGGCCATCTGTGATTTGTGCTTCTAATCTGTGCTATGCCCACGCTGTGGACCCACACTCCTCCCATGATCCCTCCCTCCCTCTCTGCCCAAAAATCCCTGCTTTTGTCCTGGCACGCCTGTTTTGGGTGCATTCTCATTGTTGTGGTTAGCCTGTCTTCTCACAGGGTTTTGGGAGTAGAGACATGGTTCTGTAAGGGCCCTGGCCTCTGAGTTATTCCTCTCGGTCCTGCCCTGGCAATTCTGTAAGGGAGAGAAGGTTGATGTTCTCTCCTCTCTTCTCTTACTCTCTCCTCTCACTTCCTCTCCTCTTCTCTCCTCTCCATATCGCTCTTCCTTTCTCCTCTTCTCCTCTTCTCTCTCTTCTCCTCTCACTCCTCTCCTGTCCTCTCTTCTCCTCGCAGCCTGAGGAGCTGAAAGTGTCTTTTGTTGATCCCGAGCCATTCTCCACTCTGACGCTTTGTTTTATAGCAACGAGACTAAACAACTGGTCTCCCTCTCTCTCACTGGATAAGTGCCTTGACTGGCACATTCTTCTCTCTGCCCTATTACCAGTGTACATTGACATTGACACACTGCAGCCCTGGTTTGGGATTAGTTTGGGATCGATACTGTTCTTGGAGCCCATCAAGGTCATTCAGGGAGCAGGGCTCGAGTCTAAAACGCCACTGGCCAAACTGCAATCAATGTTGCTTACTACAATTACCCCTTCCCTCTATTTAAGTGGTGAGTCCTCCTCTTATAGGGTCTAGGACAGTTCTGAACTAAACAATTTGTCTGTTTTTTTTATTTTTTAAGTCTGCCTGTTTTTGTGTGGCACCAGATGTTCCCTCACGAGTCTGTCCCCACTGGGCACAGACGTCAATTCAACGTCTATTCCACGTTGGTTCAACGTAATTTAATTGAACGGACTTGGAAACAACATTGATTCAACCAGTGTGTGCCCAGTGGGGCCTTTCTCCACAAACCCTCGACACTCTCTGTTAAATGTAGGATTGGCTACGTGATGTGACTGGCTGCCTGGTTTTAGGCTGCTGCTGCTGGGAACCCTGCTGTTCTCGTTGCCCGAGAAAATTCTGCAAGCTTTTCCCTCAGCTTCCAGTGAGAGTGCCCGGCTGTAGACAGACAGTGGAGGGAGACAGAGTCACGCTGCTTTAAAAGCTTATCGATCTCTCAGAGCTAACTCCCCTAAATGAAATCAAATCAAATGTTATTTGTCACATACACATGGTTAGCAGATGTTAATGCGAGTGTAGCGAAATGCTTGTGCTTCTAGTTCCGACAATGCAGTAATAACCAACAAGTAATCTAACTAACAATTCCAAAACTCTTATACACAGTGTAAGGGGATAAAGAATATGTACATAAAGATAATATGAATGAGTGATGGTACAGAGCAGCATAGGCAAGATACAGTAGATGGTATCGAGTACAGTATATACATATGAGATGAGTATGTAAACAAAGTGGCATAGTTAAAGTGGCTAGTGATACATGTATTACATAAGGATGCAGTAGATGATATAGAGTACAGTATATACGTATGCATATGAGATGAATAATGTAGGGTATGTAACATTATATAAGGTAGCATTGTTTAAAGTGGCTAGTGATATATTTCACATAATTTCCCATCAATTCCCATTATTAAAGTGGCTGGAGTTGGCAGCAGCCACTCAATGTTAGTGGTGGCTGTTTAACAGTCTGATGGCCTTGAGATAGAAGCTGTTTTTCAGTCTCTCAGTCCCAGCTTTGATGCACCTGTACTGACCTCGCCTCCTGGATGATAGCGGGGTGAACAGGCAGTGGCTCGGGTGGTTGTTGTCCTTGATGATCTTTATGGCCTTCCTGTAACATCGGGTGGTGTAGGTGTCCTGGAGGGCAGGTAGTTTGCCCCCGGTGATGCGTTGTGCAGACCTCACTACCCTCTGGAGAGCCTTACGGTTGTGGGCGGAGCAGTTGCCGTACCAGGTGGTGATACAGCCCGCCAGGATGTTCTCAATTGTGCATCTGTAGAAGTTTGTGAGTGCTTTTGGTGACAAGCCGAATTTCTTCAGCCTCCTGAGGTTGAAGAGGCGCTGCTGCGCCTTCTTCACGATGCTGTCTGTGTGAGTGGACCAATTCAGTTTGTCTGTGATGTGTATGCCGAGGAACTTAAAACTTGCTACCCTCTCCACTACTGTTCCATCGATGTGGATAGGGGGGTGTTCCCTCTGCTGTTTCCTGAAGTCCACAATCATCTCCTTAGTTTTGCTGACGTTGAGTGTGAGGTTATTTTCCTGACACCACACTCCGAGGGCCCTCACCTCCTCCCCGTAGGCCGTCTCGTCGTTGTTGGTAATCAAGCCTACCACTGTTGTGTCGTCCGCAAACTTGATGATTGAGTTGGAGGCGTGCGTGGCCACGTAGTCGTGGGTGAACAGGGAGTACAGGAGAGGGCTCAGAACGCACCCTTGTGGGGCCCCCGTGTTGAGGATCAGCGGGGTGGAGATGTTGTTGCCTACCCTCACCACCTGGGGGCGGCCCGTCAGGAAGTCCAGTACCCAGTTGCACAGGGCGGGGTCGAGACCCAGGGTCTCGAGCTTGATGACGAGCTTGGAGGGTACTATGGTGTTGAATGCCGAGCTGTAGTCGATGAACAGCATTCTCACATAGGTATTCCTCTTGTCCAGATGGGTTAGGGCAGTGTGCAGTGTGGTTGAGATTGCACCAACTCCACAACAACAGACTGCCCGCCTGCCCAGGGTGAAAGCATTCCTTGCTGTCTCGTATCGCATGTGTGGTTTCACTTGGGGTCAAAGGTCAGACGCTACGAGGGACTTGGCTTGAAGGTATTTTTTTGGCACGCGGGGTTGATTGTATGGGGCTCACTCTGCCTCCTTTGTGTCCCCCTCCTGTCTGGTCCCATACCCCACCTCCGCCCTTCGCCTCCAGCTGTCCCCCTCTATTAACATGACAAAGTGGAGTGGTTCTGCTCTCCATCGGGGATGCTGCTAGCTGTCATGGTGGGGCCATTTGGGCCAGCCCAGCCCTGCTGTGGGCCATCTGTGTTTGGGCCTCTACTCCTACTCTCTCCTCTCCTACTGTGAGTCACTCAGAGCAGGGCAGGGTGTGACAGACAGTCAGACCACTGGGGCCTCCTATAATACCATGAGGTAATTCACATTACACCCTATCAGAGCAAGACAAAGTTAAACATGACATTGTCACTCCAACTACAGCCTTAGAGGGACGTTGTAAGAACGTTTTTAAACCAGAGCCGCATGAGGTAATGGTATGGCTCAGTCAGACACAGAAATACCCAGTCACCACTACCTCTCCATCTTTCCACATTGAACTGGGGTGGGTGGATGGCAGAGGGGGGCGTGTGATGTCATGGGTGAAACCTGTTGAGGAAGAAAGTGGAACCTGTCGTAACTTGTCTATTGATAGCATTTTGTTTTCTTCTCACACGACGTTTGGAGTCGGTTAACTGCTTGAGGCGATGTTGTTGTGAAATGTAGGTCCTGGATGTTTCCCTACTGGATATGATGCATGGGAAATATCCTGGGGCTTGAAAGTCACAGACCTTCCCCTCCTACTGCCTGCTGAAATCGAATTTCATCCGATATTTCTATACTGTTATTGATATGCACTCTTATTTCCCACCCCGTGTAGCAGTTGGTCCATCCGGTGACTAACTCGTATGCATCCCTAGTGAAAACAGCAGGGTAGCTAGCCTCACACTATGTGGCTCCAGCACGGTTCAGCCTATCATATCCCAGGATTAGATTCACACACCCTCAGTAATACATGACCTGCGCTTGACCCGTCAATGTTATTGGACCATATTTCTCTGTGCTCAGTGCTGGATGTAAATGTGGTGCCCGGGCCGGCAGTGGGAGATTTAATTAAAAGTGAGTGGTGTTCTCTCTGAGGAGACGCTGACTTAGAAAAATGATGACTAGAATGGCCACCGGTCCACCCATCATGGGCTCATTTGACTTGAATGGGGAATACCCAATCTAGTAATTCCATTTCGATGAGGCTGATATTTGAGAAAAGGCTAAGTGGGCTTAGTGGCGGTACTGTTCTATCAGTTGATTTCTGGGCACGTTCTACCAGACAAGCTGAATGCCTTCTATGCTCACCACATGAGAGCATCAGCTGTTCTGGATGACTGTGTGATCGCGCTCGCTGTAGCCGATGTAAGACTTTTAAAGGGGTTAACATTCGCAAGGCCGCGGGCCAGATGGAATACCAGGACGCGTACACAGAGCATGCGCAGACCAGCTGGCAAGTGTCACCACTGACAACCTATCCCTGACCGGTCTATAATAGCAACTTGTTTCAAGCCAACCACCATATTCTCCATGCCCAAGAACACCAAGGTAATGAAAGGCTGGTCATGGCTCACATCAACACCATCTTCACAGAAACCCTAGACCCACTCCAATTCCCATACCGCACCAACAGATCCACAGGTGACACAATCTCAATCATGTTGCACACTGCCCTTTCTCACCTGGACAAAATGAATATCTATGTTACAATGCTGTTCATTGACTACAGCTACTTACACTGACACACACACCTACTTACACTGACACCCCAACACACACGTTCACACACACTATGTTTCTCGGAGTCATGGCTGAACAAGGACATGGATACTGTTGTTTCCATGCATCGTCAAGACCGTACAGCAGTGTTGTGTATGGTCAGGGGGGAAGAGTGTGTCTCTTTCTGGTGCACAATCTCTACTATTAAGGACATCTCGAGGTACTGCTCGCCTCAGTTAGAATAGCTCATGACAAGCTGTAGACTGTACTATTTACCAAGAGCGTTTTCATCTATATTCTTCAGACTATCTGCAATGACCCTTTTTTCACTCTTGTTGTTTACGAAACATGTGACGAATACCATTTTTCACACACAAAGACACACACACACACACACACACACACACACACACACACACACACACACACACACACACACACACACACACACACACACACACACACACACACACACACACACACACACACACACACACACACACACACACACACACACACACTGCAAATGCCCGCATTTGCACACATGCATACTGATGCCACACATACACACCTACACACACACACACTTTCCCACTCACCACAGACGCTGCTCAATTACCTCGTACCCCTGCACATCATCTCAGTACTGGTACTCCCTGTATATAGCCATGTTATTACCTCGTACCCCTGCACATCATCTCAGTACTGGTACTCCCTGTATATAGCCATGTTATTACCTCGTACCCCTGCACATCATCTCAGTACTGGTACTCCCTGTTTATAGCCATGTTATTACCTCGTACCCCTGCACATCATCTCAGTGCTGGTACTCCCTGTTTATAGCCATGTTATTACCTCGTACCCCTGCACATCATCTCAGTACTGGTACTCCCTGTATATAGCCATGTTATTACCTCGTACCCCTGCACATCATCTCAGTACTGGTACTCCCTGTTTATAGCCATGTTATTACCTCGTACCCCTGCAGATCGACTCGGTACTGGTACTCCCTGTATATAGCCATGTTATTACCTCATACCCCTGCACATCATCTCAGTACTGGTACTCCCTGTTTATAGCCATGTTATTACCTCGTACCCCTGCACATCTTCTCAGTACTGGTACTCCCTGTTTATAGCCATGTTATTACCTCGTACCCCTGCACATCATTTCAGTACTGGTACTCCCTGTTTATAGCCATGTTATTACCTCGTACCCCTGCACATCATCTCAGTACTGGTACTCTCTGTTTATAGCCATGTTATTACCTCGTACCCCTGCACATCATCTCAGTACTGGTACTCCCTGTTTATAGCCATGTTATTACCTCGTACCCCTGCACATCTTCTCAGTACTGGTACTCCCTGTTTATAGCCATGTTATTACCTCGTACCCCTGCACATCATCTCAGTACTGGTACTCCCTGTTTATAGCCATGTTATTACCTCGTACCCCTGCACATCATCTCAGTACTGGTACTCCCTGTATATAGCCATGTTATTACCTCGTACCCCTGCACATCATCTCAGTACTGGTACTCCCTGTATATAGCCATGTTATTACCTTGTACCCCTGCACATCATCTCAGTACTGGTATTCCCTGTTTATAGCCATGTTATTACCTCGTACCCCTGCACATCATCTCAGTACTGGTTCTCCCTGTTTATAGCCATGTTATTACCTCATACCCCATGCACATCATCTCAGTACTGGTACTCCCTGTTTATAGCCATGTTATTACCTCGTACCCCTGCACATCATCTCAGTACTGGTACTCCCTGTTTATAGCCATGCTATTTAGACTCTTTATCGTTTTTCGTTATTCTCTGTATATTTATTCCTTGTGTCACTATTTTCCATCTTTCTCTCTGCATTGTTGGAAAAGGACCTGTATGTAAGCATTTCACTGTCTACACCTGTTGTTTACGAGGCAGTTGATAAATAGCATGTGATTTGATGTGTGTGGGTGGGCCAAACGTAAACACACATCATCCTCTCAACTCCAGTGTAGCAAGTTCTGAAAGGTTTGGTGTGTGTTACTGTGTGTGTGACTGTGTGTGCGACTATGTGTGAGACTGTGTGTGGGTGAGGAAGGTTCTTCAGAATCCTAATACTTTTTGTCTCTCAGTCCCTGTTTCTGTCTCTCTCATTCGCTCAGCTTGGCCTTGTCTCCTTCCCCTGTCTCTACCTCGCTGTCATCTCTCTCTATTTCTCTCATCCCTCTCTGTCTCTCGCTCTGCTCTGATCCTGGTCAGGAATAGGTCTTGTTGCTGTCAACACTGGAACGTTTCCTCTTCAGCACAAGGTTGTGTTTGCATCCTGTTTTTTTTCTTCTCATCTCCTCTCAAGTGTAAGCAGCGCCAGCCTCATCAGAGAGGAGTAAAGTCCCAGAAGGCCCAAAGGATTAGGAGACAAATACACGACAAATTGGGAAAGACCTCATCAGCACTAGCTGCAATTTGGAGTAGCAGCAGGTCCAGAGTGGTAGAGAGAGAGAGAGAGAGCGAGACACAGAGAGAGAGAGGGAGAGAGAGAGAGAGAGCGAGACAGAGAGAGAGAGTGCAGCTCTTGGGTTATTTCTGTTGTTGTTCTCTCTCCCTCGCTTTTTCCTCCCCAAGCCTCGTCTCTTTCCCCAACAGCCATCACTACTCACTCACCCCCTCTCTCTCTCTCTCTCTCTCTCTCTCTCTCTCTCTCTCTCTCTCTCTCTCTCTCTCTCTCTCTCTCTCTCTCTCTCTCTCTCTCTCTCTCTCTCTCTCTCTCTTTCTCCCTCTCTCTCTCTCTCTGTCTCTCTCTCTCTATGTCTTTCTATCCTATGTTACGGGGAGAGAGAGAAAGAGTTGCCATGGGAGCCGGTTGCCATGCAGCAAGAGTGAGGTTTGGCGTGGTTAGGGGTGGAGGATGGCGAGGGGGAGGGGAGTGTGGGGGGAGAGAGGATGTGGGTTGGAGAGAAGGCTGTGTTGTGTGGAGAGCAGCTAGAGGTCTGCCAGTGTGACAGACCCCGAGTGCCACAGCCATTATACTCAGGCTCCCCACCAAACAGCATCAAACACGGCAGAACTGGGAGAAAAAGAAAACAGGAGAAGGAGTGCAGGAAGGAAGGGTGATCTAGTACCAAGGTGTACAGTTGTGAGAGGGACTGAAAGAGGAGACATATAGGGCTCTGTGACTACGACATGCAGTCAGAGGCTTGTCTAACCCTCCAGTCCTCAGGTGCTGAAAACAGGCCTGATAGAGAACTCAACATCAACATAGGCTGAGGGCTCCCCTCCATGGCTATCCTCTGAAAACTGTACCATATGCAGAATTGCAGCCGTCTGCAATGACCTGCCTTGTGGACACAATTAGAGGTTGAGTGGCCCACATGTGATAGTTCTAGTGTGTGTGTGGTTGTGTGTGTGTGTGTGTGTGTGTGTGTGTGTGTGTGTGTGTATGTGTGTGTGTGTGTGTGTGTGTGTATGTGTATGTGTGCAGAGCACTGGTGTTGTAAATCAGGTCTCAGGCTCGCTGCTGCCCTTTTGTTAGCCCAGCAGACATGTGACCCAATTCGGTCTGCCTGTCCCCTCCGCCCGCCCACACACACACACACACACACACACACACACACACACACACACACACACACACACACACACACACACACACACACACACACACACACACACACACACACACACACACACACACACACACACACACACACACACACACACACACACACACACCTATCCTCTATCTCTCTTGGCAATTTTCAGGCGAGACCCACCGTTTATTTACCAGACAGTAAGAAAGAGAGGCTGGAGCATTTCCTTTATGGTTGGTTGGTGCTGTTACATAGTCTGCATTCTGAATGCTTTGGGAAAGAGGTACACTCATACTCACACACTTCTCTGTCTTCCATAGTTTTTGACTAGATTGGTGACAATGTGTCTTTGTAGTGGGGAACCGAACAGGCTTTTGGTTGTGAAGGGGGAAAGAGAGAGATGGAAGAGATAGGCATTGAACAGAGCCACACATCGATGCTTTTTAGATGAGTGTCTGGACTTGGCTCTGGCCAGCACTGGACCGGACAGTAGGGCTGTGTCCCGAAGCTCAGAAGATGATTGGACAGGAGGAGAGTCACGTGTTATTTGCTTCTGTGGGCTTAGCTGATTGTAGAGGAAAACAGGTATCTGATTTGTGACAATCGTTTGGGAAGTTGAGCTGTCTCTCATACAGTGTGGCTGACAGGAATTTTGGATCAAACCATTCCCAGACAATTGATACACACACTTGACACGAGCCTGGCTGAAAGCACACTTACACTGGAGCTCGTCCATGCACATAATGTTTGAATCATGGTAGCATAGCAACACAAGTCAACTGCATACAAAGTTACTCTCAAACTGGCCCAGTGTATCTTTAGTGTACTGTGTTCTTAAGCTTCGAGCAGAGTATGGAAGTACTTTGTGTGCGCACACACACTTGCTGTTGAGGTTTGGGAAATGCCTGTGGCTTGTGGTATGTTTCAGGAAATGACATCATCCAGGAACAGTTGGTGCAAGTTTCTAATTTCCATCCCAAACCAATGGAAATAGTCTGTCTGTTTGGGCTTGCCATAATGTTGGAAGAAAACACAGGGCTATATTGTTGTCATAGACTGTGTATAGAAGAAGAACCAACGTTTGTCTCAAATCTGGAAGAGGATGGAGGAAAAAGACGATGATGTAAGGAGGGAGAGAGGAAGAGGGTGAGGTGGAGGAAGGAGGAGGGGTAGAGAGGATGAGGAGGAGACAGGAGGAGGGGGAGCAGAAAGGAGAGAGGAGGCGTGAGGGAGAGAGTTGGAGGGAGAGAGGAGGGAGTTGAGAGGAGCAGGGAGATGAGAGGAGGAGGGAGAGAGGAGGGAGATGAGAGGAGGAGGGAGAGAGGAGGGAGATGAGAAGAGCAGGGAGAGGAGAGGAGGAGGGAGAGGAGGAGGGAGATGAGATGAGGAGGGAGAGAGGAAGAGAGAGAGAGGAGGAGGGAGATGAGAGAAGGAGGGAGATGAGAGAAGCAAGGAGATGAGAGGAGGAGGGAGATGAGAGAAGCAGGGAGATGAGAGGAGGAGGGAGAGAGGAAGAGAGAGAGGAGGAGGGAGTTGAGAGAAGCAAGGAGATGAGAGGAGGAGGGAGATGAGAGACCCAGGGAGATGAGAGGAGGAGGGAGAGAGGAAGAGAGAGAGGAGGAGGGAGTTGAGTGGAGGAGATAAGAGGAGGAGGGAGAGAGGAAGTGTGAGAGAGGAGGAACTAGATGAGAGGAGGAGGGAGAGAGTTGTGAGGGGAGGAGGGAGAGAGGAAGAGAGAGAGGAGGAGGGAGATGAGAGAAGCAGGGAGATGAGAGGAGGAGGGAGATGAGAGAAGCAGGGAGATGAGTGGAGGAGGAAGAGAGGAGGGAGATGAGTGGAGGAGGGAGAGAGGAGGGAGATGAGTGGAGGAGGGAGAGAGGAGGGAGATGAGAGGAGGAGGGTGAAAGGAGGGAGTTGAGAGGAGGAGGGAGATGAGAGGAGGAGGGAGAGAGGAGGGAGATGAGAGGAGGAAGAGAGAGAGGAGGAGGGAGATGAGAGGAGGAGGGAGATGAGGGAAGTGGGGAGATGAGAGGAGGAGGGAGAGAGGAAGAGAGAGAGGAGGAGGGAGATGAGTGTAGGAGGAAGAGAGGAGGGAGATGAGTGGAGGAGGGAGAGAGGAGGGAGATGAGAGTAGGGAGTTGAGAGGAGGAGGGAGTTGAGAGGAGGAGGGAGTTGAGAGGAGGAGTGAGAGAGGAGGAGGAGGGAGAAAGGAGGGAGATGAGAGGAAGAGAGAGAGGAGGAGGGAGATGAGAGAGAGGAGGAGGGAGAGAGGAAGAGTGAGAGAGGAGGAGGGAGATAAGAGGAGATGAGGAATCGCTGACTGATAGAATAAGGGAAAGCGAGGAAAAGCGATGCCAATAGGAGAGCGAACAAGCCGAGTCTGTTCAATGAAAATAACTGATACAGAGTTTGAGAATGGGGAGATGAGCACTTTCAGAAAACCTTGTTCTCAGATATAAACTGATTTGAGTCTGACTTGAATTTGTACATGGCTTAGTGATTTATTGTGTTATATTTTGACACTGCTTTGCTGCCTACGGTGAGAATATGTACGTTTTTTAATTTGCGGTGCAATGTTTGTGTAGCCTATATTGTGCTAGAAAAATAGGTACACAAATCCCACTGGGCACACCACGTCATTTCAAAGTGGAAATGTGGGTAATATTTGGTGGAGACGTTGATCAATGAGATTTCAACCTTTATTCACCCACTCAAAAAGACATCCAGAAGTTTGTTGTTTTCTCAATGTGTTTTCACTGTGCTTTCAACCATCTGAAAGCACAACCAAGGTCCAACAGAAAAACAATGTCCGATATTTGGTTTAGTTGTCATGTAAATGTGTTATAACTTCGCTTTCAACCATTTAAAAGCACAGCAAAGTACAAATGGGAAATACAATGTCAGATATTTTGCATTTATACAACAGATTCATGTGTTATCACTGTGCGTCATCTAATAGCAAAACCAAATGACCTGGATTGCAGTTGAGATTACATTAAAAGTGCTCAATGCTGTCCGAGATTCTGCGCTGATTATTCTAGAAATATGGTGAACATCTCCACAGACCTGCGACCTTTGCATGATATCTTGAACAGGCACACATTCTATGATTACATAAGAAGGCATTTATAGTTACGTAACCTCAAATTGTGGCCATGGATGTGTTACTCATTTTAAGGTTGAATAAATACTGTTAAATGAGTTTGTAATGATAGATAGGCTACTGAAAGTATCGCAAAAGTGATATCGATTGTGCAACAAAATGTCAACATTTGACGGAGATGTATTTTTTGTGTCTGACTTAAGTCTGGCTTTAATTCCAGTCTGTTTACAAATTAATAATTGATATGTTGGATTTCACTTCTCTAAACTAAATCAAATCACGCTTTATTTAAAGTGCATTTAAAGTGTGATCTGATTTAGTCCTATTCTATAACTTAGATTTTTGGTTGAGATGGGGACATGAATCCAACATATTAGTTAACAACTTAAAGATTAAATTTGTATATATTTAGTTGAACCCTGGGTTAAATTGAAACAACAGCTGTCGATGACTTATCAAATCCTATATAGGCTTACATATGGATGATATATGACTTAGAAAGTATGGGTACAGTTCATTTTCTCTGTTACGCCTACCCTTTGGAATCACTTCGATAACAACAGGGAATCTAGTTATTAAGAAATCTCTCAATAATCGTTCTCACGACAGCACGTTGGTAATAGTCCGTGACAAAAGTTAAGCAGGGTTGCTGCCCAGCCTATTGTTACATTTTTCTGATAGTGGATATAACGTTGAAGATGTTGATGTTGTTTCAAAGGTACAAATACAACATATTTTATAAAAAGTTTGTCTATGTGGAAAATTGGTTACCATGACGACATAATCCCGTGGTTGAAATTTCACCCTTAAAACAACAGTTGAAAGTTTTTTTCAAATCCAATGCATTTCCCACGTAGATTCCATGTCACAGTCTGTTGACAAATTCCGTTAAAACAACGTTGATTCAACCAGTTTGTGCCCAGTGGGATGTGTATTGTGGATTTGCATGGCAGTGCATGTGAGTCTGTCATGTTTTTTTCACAAGCACAAATGATTTAGTATCGAGTGTTTTTTTGTACAGCACAGGAGGTTGGTGGCACCTTAATTGGGGGGGGCATGCTCCTAATAATGGATGGGGCGGACCAGGTGGAATGGTGTCAAATACATCCAACACATAGTTTCCATGGTTTCCATGTGTTTGATGCCATTCCATTCGATCCGTTCCAGACGGTATTATGAGCCGTCCTCCCCTCAGCAGCCTCCTGTGATGTACAGGTAGGCTATTTGATCATAATTGTTTTGGCTGTTCGTGAGTGCGTATGTGTGTGCTTGTGCGTGTCTGTTGGTTCATGGACATGAAAGACTGTGTCTACCACCGCAGGTCCTGTGCTTACTCTAGCATAGTAAAACATCAGTAAAACATTAGGGTTTACACATTGTGCCACCACACATAAACACACAGCGTTTTGAGGCCACTCAATAGTGGAACATCAGAGTACACACACAGCTTTGTTTTCGGGAATTTGGGGGATTTTTTGGGGAGTAAAAATGTACGGTGCATTCGGAAAGTATTCAGACCCCTTGACTTTTTCCACATTTTGTAATATCAGACTTATTCTAAAATGGATTAAATTGATTTTTTCCCCCTCGCCAATCTACCACAATACCCCATAATGACAATTCAAAAACAGGTTTTTAGAAATGTTTGCAAATGTTTAAAAAATTCTAATAATGAATTATGAAGTATTCAGAAGTATTCAGACCCTTTACTCAGTACTTTGTTGAAGCACCTTTGGCAGCGATTACAGCCTCGAGTCTTCTTGGGTATGACCCTACAACCTTGGCACACCTGTATTTGGGGAGTTTCTCCCATTCTTCTCTGCAGATCCTCTCAAGCTCTGTCAGGTTGGATGGGGAGCGTTACTGCACAGCTATTTCCATTCAAAATCCTATTTTCCCTAACCCCTAACCCTAAACCTTAACCCTAATCTTAACTTTAACCCCACCCAAACCCTAAACCTAACCCTTCAAATTTGTTTTCCTACCTTGTCAGGACATTCTGGTAACTTGTCAGGACATTGTGGTTTTGATCATGTCGGAAAACATGTACACACACACCCAGCCAGCTCTACTGGTGGGCCCTCATTTGGGTCACGAGAAATTGGGACAGGTTCAATTAACAACACAGAGCAATCAATGCTCACAATGCCTAGGGCTCACGGTCCAGCACTCCACACCACACCACACCGCCCCACACCACACCACACCATGCCACCCAACACCACACCACATCGTCCCACACCACACTACACCACACCATACCAGGCTGCATGGCTATTTCTGTTGGGGTAAAACCTCGACTTCAGGGATAGACAACTAAATTAAGCCGCGGGACAATTTTTGTCAGAGGGGATGGTCGGAGGCCCGGAACATAATTATAATCATTTTTACACCTCAAATTGACCACAACTAAGCCCAGAAATAGGTTGTATTTGAAAATAACAATAATTATATAACTTGATTATATTGAGACACAATCACATATGTCTCTTTCTTTAATCGTGGGAATACTTGGGAAAAGATTTCCTAAATTACACATTGTTATATGAATTCCTGGTGATTTTACACCCTTTTTTTACCCAAAACTAAAATCCCATAAAATATATATACTGTATTTTTTTGTAAAAAAAATACTTTTGGGGGGGGGGGGGGGGGGGGGACTGTCCCCTGCTCTACTCCAGGATTCCATGGGGAAAAAGAACAACAACACAGTTGGAAAACCATCAAGATCCTGTAGTCTAATTCCCAATTCTATGGGAAGAACATACCACATTTTTAAATGGAATCCACAAGGGAAGATTACTCATAGTTTGTTTTCAGACTGTTTTGCCGGTTTTCCAATATTGTTTTTACATTTATTTAACTAGGCAAGTCAGTCAAGAACAAATTCTTATTTTATAATGACGGCCTACCCCGGCCAAACCCTCCCTTTACCCGGACGATGCTGGGCCAATTGTATGCACCCTATGGGACTCCCGATCACCGCCGGTTGTCATACAGCCCGAGATCGAACCAGGGTCTGTAGGGATGACTCTAGCACTGAGATGCAGTGCCTTATACCGCTGCACCACTCGGGAGCTAATGTTGCCATTTTTGGTTGAATTTCTACAATTCATGCAGGTGTGCACTCTAGTTAGCTCCATAGAAAAAGAATGACTAGATTCTAATTGTATGGTTAGCCCCAGTGCAATCAACAGCAAGAACAGGGCTCTGGTGAGTGGTGAATAGCCACTAGTGTTACCACGGGAATGATTGGGGTTTGATGTGAGGTTAAAACAATGGTTGATTGAATTCTTTGGAAGCCATTTTTGTCACGTAAGGAGGAATCTGAGCAGTATGTGTTCCCATCCAGCCCGTGAGGTCATTGTGTTCGATAACTATACCATTAATAGGCTTATGGGAGAGCTCAGCCCACCGCTGTACACTTTGCCCACAGTGAATTATCAAGCTAATCTATCTGTATGACACAACACAGATGGACACACTTTCTTTCTGGCTGTCTCCCATTTTATGTAGCTATCTGCCTCTATCTCTCTCTCCTGTCTCTCTAATTCTGTCATCGCTATCTCTCTTTCTTTGTCCTCCTCTCACGCACGGTCTATTTTTTATAGGTCTAGCTATCTCTCGTTCCCTCGTTCTCTCCCTTCACCTCTCTTCTCCGGCTGTAGCTATACCAACAACAGAGGAGCAGAGGGAGAGGGGGTGACAGAGAGAGAAAGGTGTTGGTTGCTTGTCTCTGGGTGTCTTTGTGTTTGGAGCAGTCAAGTGCTTAGTGAATGAGTGGCTCCCAGGCTGAGGCTGCCTGGTCAGAAAAACCCTCCCCTCCCGATCCATCCCAAGCCCCTGCCTGCAGCCTCCAGCCTCACTGGCCATCACAGATGGATGGATGAAACTGTCAGTGCCCACCGTAGCTAGCCGAATCACCCCCCCCCCCCTCTTTTCTCTCATCCTATCTCATTCTCTACATCTCTCTGTGTCTCTGTCTGTCCTCTTCATCCTCCCAATCCCTGCTCCCCTCTCGGACAGGTTTTGGAGATGGCTGATACCAAACCGTCCCTCTCACTGGCAATTCAGACAGGAATGTGTGTGTATGTGTGTGTGTATGTGTGTGTGTGTGTGTGTGTGTGTGTGTGTGTTAGAGAAACACATGCACATTACACACACACAGTGACAGGGGGCTGTGTGCATGTGTGAATGTGTCGGTCACCTTTTCTCCAAGTTAATCCCATAAGAAGAGGTGTGGTTCTCCCTCTCTTCTCTCCCTTCCCCCCCCCCTCTCTCTCTCTCTCTCTCTCTGTTTCTCTCTCGCTCTCCGATCCCCGAGCAGATTTTCATCACATGTTCTGTTAGTTTAGATCTCCTCTGCTGCTGCCGCTGCGAGTATCAGGGCGTTCTCTTTTTATTATTTTTGATAAACACCCATCATCGCCACCATCATTGTCATTGTCTTTCCACTTCTTCTACTACTCTCTGCTCTGCCTCTTCTTCTGCTTTCACTGGTCTGAGATGAGTTTGAGCGCTGAGATGGGGGAGGCCATCGAGCTAAGGTGAGTGTTTGTGGCAGGGGGGAGTTAGGGGGGGGTGTGTGTGTGTGTGTGTGGTTACATTAGGATACAGTAAGTAGATATGCTGATGTGTTACAGTACGGTAGTAATTGTCCATCTGTTCTCCTCTCTACGCTGACCCTATCTACCATAGCTGTGAACACAGGTCAATAGCCTAGCGCTAGCTTGTCTGTAGTTAGAGATAGCATTAGCCTCGGTTATTATTGGCCACAGCCATTTCAGCAGCTGTCGAAACTGACGGGGCGTCTACAAGCTTATTCCAAGAGCTTATAGTCTTAGCAGCTGTATTAGCCCCCGTGCCCATATGGAGCAGATTAAACTCTCAGTTGATATGCCAAAAGACCCAACATTTGTTTATGTGCCGAGTGTGCGGCATTAAATGTTTAGGGATGTTTTCATAGCAGAAAAAGGATGACTCTTAGTCATCTTACCACTACCACAGAAGAACAACAAGGTCCGCCAGCAAAAGCCATGTAGCCAAGCCAAGCCAAGCAGCTACAGGAAGAAAGTGGGACTGTTTTTGTCTGTTTGAGTGATTGGCAAATGCAAATACTTCTCTTATGATGAGACGAGAGAGAAAAGAGAGGCATTCTTCACAAGTTGTTTCCTGTGTGTGTGTGTGTGTGTGTGTGTGTGTGTGTGTGTGTGTGTGTGTGTGTGTGTGTGTGTGTGTGTGTGTGTGTGTGTGTGTGTGTGTGTGTGTGTGTGTGTGTGTGTGTGTGTGTGTGTGTGTGTGTGTTTGAGGAGGGTGAAATGTGAGTGCTGTCTGCACACTTGCTCTTGACTGTATGACTCTTTAGGATTAGGCAGCCCGTGGCGGATGTCTAACCTGCGTCTAGCCTGGGTCTAGCCTGGGTCTAGCCTGGGTCTAGCCTGGGTCTAGCCTGGGTCTAGTCTGGGTCTAGTCTGGGCAGATAAGGCATGGTAAGAGCAGAGCGAGGATAGCATGCCGATAGGTCTGAGTGGTCTTCACATGCCTGCCACAGTTTTACATTAGCCCTGGGAGTGACCCCCCCACACACACACACACTCTGGACCAGCTGGACCGCCCATGGCGGCCATATCCACTCTCAATCTCTCTCTCTGCCTGCCGCCAAGGGCACAGGGGGATTTAGGCGTTTTTTGTTGTTAATCTCCATGTCTTTCATCGGGTCTTGGAGCAAACACACACAGACAAGCGTGTGTATCTCATCTTCACTCAGAGGCCCTTGGCTGAGGGCTTAGTCTGTGTTTGTGAAGAAAGGGAGGGACAGAGGAAAGAGGAGTGTAACTAAGATATGAGAGCACAGCTGTGTGTTGGGGAGAGACATTGGGAAGATGGAGGGACATTAAACAGTCTTGGGGTAGGATTTACCCCACCCACACAGATAAGTCAAAATATCCCGATTTTGTAGCAGGTCTGTGAGATGAGAAAAGTTGACATGGCACATAGGTTCTACTTGCACCATATGGCTCGGTGCCCCTGGCATAGAACGTCTTACCTTCACATTGTAAACAGATACCATACCGTATTACCGTTACCCTTTAGCTTGTTATTCCCAAGCATTAAAGCTCCCTAACAGGTCTCACTGTGGTTGCGTCCCAAATCAGCACCCTATTCCCTATGTAGTGCACTACTTGGGCCCTGGTCAAAAGGAGTGCACTACAGAGGGAATAGGCTGCCGTTTGAGATGCAACGACGTTTCTCTCTGTCTCTGTGTGATCTTATCCTACAGGCAGAGACAATACTGGATCATTGTTGGTCTCAAGTTGCTCCTGTCCTGTTTGATATGAATGTCCTGGCTGAGTCATTGTTTTGACTTGGCAGAGATGCAGGGAAGTGTTCGGGGAAGCAGATTGATTTGTGGCCAGAAAATGAAATGACACTGCTTAGACTCTGCTGTTGTATCTTTACTGTATATACATTATGATAAATGCTTTTGATAAATTGGCACTAAATAGTAATGACCGTAATGGGAAGTCAATTTGCTGTCTTCTAGTTAGCAGTATGTATGCTTGGTAGTACTGGTCTGGGTGAGTGTATGTTTGACAACTGGAAAGTCACTATGGAAATTCCAACTCGGCCTTGGCAGTTGGCACACTCACTCGACCCCTTCTTCTTCTTCTTCTTCGATGATGTGTATATATAATGGAAACAGAGAGCAGAACATCCCACGCTCGTTCGCTCGCTCGCTCACACACACACACACACACACACACACACACACACACACACACACACACACACACACACACACACACACACACACACACACACACACACACACACACACACACACACACACACACACACACACACACACTGAAGCGACCCCATCCACATACACACGCAGAAGGTTATTCTGACCTGTAGCCTTACAGAATAGCAAGACGTAGTTTACTGTGCCGTACATTTCAATAGAATCAGGAAGAGCTCTGAGCTGTTAAATTTGTACTAATCTTCTGGAGTGAAAAAATGCTGCCTTTGCACAAACAAGACAAATACTGATAAGGCACATTTGATGCCTTTCAGCGTTATGACTTATGCATTTAATATTTGTTTGTTTTTTTGCGCCCTCCGTCACGCTAGCTGTTTGCGCTTGAAATGTGTCTCCGCGGCCATAAATAATCAATAACATGACAACTTTAAACGTATTCCCATGACTGTGTTGTCAGGCGTGTTCAGTACTAATATGGTGTTCTATTAGTGGGTTTGTGGAACTACTTCCAGAGAGTCCCACCGCCTCACCTGTTGTCGTGGTGATGCACCTTATGCATGTACTTGTGCATGGCTGTGCATGGCTGTGCATGGCTGTGCATGGCTGTGCATGGCTGTGCTTCTACACCTGCATTGCTTGCTGTTTGGGGTTTTAGGCTGGGTTTCTGTACAGCACTTTGAGATATCAGCTGATGTATTTATATTTATATGCTGATGTACTTTATATGCTGAGGAATCCCAGACACCAGCAGAGCAGAGCAGAGTAGTGTGAGTGACAGGCAGTCAGAGACCAGGGCAGGGCATCAATCAGTATACTAACTGACTAACTCACTGACCAGCCTGTGGCTCAGTCTAATTGAGTTTGTCTCTTCTTATTGGTTTCCTTCATTAGTGGTTTCTTTGCAACAATTCAACCATGAAGGCCTGATTCACTCAGTCTCCTCTGAACAGTTGATGTTAAGACGTGTCCTTTATTTGAACTCTGTGAAGCATTTATTTGGACTGGGATTTCTGAGGCTGGTAACTCTAATGAACGTATCCTCTGCACAGAGGTAACTCTGGGTCTTCCTTTCCTATGGTGGGTGTCATGAGAGCCAGTTTCATCATAGCGCTTGATGGTTTTTGCAATTGCACTTGAAGAAACGTTAAAAGTTCATGAAATTTTGCATTGTGACTGACCTTCATGTTGTAAAGTAATGATGGACTGTCATTTCTCTTTGCTTATTTGAGCTGTTTTGCCATAATATGGACTTGGTCTTTTACCAAAGAGGGCCGTCTTCTCTATTCCACCCCTACCCTTTTTTATCATTTTCCCCTTACCCTGCCACCTCTCCCCTAATTGGAGTAAACTAATGGACAACAATACTTGGACAACAATACAACAATGCTTCCACTTCCAGCTTATACATACTACACACATACATACTACATACATTTCACGGACAGTATGATTTACATGATTTATCTTTAGTTTGTTTTTAGTCCCAGCTTTCAGCTACCCTCAACCAATGTTCCCTCTAAGCTGCGTGGGACTCCCACGCATCTCCCCCCGGGACTGCCTCGCAGAAGAAATCTCAGCCCACATAGAGAACCACGAGATTGAACTTCACTCAACTTTCTAGAGCAGTCGAGAGCGATCTACTGGCCGATCTCCAAGGCATTCCTAGTCGATCGCCAAACATTTCTGTAAAAAAACTCGATAAAGCCTGATGTTCCTATTTGTTTTTATTCGTCTCAGGCTGTTGGCATTATTCAAGTCAAATCTTATTTGTCACATGCGCCGAATACAACAGGTGTAGTAGACCTTACTGTGAAATGCTGAATACAACCGAATACAACAGGTGTAGTAGACCTTACTGTGAAATGCTGAATATAACCGAATACAACAGGTGTAGTAGACCTTACTGTGAAATGCTGAATACAACCGAATACAACAGGTGTAGTAGACCTTACTGTGAAATGCTGAATACAACCGAATACAACAGGTGTAGTAGACCTTACTGTGAAATGCTGAATACAGCGGAATACAACAGGTCAGTAGACCTTACTGTGAAATGCTGAATACAACCGAATACAACAGGTGTAGTAGACCTTACTGTGAAATGCTGAATACAACCGAATACAACAGGTGTAGTAGACCTTACTGTGAAATGCTGAATACAACCGAATACAATAGGTGTAGTAGACCTTACTGTGAAATGCTGAATACAACCGAATACAACAGGTGTAGTAGACCTTACTGTGAAATGCTGAATACAACCGAATACAACAGGTGTAGTAGACCTTACTGTGAAATGCTGAATACAGCGGAATACAACAGGTCAGTAGACCTTACTGTGAAATGCTGAATACAACCGAATACAACAGGTGTAGTAGACCTTACTGTGAAATGCTGAATACAACCGAATACAACAGGTGTAGTAGACCTTACTGTGAAATGCTGAATACAGCGGAATACAACAGGTCAGTAGACCTTACTGTGAAATGCTGAATACAACCGAATACAACAGGTGTAGTAGACCTTACTGTGAAATGCTGAATATAACCGAATACAACAGGTGTAGTAGACCTTACTGTGAAATGCTGAATACAACCGAATACAACAGGTGTAGTAGACCTTACTGTGAAATGCTGAATACAACCGAATACAACAGACCTTAATGTGAAATGCTGAATACAACCGAATACAACAGGTGTAGTAGACCTTACTGTGAAATGCTGAATACAACCGAATACAACAGACCTTACTGTGAAATGCTGAATACAACCGAATACAACAGGTGTAGTAGACCTTACTGTGAAATGCTGAATACAACCGAATACAACAGACCTTACTGTGAAATGCTGAATACAACCGAATGCAACAGGTGTAGTAGACCTTAATGTGAAATGCTGAATACAACCGAATACAACAGGTGTAGTAGACCTTACTGTGAAATGCTGAATACAACCGAATACAACAGGTGTAGTAGACCTTACTGTGAAATGCTGAATACAACCGAATACAACAGGTGTAGTAGACCTTACTGTGAAATGCTGAATACAACCGAATACAACAGACCTTAATGTGAAATGCTGAATACAACCGAATACAACAGGTGTAGTAGACCTTAATGTGAAATGCTGAATACAACCGAATACAACAGGTGTAGTAGACCTTACTGTGAAATGCTGAATACAACCGAATACAACAGACCTTACTGTGAAATGCTGAATACAACCGAATGCAACAGGTGTAGTAGACCTTAATGTGAAATGCTGAATACAACCGAATACAACAGGTGTAGTAGACCTTACTGTGAAATGCTGAATACAACCGAATACAACAGGTGTAGTAGACCTTACTGTGAAATGCTGAATACAACCGAATACAACAGATGTAGTAGACTTTACTGTGAAATGCTGAATACAACCGAATACAACAGGTGTAGTAGACCTTACTGTGAAATGCTGAATACAACCGAATACAACAGGTGTAGTAGACCTTACTGTGAAATGCTGAATACAACCGAATACAACAGGTGTAGTAGACCTTACTGTGAAATGCTGAATATAACCGAATACAACAGGTGTAGTAGACCTTACTGTGAAATGCTGAATACAACCGAATACAACAGACCTTACTGTGAAATGCTGAATACAACCGAATACAACAGGTGTAGTAGACCTTACTGTGAAATGCTGAATACAACCGAATACAACAGACCTTACTGTGAAATGCTGAATACAACCGAATACAACAGGTGTAGTAGACCTTACTGTGAAATGCTGAATACAGCGGAATACAACAGGTGTAGTAGACCTTACTGTGAAATGCTGAATACAACTGAATACAACAGGTGTAGTAGACCTTAATGTGAAATGCTGAATACAACCGAATACAACAGGTGTAGTAGACCTTACTGTGAAATGCTGAATACAGCGGAATACAACAGGTGTAGTAGACCTTACTGTGAAATGCTGAATACAGCGGAATACAACAGGTGTAGTAGACCTTACTGTGAAATGCTGAATACAGCGGAATACAACAGGTGTAGTAGACCTTACTGTGAAATGCTGAATACAACCGAATACAACAGACCTTACTGTGAAATGCTGAATACAACCGAATACAACAGGTGTAGTAGACCTTACTGTGAAATGCTGAATACAACCGAATACAACAGACCTTACTGTGAAATGCTGAATACAACCGAATACAACAGGTGTAGTAGACCTTACTGTGAAATGCTGAATACAGCGGAATACAACAGGTGTAGTAGACCTTACTGTGAAATGCTGAATACAGCGGAATACAACAGGTGTAGTAGACCTTACTGTGAAATGCTGAATACAGCGGAATACAACAGGTGTAGTAGACCTTACTGTGAAATGCTGAATACAACCGAATACAACAGACCTTACTGTGAAATGCTGAATACAGCGGAATACAACAGGTGTAGTAGACCTTACTGTGAAATGCTGAATACAGCGGAATACAACAGGTGTAGTAGACCTTACTGTGAAATGCTGAATACAACCGAATACAACAGACCTTACTGTGAAATGCTGAATACAGCGGAATACAACAGGTGTAGTAGACCTTACTGTGAAATGCTGAATACAGCGGAATACAACAGGTCAGTAGACCTTACTGTGAAATGCTGAATACAACCGAATACAACAGGTGTAGTAGACCTTACTGTGAAATGCTGAATACAACCGAATACAACAGGTGTAGTAGACCTTACTGTGAAATGCTGAATACAGCGGAATACAACAGGTCAGTAGACCTTACTGTGAAATGCTGAATACAACCGAATACAACAGGTGTAGTAGACCTTACTGTGAAATGCTGAATATAACCGAATACAACAGGTGTAGTAGACCTTACTGTGAAATGCTGAATACAACCGAATACAACAGGTGTAGTAGACCTTACTGTGAAATGCTGAATACAACCGAATACAACAGACCTTAATGTGAAATGCTGAATACAACCGAATACAACAGGTGTAGTAGACCTTACTGTGAAATGCTGAATACAACCGAATACAACAGACCTTACTGTGAAATGCTGAATACAACCGAATACAACAGGTGTAGTAGACCTTACTGTGAAATGCTGAATACAACCGAATACAACAGACCTTACTGTGAAATGCTGAATACAACCGAATGCAACAGGTGTAGTAGACCTTAATGTGAAATGCTGAATACAACCGAATACAACAGGTGTAGTAGACCTTACTGTGAAATGCTGAATACAACCGAATACAACAGGTGTAGTAGACCTTACTGTGAAATGCTGAATACAACCGAATACAACAGGTGTAGTAGACCTTACTGTGAAATGCTGAATACAACCGAATACAACAGACCTTAATGTGAAATGCTGAATACAACCGAATACAACAGGTGTAGTAGACCTTAATGTGAAATGCTGAATACAACCGAATACAACAGGTGTAGTAGACCTTACTGTGAAATGCTGAATACAACCGAATACAACAGACCTTACTGTGAAATGCTGAATACAACCGAATGCAACAGGTGTAGTAGACCTTAATGTGAAATGCTGAATACAACCGAATACAACAGGTGTAGTAGACCTTACTGTGAAATGCTGAATACAACCGAATACAACAGGTGTAGTAGACCTTACTGTGAAATGCTGAATACAACCGAATACAACAGATGTAGTAGACTTTACTGTGAAATGCTGAATACAACCGAATACAACAGGTGTAGTAGACCTTACTGTGAAATGCTGAATACAACCGAATACAACAGGTGTAGTAGACCTTACTGCGAAATGCTGAATACAACCGAATACAACAGGTGTAGTAGACCTTACTGTGAAATGCTGAATATAACCGAATACAACAGGTGTAGTAGACCTTACTGTGAAATGCTGAATACAACCGAATACAACAGACCTTACTGTGAAATGCTGAATACAACCGAATACAACAGGTGTAGTAGACCTTACTGTGAAATGCTGAATACAACCGAATACAACAGACCTTACTGTGAAATGCTGAATACAACCGAATACAACAGGTGTAGTAGACCTTACTGTGAAATGCTGAATACAGCGGAATACAACAGGTGTAGTAGACCTTACTGTGAAATGCTGAATACAACTGAATACAACAGGTGTAGTAGACCTTAATGTGAAATGCTGAATACAACCGAATACAACAGGTGTAGTAGACCTTACTGTGAAATGCTGAATACAGCGGAATACAACAGGTGTAGTAGACCTTACTGTGAAATGCTGAATACAGCGGAATACAACAGGTGTAGTAGACCTTACTGTGAAATGCTGAATACAGCGGAATACAACAGGTGTAGTAGACCTTACTGTGAAATGCTGAATACAACCGAATACAACAGACCTTACTGTGAAATGCTGAATACAACCGAATACAACAGGTGTAGTAGACCTTACTGTGAAATGCTGAATACAACCGAATACAACAGACCTTACTGTGAAATGCTGAATACAACCGAATACAACAGGTGTAGTAGACCTTACTGTGAAATGCTGAATACAGCGGAATACAACAGGTGTAGTAGACCTTACTGTGAAATGCTGAATACAGCGGAATACAACAGGTGTAGTAGACCTTACTGTGAAATGCTGAATACAGCGGAATACAACAGGTGTAGTAGACCTTACTGTGAAATGCTGAATACAACCGAATACAACAGACCTTACTGTGAAATGCTGAATACAGCGGAATACAACAGGTGTAGTAGACCTTACTGTGAAATGCTGAATACAGCGGAATACAACAGGTGTAGTAGACCTTACTGTGAAATGCTGAATACAACCGAATACAACAGACCTTACTGTGAAATGCTGAATACAGCGGAATACAACAGGTGTAGTAGACCTTACTGTGAAATGCTGAATATAACCGAATACAACAGGTGTAGTAGACCTTACTGTGAAATGCTGAATACAACCGAATACAACAGGTGTAGTAGACCTTACTGTGAAATGCTGAATACAACCGAATACAACAGGTGTAGTAGACCTTACTGTGAAATGCTGAATACAACCGAATACAACAGGTGTAGTAGACCTTACTGTGAAATGCTGAATACAACCGAATACAACAGACCTTACTGTGAAATGCTGAATACAGCGGAATACAACAGGTGTAGTAGACCTTACTGTGAAATGCTGAATACAACCGAATACAACAGGTGTAGTAGACCTTACTGTGAAATGCTGAATACAACCGAATACAACAGACCTTACTGTGAAATGCTGAATACAGCGGAATACAACAGGTGTAGTAGACCTTACTGTGAAATGCTGAATACAACCGAATACAACAGGTGTAGTAGACCTTACTGTGAAATGCTGAATACAACCGAATACAACAGGTGTAGTAGACCTTACTGTGAAATGCTGAATACAACCGAATACAACAGGTGTAGTAGACCTTACTGTGAAATGCTGAATACAACCGAATACAACAGACCTTACTGTGAAATGCTGAATACAACCGAATACAACAGACCTTACTGTGAAATGCTGAATACAGCGGAATACAACAGGTGTAGTAGACCTTAATGTGAAATGCTGAATTCAACCGAATACAACAGGTGTAGTAGACCTTACTGTGAAATGCTGAATACAACCGAATACAACAGACCTTACTGTGAAATGCTGAATACAGCGGAATACAACAGGTGTAGTAGACCTTACTGTGAAATGCTGAATACAACCGAATACAACAGGTGTAGTAGACCTTACTGTGAAATGCTGAATACAACCGAATACAACAGGTGTAGTAGACCTTACTGTGAAATGCTGAATACAACCGAATACAACAGGTGTAGTAGACCTTACTGTGAAATGCTGAATACAACCGAATACAACAGGTGTAGTAGACCTTACTGTGAAATGCTGAATACAACCGAATACAACAGGTGTAGTAGACCTTAATGTGAAATGCTGAATTCAACCGAATACAACAGGTGTAGTAGACCTTACTGTGAAATGCTGAATACAACCGAATACAACAGGTGTAGTAGACCTTACTGTGAAATGCTGAATACAACCGAATACAACAGGTGTAGTAGACCTTACTGTGAAATGCTGAATACAGCGGAATACAACAGGTGTAGTAGACCTTACTGTGAAATGCTGAATACAACCGAATGCAACAGGTGTAGTAGACCTTACTGTGAAATGCTGAATACAACCGAATACAACAGGTGTAGTAGACCTTACTGTGAAATGCTGAATACAACCGAATACAACAGGTGTAGTAGACCTTACTGTGAAATGCTGAATACAGCGGAATACAACAGGTGTAGTAGACCTTACTGTGAAATGCTGAATACAACCGAATACAACAGGTGTAGTAGACCTTACTGTGAAATGCTGAATACAACCGAATACAACAGGTGTAGTAGACCTTAATGTGAAATGCTGAATACAACCGAATACAACAGACCTTACTGTGAAATGCTGAATACAACCGAATACAACAGGTGTAGTAGACCTTACTGTGAAATGCTGAATACAGCGGAATACAACAGGTGTAGTAGACCTTACTGTGAAATGCTGAATACAACCGAATACAACAGACCTTACTGTGAAATGCTGAATACAACCGAATACAACAGGTGTAGTAGACCTTAATGTGAAATGCTGAATTCAACCGAATACAACAGACCTTACTGTGAAATGCTGAATACAGCGGAATACAACAGGTGTAGTAGACCTTACTGTGAAATGCTGAATACAACCGAATACAACAGACCTTACTGTGAAATGCTGAATACAGCGGAATACAACAGGTGTAGTAGACCTTACTGTGAAATGCTGAATACAACCGAATACAACAGGTGTAGTAGACCTTAATGTGAAATGCTGAATACAGCGGAATACAACAGGTGTAGTAGACCTTACTGTGAAATGCTGAATACAACCGAATACAACAGGTGTAGTAGACCTTACTGTGAAATGCTGAATACAACCGAATACAACAGGTGTAGTAGACCTTACTGTGAAATGCTGAATACAGCGGAATACAACAGGTGTAGTAGACCTTAATGTGAAATGCTGAATACAACCGAATACAACAGGTGTAGTAGACCTTACTGTGAAATGCTGAATACAGCGGAATACAACAGGTGTAGTAGACCTTACTGTGAAATGCTGAATACAACCGAATACAACAGGTGTAGTAGACCTTACTGTGAAATGCTGAATACAGCGGAATACAACAGGTGTAGTAGACCTTACTGTGAAATGCTGAATACAGCGGAATACAACAGGTGTAGTAGACCTTACTGTGAAATGCTGAATACAACCGAATACAACAGGTGTAGTAGACCTTACTGTGAAATGCTGAATACAACCGAATACAACAGGTGTAGTAGACCTTACTGTGAAATGCTGAATACAACCGAATACAACAGGTGTAGTAGACCTTACTGTGAAATGCTGAATACAGCGGAATACAACAGGTGTAGTAGACCTTACTGTGAAATGCTGAATACAGCGGAATACAACAGGTGTAGTAGACCTTACTGTGAAATGCTGAATACAACGGAATACAACAGGTGTAGTAGACCTTACTGTGAAATGCTGAATACAGCGGAATACAACAGGTGTAGTAGACCTTACTGTGAAATGCTGAATACAACCGAATACAACAGGTGTAGTAGACCTTACTGTGAAATGCATACTTACAAGCCCTTAACCAACAATGCAGCTTTAAGAAAAATAAGTGTTAAGAACATATTGACGAAATAAACTAAAGTAAAATATAAAATAAAAAATAACAATAAGGAGGCTATATACAGGGGGTAGGAAAGTGTATCTATAGGCTTTCGTTGTTGTTATTATTAGCGGCTTGAGTCTTTTTTAATATTGAGGATTACTTCACTTTCTCTGTTCATAGGAGTAGCAACATGAGTTTGTGCATGAGGCAGAAATAATGAGGTGCGACTCGGGTTTCGCCGTCAGCTGGAAGACAGTGTCCCATTTGATGAAAGCCAGAGTGGAGGGATGTTGAGAAGCAGACCTTCAGTCTACTGCTCTCTCCCTCCGCTGAGACTGACCAACAGATGCAGGCGCCGTCTGTTCAAGTAAAATAAAACTCAAAACAAATGATTTAAATGTATTCTCACGCAGCTGTGCCTCACAATTAATACAACAACAGTGTGATCAGAACCCTGCCTCAAATGTTGTATTTTAAATGTACAAAAAAGGCCCAATCATCAATGCATTGGCAGGGCAATTCAAGCAAAGCCAATATGCGTTGATAATGTATAGCTAACTGCAAAAACATTACTGTTTTTAATTGGTTAATGTTGCATAGTCTTACGTTTAAAAAAAAAGTCATGTTAAAAAAAATCTGAGCGGTAGATCTCGGCTTTCATTTGGACTCAGAAAGAGATCTTGACTCAGAAAAGTTTGGTGACCACTGTTATACAGTTTTCCCTATTAACACTATCAACGTTTCCCTTTACTGTGGCAAATGTGATTGAATCAACGCAATGTTAGCCACTTTCAATGCAACATACCAAAACAAAACAAACTATGCAAGCGATATTGTTGTAGGCAGAACGCATCGGAGTACGATTCTATCGCATTGACACGCACGACTCAGCCCATACTCTACACAGACCGGTGCGGCAATAATCAATCAGAGCTGCAGGAGGCCTATATGCAAATAGACCATTGTCAAATATGGATCTGTGCCATTCACTTTGAACTGGACTGTGTTTACAGCATGAGCGGTTGAGGAGATGCGCTTGTTTTGAGATCAAGGTGAGAGCTGCATGTTGCCACGTGTGCACATTTTGTTCATATCCTTTGCTAGTTAGTGAGTTATTAGCCCAGATATAGATCATTTGTAGTCAGCAATAGGGGAGTGATTGCATCCTATCAGGAGCACAAAACGTGTACATTTCTAGACATCTTTGAAAAGTGTGTCAGGTAAAGAGCTTTTGTTGTCTTAAAGAGGCAGTGTTGTATTTTGAGACAGGCTCGAATCATTTTAATTTGATTTGATTTATTAGGATCCCCATTAGCTGACGCCAATAAGCTTGTAAATGAAAGACCTTTCTATTCTCATAGTTTCTAGAGATTATAAATGAAAGATAAGCACCTTTGCTACGAGTATTATTGTATTATTGATCGATTGACTTTGACTTTTTAGATCACCCAGCAGTGCTATTTGCAGAGTTAGCTCCAAGTACATGTGGCAATTTTTTTGCCATTCCTGAACCTGTGACCAGAAACAAGCTACATATGGGGAGTACCAAAACAAGTGATCTAATGATTCTGTCTCTTCACGGCAAAATCTGCAGAGCTGGCATGGTTGTATCCCCCACATATAGAACATTCTATTGGTTGCAAAATGTAAAAAATAGCTCTAAGTTTTGAATCCGGCTTCGTTTTGTATATCAGTTCATAAACCATGTGTCATGGAATCGGTACATCGAAAATCTACTCCAAACTATTTGGCGCAGCTGTATATTAGGTACTTAAATGAAACTGGTATACTTTTTTATTTATCACAATTTTCTTAAGCCAATTTTGGTCTTTAATGCAGGACCACAGACAAGTTCCTTACCTTCTCCCCTTTCCCCTTGGGTCCTACATATTTGCGGTAATGCTGCAGTCAGTTGGTTGTAACTGCGTGTGTGACAACTCCACCAGTCCTATCTATGATTTTCTAAAAAATAAAAATAAAAGATAATGGTTTTTATCGGTTAGTATATTTGAGTTTAACCATAATATTTGTTGTAATATTTGTTCTGTCTTTTCTGGTGGATTAAACTGGAATTGCAGCCAACTTTCTATTGTTTGTTTTAAAAATAGAGATATTTTGGAGATGATTTCATTTGCAAATAACTGAAAGTGAGAGATTGTAATCTGAATAAAGGGAAAAAGGCCATTCTTGAACACGGAGTGAGCCATTCTTACTAATCTGCTGGTGAACCAGTTCAGATTTAACTTGAGTTTTTGTATGATTGAAGGCTTTTGTGAGAGGTTCAGTGCTTTAATGTTTAATCATTTTTGCCCTCCGAGTTCATATTCATTATATAAATATCACTCAGTATTTACGTTTGGTGTCTGAGTATTTACGTTTGGTGTCGCGAAAATTGGGTCATCCTGAGGCTGCACTGTGTGTGTGTGTGTGTGTGTGTGTGTGTGTGTGTGTGTGTGTGTGTGTGTGTGTGTGTGTGTGTGTGTGTGTGTGTGTGTGTGTGTGTGTGTGTGTGTGTGTGTGTGTGTGTGTGTGCGTGCGCGTGCGCGTGCGTGTGCGTGTGTGTGTGAAGGTGCATTTGTGTGCGTGTCTTTTAATAAAACGGCTTTGTCCACATCAAACACACATAGAAAGGCAGATGAGCCGAGGAAATAGAACGAAGGTAACATCATAAATATGCTTCCTGATTTTATACATTGGAAGTTTTTTTTCCTCACTACTGACCATTCTTCACCACTGTCTTTTTGACATTTGACATCTTTTTGACATCTTTTTGAACGTTCCCGCAACGCTCCCTGATCTCCGGTAGAATGGAATCATTAGCTGTCTGTCACAGTGCGGTAGCGGCTTACCCCTGACCACGGATAGTTGGTCTACTTCCCTTTAGCTTTGATAAACGTTTTCCCTGCTCCCTGCCCCGCGGTCAGGCTTTTCTAACTGTGGAAGACCATAATACTTATGTTAAGAGAGAACTATATTTCTTTCTCTGAAGGCTGTGTGAATGTGAAACTCTGTTGTTAATCTATAGTTACTACCATTACTGAACGAACTAGTCCAATGTTCTGCAAACCTAGTGAGCATGTGGAGTGGTTTTGTCTCAAATTGTTTCCACAGGCTAGAACAGAAATACTTTTTTTTTCCATAGTCAAATTGAATGTAAGGGCTCTCTCAAATTAATTTAGGGTGGTTTATCTCTAAATTCACTATCTGTGTGTTTGTGTGTGTGTACTATGATGTTCCACTATTGAGTGGCCTCAATGCTGTGTGTGTGTGTGTGGTGACCCAACTCTAATGTTTTACTGATGTTTTACTATGCTATAGTCCATTCTAGTTTTATTTGTCTGTGTTTCACCACTATCTGTCTCTCTTTGTTTCTGTTCCCTATCCTCCCACTCCTCCTCTCTCTCTCTCTCACAATTCTCTTTCTCTCTTTCTCCATATGTTTCCCATCGTTTACCTCCACCCACTAATACACACACACACACACACACACACACACACACACACACACACACACACACACACACACACACACACACACACACACACACACACACACACACACACACACACACACACACACACACACACACACACACACACACACACACACACACACACACACACACACACACACAGAGACACACACATGGCTTTGTTTTTATATCTTTTCACTTTATTTTCTCTGACACACACATGCACACATACAGATACACACACACACACACACACACAGACACACACACTCCTTCCTGCCTGCTCTACTTCTCTGATTCCTGTTGTTAATATCTCAGGGGTTTATGTGCACCGTGACTGAGAGAGAAAAGAAAGCCCATGTAGCTGTAATCTAGTGCTCCGATTCCAGGCTTGTATATCTGTGGCTAGAGCAAGGTGAAGGGAGGAGGAGGAGATGGAGAAATGCAGAGGAGGAATATAGGTCACTGACAGAGATAGAGGGAGGAAGAAGGTTGATTAAATCACAAAGGAGAGAAAACCTTAGAAAAGGGTATAAAAACAGAAGTATTTAACACGCCATGGTTTGTATGACAGATGCACAGAGAGAAAGGGAGACGTTCAGAGAGAGGGAGAGAGAAACAGGTTGTTTATGCACACCGTCACACACTAATACCCACCCCCTACGCCAGCCCGGTCCCATGTTGCATGTGGACACTGTCATACGGGGTGGTATGTTGCCCTACTAGCTGTGTGTCTGGACAGCTCACGGTAATGCTGGGAAGGAACACACAGTGGGAGAGGACTGTCACTTTCACCGCTGCAGCTTGACTCTCTCTCTCTCTCTCTCTCTCTCTCTCTCTCTCTCTCTCTCTCTCTCTCTCTCTCTCTCTCTCTCTCTCTCTCTCCCTCCCATGGAGCAGGATCAACTCTCAGGGAGACACTCTTAAAGAGACAGATCCACTGCTGCATCTCCCTCCTGCAGCCTCAGACACAGACACAGGAGAAAGGAGGAGGAGAGAGAGGGAGAGATAGAGGAGATAGCGAGAGAGAGATGGGTATCTGAGGGGGAGAGAGGATAGTCCCTGCGTCCCTGCGGCTGGTAAACGGACATTTATAGCTGCTGTTTTGTGTTGATAAGGATGACAATGAATAACAGTAATACTATTTATTGGCTTTGAATGTATATCAGAAGCCTACAGTGCCTCACACTGTACAAGACAATAAACATTAAGATGCGGTGAGGGTTGGATGCTGACAAATTCAGCAACACTGTGGTTATGTCTGCCAGCCAAACAGTGGGAGTGGGTTTTAGGGAGGAGGAGATTGTGATTGAGGACGGGTATAGGTGAGGGAAAGTACTTTATGTGTGTTAGGTGTGTGTGTGTGTCTCCATTAACTCTTGTGTGCCGAGTTGGGCTGGCCCTGTGTTATTTGCCAGCTGTGTGGCGGCTCCTCCTGGTTATTTTGATTGGATGCAATGATAGTATGTCCTCAGGCTCCAGCTGTACGCTGTTCTAATGGTGCTGCTTTGGCTGAAGGGTGCACTCATCACACACACACACACGCACACACACACTCCTCCCTCCAATGTAATAACTCGTATATTGTTGCTGTTTCATTCAAAAGGTCTCCGTTGCCAAACATGGAGCGCTGTGCGGAATGTTTACCTTGGTCTCTTAAACAGTGGTGTGCAATATTTTGGTAGTGTTTAAAAAACATGTTTCCTGCCTGATTAGTGTTGTGAATGCAAATCTCAGAGAGACCGAGAGAGAGAGAGAGAGAGAGAGAGAGAGAGAGAGAGAGAGAGAGAGAGAGAGAGAGAGAGAGAGAGAGAGAGAGAGAGAGAGAGAGAGAGAGAGAGAGAGAGAGAGAGAGAGAGGCCGAGGGGGTGTGAGGGAGAGAGAGGCATAGAGAGAGGGGGAGAGATAGACAGAGAGAGAAAGGAAAAGAGAGAGACATGAAGTGAGAACCGGGGCGAGGGAGTGGGCAAAATGGGAGGATGACTTCAGTCTACGGTAAACAAAAGAAAGACAAAAAGCCATAGGTCATTCCCCAACCAAACACACTTTCCCGCTACAATGTACTCCAGATGTGTCCAGATGTGGGGCGTCAAGTAGCCTCGTGGTTCGAGTGTTGGACTAGTAACCGCAAGGTTGCAAAATCAAATCCCTGAGCTGACAAGGTACAAATCTGTTGTTCTGCCCCTGAACAAGGCAGTTAACCCACTGGTCCTAGGCCGTCATTGAAAATAAGAATTTGTTCTTAACTTGCTTGCCTAGTTAAATAAAGGTACAATTTAAAAAAATATTTAAATGAAAACATTGGGTGAGGTGCAACTATTTGTTCTTTGTTGAAACTTGGCATGGGCCTATACTGTGTGTGTGTGTGTGTGTGTGTGTGTGTGTGTGTGTGTGTGTGTGTGTGTGTGTGTGTGTGTGTGTGTGTGTGTGTGTGTGTGTGTGTGTGTGTGTGTGTGTGTGTGTGTGTGTGTGTGTGTGTGTAGTGTTTTTTACTATCCTTTGCCGATCCCTACAATGAAAAAGGATATTTTAGGCTCAGGGGCAAGGGTTAGAAGTTAGGGTTAGGTTAGGGGTTTGGGGTTAAGGTTAGAGTTAGAGTTAGGGTCATGGGTTAGGGAAAATAGGATTTTGAACGGGAATCAATTGTTTGGTCCCCACAAGGATAGTTAAACAAACGTGTGTGTGTGTCTGTGTCTGTGTGTCGGTCTGTCTGTACTCAGCCTTTGAGATGCATGTTTTGTAAAGCTACAGGGGTGTAGGCCTATAAGAAGTTAGACGTGAGAGGTTGGGGTGTAAAGGGGGCTGGGGGATGTTGTCAAGGTTTCCTTCACTGCCCTCTGGCTGCAGTTTGGTCTGGCAGTGCCAGTGTGCCATCCTCTGAATGCTGGGTCTGTGCTGACTGGGGTGAGTGGCAGGGTGCTGGGTACAGGGGGTTGACACCCTGGCAGAGAGAGGCACGCAGCAACACTGTGACCTCAATCAGATGAGATTGAGATTTCAAAGTCCTCTCCACCCTCCCCCATCCCTCTCACCCCCGTCTTCTCCTCTCCCTTCCCGACACTTTACCTCCCGCTCTCTCATTCTCCTTCTTTCTCTGTTACCCTCTCTTACACTCCTCTCTCGCTCTCACTCCCTCTGTCTAAACTTCTCGTTCTCCTCCCCTCTGTCCCTCTGCAGCCTCCTTGGCAGGAGCTCAGCCGTTAGATCACATGACCTCATAGCAAGTCCATTAGATCAGCCCTGAAACTGGAGCAGAACACCCAGAGCCCTGGCCCCTGCCTGGGCTGGTCCCCCCATGTCTCCAAGCCCGCTCCCCTGCTCCTTCCCTGGGGAGACATCTGACGCCAGCTGCCCCTCACCCCCCCCCTTCCTGCACCTGCCCCAGTGGGGGCCGCCGGCCAGGTGCCGCGCTGCCAGCATGCTGCCCAGAAACACCCCTCCCGCCTGGCCTCTGAGGGACCTGCTTCTCTTGGCAGAGGCAACATGCCAGCAATGCCAGCGACACCAGGCTCATTTAAACGCACCACATAAATAGATCCCAATGTGCCTGTACACACATCCAACCTTACACACACTTTCACTTCCGCCGTGCCATGCCTCACACCTGCTACCCATCCCGTAAGGTGACAGAGCTTACGGGAAGCAGTGAGTGTGTGAATGTGTGTGTCATAGGCTGATCTAATAACCGTGTGTTTGAGTCAGTATATAAAGCTTAGCCCGTGTGTTTACGGGAGGAGGACAGTTCTACAGGGCTGACAGATTGCTTTGGAAGAGCTTTATCGAGATCAGCTGATTATACTTTCTGATCATACTGTTGGAAAGACTTCAACACACCCACTAGACAAATACTTAGTGAAAGCCAGGAGAAAAGAATGCCGAAGCTTGGGGCAAGACCGCCGAGATGCCCAAGATGGTAAGATCATTTGAGAGGATGTCTGTTCCGCTTTAAACTGGGCCGTGCGATATTCTGAGATGTTTCTCTTTCTCTGGTTCAGTTTTCATACTTCGTACAGCGAGAAACTGACTCCCACAAAAAAAAAGTCTCATTAGCATTTCTAAACAGGTCTTGTTTTGATAGTGTCATCATGTTTCATTATGAAGATGTTGAAATTACCAATGCAAATGAGGTATTCAGGCTGAATGGCCTAATTAAGTGTGTGTGTGTGTGTGTGTGTGTGTGTGTGTGTGTGTGTGTGTGTGTGTGTGTGTGTGTGTGTGTGTGTGTGTGTGTGTGTGTGTGTGTGTGTGTGTGTGTGTGTGTGTGTGTGTGTGTGTGTGTGTGTGTGTGTGTGTGTGTGTGTGTGTGTGTCTGTGTGTGTGTTTACATCCGGCAATAATTCCGATGTTCAAAGCCCACAGGATGAGAGGACTGTCTGGCTTCGTGGTCTAGCTCTCTACCTGTAACCCTAAACACTGATGGAAATGTGATTAAACAAATCAAACAGATATAGCTCTGTATAGATATTTAATGATGATAACATGGATTAAATTGCTAGGTTGTAAAGGATAGTAGCGTTTTCACACACCTATCATTAGTTTATCTCAGTTACAGCGTTGTCTGCTGTGGTCCATAGGGACAAACGCTTTCTCTCTTTAAAAAAGGGTTTGTCCCTCTGGGCTACCATAGTTGTCTCTCTCGCTTTCAGAGTAGAGGTGTCATTTCTTGTCACTGTCGTTTCACCCCCATGGCTGTCACGAGCACACAACTTAACACGTACTGACCTCGCCCCCCTGTGTGTCTCTGTCTCCATAGCAACAGGGAGCCCCAGACCCCGGAGATGAATAAGCTGCGTCAGAGCCTGCGCAGGAAGAAGCCCACCTACGTGCCAGAGGCCAGCAGACCCCACCAGTGGCAGGCCGATGAGGAGGCCGTACGCAAGGGCAAATGCAACTTCCCCGTCAGGGTAAGACTGAGACCCCTGTCCTGGGACCTGGTCGTAAATCGACTCTTAACTAAACCTCAACCTAACTATTATTACTCTTAATCTTTTGGTTCAAAATGTTGCGTTATAAGATTCAATCGGTATACTATCTGGGACAGCAGGGAAGGAAGTTGTATTTCGTATTACAAAATCACACCTAACTCTAGCCTTAGATCGAACTTAGTTCTGACTTTTACTTTTACTCTTATCCTAAGTCCCGTGGTGGTGTGATCAGTGGAACAGAACAGAACCTGACAGTAATGATGATCCTAGTTCTAGTGATGAGACTTAGCTGTCTCTAAGTCTTTCTGGAGGCCCAGTGGATGGGGAGAGATCAATAGTGAATAGTGCCTAAGGGTGGATGGGGAGAGATCAATAGTGAATAGTGCCTAAGGGTGGATGGGGAGAGATCAATAGTGAATAGTGCCTAAGGGTGGATGGGGAGAGATCAATAGTGAATAGTGCCTAAGGGTGGATGGGGAGAGATCAATAGTGAATAGTGCCTAAGGGTGGATGGGGAGAGATCAATAGTGAATAGTGCCTAAGGGTGGATGGGGAGAGATCAATAGTGAATAGTGCCTAAGGGTGGATGGGGAGAGATCAATAGTGAATAGTGCCTAAGGGTGGATGGGGAGAGATCAATAGTGAATAGTGCCTAAGGGTGGTTGGGGAGAGATCAATAGTGAATAGTGCCTAAGGGTGGATGGGGAGAGATCAATAGTGAATAGTGCCTAAGGGTGGATGGGGAGAGATCAATTCTACCTCCTCCCTGGTGAAACTGCTGCGTGATTCTCTTCCACCCCTTTGTCTGAGGTGATTTGCCTTCTCCCCAATTAAGCATTATACGACAGCCCAACTGCATTGTGGTATATTAGCACGCTCTAGTAATTCCACTCTGGCTCCCCAAAATCGGCTGTAGTCTATGCGTAGGATAGATGGATCCTTATATGCAACTTTAACGAACAGAATAGTGAAGGAGTACTATCAGAGTGCTGCTCTGGGGCAGTAGAGAGGGGAACAGTAAGAGAGAAGAGGCAGATAAAAAGGGACACAGGGGAGGAGGGATGGGGGAAGTGAGGGATGGGGGCAGCGATAGAGAGGGTGAGTGAGATTGAAAGAGGGGGGGGGTGGATAGATAGGAGGGAACATTTCTAATGGAAAAGACCCATGATGGCATGCTTCAGATCCCCAGCAGGAATTGCTAGCAGCAGTCATTACCCCACTATCAACGCCTCTCTCCCCCTCACCAATCTGTCTCTCCTAGCTCTTCAGCTGCTACCTTCAAAACAAAACTATATTTTACCCAATTGTATGGCCCACTAGGTTTCAATTAAGAAACATACTGTAGTTTTAACGGACCGCTAGCTTGCGCAAGGCACATATTATCGACCTGATGTTATGCGGTGTAGCTGGTGGTTTGTAGTAAAGCTAGCTGCTAGACTATAACACAGACGCCAGTGGTGACACTTTGTGGGGATCATTTTGAACTGCATGTAATTACACCGGGATGATACATATCATGAAGCAAACAACTTGCCACTTTATTTCAAGCAACATGTATTTTGAAATGAAATCCCAATGAACCTCAATGTGTTCCTTTCTGCACTAGCTCATGGCAGTGGTATTTGCTAGTAATGTCTCTGTCCCCGTGCATGTCAACCTGTTTGTCTGTTTTATTTGGTTGTCACATGGTTTTGGTAGGATAATGGACGCTGCATGGTGGGTATGAAGTGCTGTCGTGGACAGGGTTTGCATCCTAGGTCAGCCATGAAGGGTTTGTTACACCCACACCAAGGATCAAGGACATCGGCTTCAGATCTGTGCAATATCACCAGACAAAATGAGTGACAATCAAATAAAACAGACCAACAGGGACGGTTCAATGACCAGACAACACACTATACTTCATTCAAAGAATCAACACTTTATTTCATATCATACAAAGAAGAAAGTGAAGTGAATAGTGTGTAATAGAAGTAATCAGCAGAATGTCAGGGCTGAGCTGGAACCGAAGCCTGGACACCCAGTAGCTAGATCTCTAGCAGCAAGGTTGGCCATGCATGTTCTAGGTCTATGCATTGTTATTTTTAACAGTATTTTTGTAGTCTTACAACTAATTCTAACAGTAAACCAATAGTATACAGTACCAGTCAAAGGTTTGGACACACTTACTCATTCCAGGGTTTTTCTTTATTTTTACTATTTTCTACATTGTAGAATAATAGTGAAGACATCAAAACTATGAAGTAACACATATGGAAACATGTAGTAACCAGAAAAGGTGTTAAACAAATCAAAATATATTTTATATTTGGGATTCTTCAATGCAGCCACCCTTTGCCTTGATGATAGCTTTGAACACTCTTGGCAATATCTCAACCAGCTTCATGGGTAGTCACCTGGAATGAATTTCAATTAACAGATATGCCTTGTTGAAAGTTCATTTGTGGAATTTCTTTCCTTCTTATTGCATTTGAGCCAATCAGTTGTGTTGTGACAAGGTAGGGGTGGTATACAGAAGATAACCCTATTTGGTAAAAGTCCATATTATGACAAGAAAAGCTCAAATAAGCAAAGAGAAACGACAGTCAATCATTACTTTAAGACATGAAGGTCAGTCAATACAGAACATTTCAAGAACTTTGAAAGTTTCTTCAAGTGCTGTCGCAAAACCCATCAAGAGCTATGAGGAAACTAGCTCTCACGAGGACCGCCACTGGAAAGGAAGACCCAGAGTTACCTCTGATGCAGAGGAATAGTCGATTAGACTTTCCAGGCTCAGAAATTGCAGCCCAAATCTATGCTTCACAGAGTTGAAGTAACAGACACATCTCAACATCAACTGTTCAGAGGAGACTGCTGTGAATCAGGCCTTCATGGTCGAATTGTTGCAAAGAAACCACTACTGAAGGAAACCAATAAGAAGAGACTTGCTTGGGTCAAGAAACACGAGCAATGGACATTAGACCGGTCTAAATCTGTCCTTTGGTCCATATTTGAGATTTTTAGTTACAAAGTAGGTGAACAGATGATATCTGCATGTGTGTTTCCCACCGTGAAGCATGGAGGAGGTGTGATGGTGTGGGGGTGCTTTGCTGGTGACACTGTCAGTGATATATTTAGAATTCAATGCACACTTTACCAGCATGGCTACCACAGCATTCTGCAGCGATATGCCATCCCATCTGGTTTGCACTTAGTGGGACAATCATTTGTTTTTCAAGACCAGTGGAAATCTGTCCTTTGGTCTGATGAGTCCAAATTTGACATTATTGGTTCCAACTGCCTTGTCTTTGTGAGACACAGAATAGGTGAATGGATGATCAAATCAAATCCAATTTTATTTGTCACACACATGGTTAGCAGATGTTAAATGCGAGTGTAGCGAAATGCTTGTGCTTCTAGTTCCGACAATGCAGTGATAACCAACAAGTAATCTAACTAACAATTCCAAAACTACTGTCTTATACACAGTGTAAGGGGATAAGGAACATGTACATAAGGATATATGAATGAGTGATGGTACAGAGCAGCATACAGTAGATGGTATCGAGTACAGTATATACATATGAGATGAGTGTGTAGGCAAAGTAAACAAAGTGGCATAGTTAAAGTGGCTAGTGATACATGTGTTGCATAAGGATGCAGTCGATGATGTAGAGTACAGTATATACATATGCATATGAGATGAATAATGTAGGGTAAGTAACATTATATAAGGTAGCATTGTTTAAAGTGGCTAGTGATATATTTACATCATTTCCCATCAATTCCCATTATTGAAATGGCTGGAGTTGGGTCAGTGTCAATGACAGTGTGTTGGCAGCAGCCACTCAATGTTAGTGGTGGCTGTTTAACAGTCTGATGGCCTTGAGATAGAAGCTGTTTTTCAGTCTCTCGGTCCCAGCTTTGATGCACCTGTACTGACCTCGCCTTCTGGATGATAGCGGGGTGAACAGGCAGTGGTTAGGGTGGTTGATGTCCTTGATGATCTTTATGGCCTTCCTGTAACAACGGGTGTAGGTGTCCTGGAGGGCAGGTAGTTTGCCCCCGGTGATGCATTTACATTTATTTACATTTAAGTCATTTAGCAGACGCTCTTATCCAGAGCGACTTACAAATTGGTGCATTCACCTTATGACATCCAGTGGAACAACCACTTTACAATAGTGCATCTAAATATTTTAAGGGGGGGGGGGGGTGAGAAGGATTACTTTATCCTATCCTAGGTATTCCTTAAAGAGGTGGGGTTTCAGGTGTCTCCGGAAGGTGGTGATTGACTCCGCTGTCCTGGCGTCGTGAGGGAGTTTGTTCCACCATTGGGGAGTTGTGCAGTCCTCACTACCCTCTGGAGAGCCTTACGGTTGAGGGCGGAGCAGTTGCCGTACCAGGCGGTGATACAGCCCGCCAGGATGCTCTCGATTGTGCATCTGTAGAAGTTTGTGAGTGCTTTTGGTGACAAGCCGAATTTCTTCAGCCTCCTGAGGTTGAATAGGCGCTGCTGCGCCTTCTTCACGACGCTGTCAGTGTGAGTGGACCAATTCAGTTTGTCTGTGATGTGTATGCCGAGGAACTTAAAACTAGCTACCCTCTCCACTACTGTTCCATCGATGTGGATAGGGGGGTGTTCCCTCTGCTGTTTCCTGAAGTCCACAATCATCTCCTTAGTTTTGTTGACGTTGAGTGTGAGGTTATTTTCCTGACACCACACTCAGAGGGCCCATGCAGATGATCTCTGCATGTGTGGTTCCCACCGTGAAGCGTGCTTTGCTGGTAACACTGTTATTTAGAATTCAAGGCACCCTTAACCAGCATGGCTACCTACCACAGCATTCTGCAGCGATACGCCATCCCATCTGGTTTGCGTTTAGTGGGACTGCAATGGAATTTTAATGTTTGTGCTTTTCTTATAAATCATTTCTGTGTTTTATTGATATGCTGTTCTATAAAACAATTTCTGTGTTCATGCAAGTGGCTGACTGTACAAATCCTCACTATCAGTAGCTGCAATTTGTCAGTTCGCCCAGACCTTGTTTTGTGAATGAAAGAAAGATATCTCAGTTTCAAGGCCTCAGCTTAGAGAGAAGAAGCCTGGTGAGGTATTGGTCTGTCACATGTTATTAAGAAACAGTATTGGCCTCCTGGGTGGGGCAGTGGTTAAGGGTGCTGTACTGCAGCGTTAGCTGTGCCACCAGAGACTCTGGGTTCGCTCCCAGGCTCTGTCGTAACCGGCTGCGACTGGGAGGTCCGTGGGGCAACGCACAATTGGGCTTGCGTCGTCCGGGTTAGGGAGGGCTTGGCCGGTAGGGATATCCTTGTCTCATTGCGCACCAGCGACTCCCGTGGCGGGCCGGGCGCAGTGCGCGCTAACCAAGGTTGCCAGGTGCATGGTGTTTCCTCCGACACATTGGTGCTTCCTGGTTGGATGAGCGCTGTGTGGCTTGGTTGGGTTGTGTATCGGAGGATGCATGACTTTCAACCTTTGTCTCTCCCGAGCCCGTACGGGAGTTGTAGCGATGATAGAAGCTACTAACAATTGTATTCCACGAAAAAGGGGTAAAAATTTTATAAAATAAAAAACAGTATTGGTCTGTCACCTGGATGAATGATTCATTAATTATGCTAAATTATGCAAATATAAATTGTCTGTGTATAGCTGTATATAAGACAACTGCTAATGTCCATCTGCCCAGGCTGAGCTGATGATTGGCAAATGGTGCATTGAATTTGTTGGAACCTCTCCAGCGTGCTGACAATAAACAATCATTCATTTAAGGTTGACTTTGAGTGTCCCTCTGTAAGAATTTCCACCACATTTGACGTCACGACACGGATTACTTCTGCCCGCGGAGCTTTCCAGTGGGGGTCTGCGAGGAAAACCAGTGGTGGAAGCGTGAGGGAAATTCCCATCTGACCTAAAGAGGACGAGGACCCGCCCAGACTAGACCCTTACTGTGAGCTGCCCAGAAGGAGACACATCATAAGAATTTCCACGAAAGGACTTTTCATTTGTTTTTCAGCAGGACAATGACCCAACACACCACCAGTCTGTGTAAGGGCTATTTGACCAAGAAGGAGAGTGATGCAGTGTTAAATCAGATGACCTGGCCTCCAAAATCACCCAAGCTCAACCCAATTGAAATGTTTTGGGATGAGTTGGACCGCAGAATGAAGGAAAAGCAGCCAACAAGTGCTCAGCATATGTGGGCCCGCTGCGATGCTTCTTTGGGAAATCTATAAACATTCATTAAAAAAAATATATATTAAACCCTGGTCGTCAGGACCTTCCCACCTGCAAATACTATGGTAATTCTAACTTTAACCTTGAGAAACTAGACCAGGGGTCTCCAACCTTTTTCCAGCATGAGATATTTTTTTTAAATGAAGCTACTAATTTTTCATAGCTTTTAAATAGGCACATTCTTCTCTTCTACTTTACCCTGCAACTCATCCCCAGATCCTTGGTGTACAAGAGATGCCATTATAACTGGTAAAATAATGGTTAATAAACAGTATCTGGCATGACAGGCCCCATGAAATTATCTTTTGTTTTTTCCCCAAATTCTATTTTCGCTGTTTTATTTTACCTGGTTTAGAATTGTTTTTATTTTTGTTCCTCTCAACAGTTTAATTATTCATAGAGAAACAAACGAAAATGGATCTTCTGAGTCCATGTCAATGCGTAAATCACATCAGGAGATTAGATTTTTGAGTGTAATTCCACTTTAATTGCGCATCTAGCAAGAGAGGAATGTGTTGGCACAGGGTTTTTCTAAACACAGAGGCGCAACATCGCAAGACTTGCGGGAACACTTGTGAAATAGACCAAACAGACCAGGCCAGGGTTTGGGGTTTGAGACGTAAATGAGAGAAGTGAAAAACTCTTCGTAAGTTGTTAATTATCTTGAAATCTAAAGGCACGTCCTAGATTCAACCCAATGTCTTAAGTAGTTGAACATGTTATAACACCAACCTCGTGAGAGACGAACTGACACGTTTTCATTTTGGTAAAAAAACAACTTTACATCAAAATAGTGCCTTGAATTTGATGGCCTGCACATGTGCAGTTCGGCGTGCGATGACCATCAGAACCAATTACATGTTTCTACGCATTTTTTAATTTTACCTTTATTTAACCAGGCAAGTCAGTTCAAGAACACATTCTTATGTTCCATGACGGCCTGGGAACAGTGGGTTAACTGCCTGTTCAGGGGCAGAACGACAGATTTGTACCTTGTCAGCTCGGGGGTTTGAACTCGCAACCTTCCGGTTACTAGTCCAACGCTCTAACCACTAGGCTATGCTGCCAGTTATACGGGATCAACAAGAGTTCTCAGAGTACTAGGGCTGGATGCTAACATACAAACACAGAGCAAAGAACAGAGGAAACAAAGGGTTTAAATACAATCAGGGGAAACGAGGCACAGGTGCAAATAATAATGGGGATCAAGGGAAAAACAAAAGGTCAAAAGGCACAATGGGGGCATCTAGTGACCAAAAACCGGAACAACCCTGGCCAAATCCTGACAGTATATTGATCGCTTACACAGATTTCCAGGTGTTAAAACAGGTGCAGAGAAATGCTTATAGAGCTCGTAACAAGGCGAGCGTGTCTTTCGGTGCTGTCTTGCTACAAGAGCATAGTAGCAGTTGTTTGGAGCACCTAGCAGTAGTGTTTGGAGGCAGGCCAAAGGCTACACAAGGTCTTTCTCTCTCTCAATTAAATTCAAGGGACTTTATTGGCATGGGAAACATATGTTAACATTGCCAAAGCAAGTGAAGTAGATAATATACAAAAGTGAAATAAACAATACAAATGAACAGTAAACATTATAGTCACAGAAGTTCCAAAAGAATAAAGACAGTGTTGTAGCAATGTGCAACTGGTTAAAGTACAAAAGGGAAAATAAATGAACATAAATATGGGTTGTATTTACAATGGTGTTTGTTCTTCACTGGTTGCCATTTTCTTGTGGCAACAGGCCACAAATTTTTCTGCTGTGATGGCACACTGTGGTATTTCACCCAGTAGATATGGGACTTTATCAAAATCGGTTTTGTTTTCGAATTCTTTGTGGATCTTTGTAATCTGAGGGAATTATGTGTCTCTAATATGGTTATACATTTGACAGGAGGTTAGGAAAGGCAGCTCAGTTTCCAACTCATTTTGTGGGCAGTGTGCACATAGCCTGTCTTCTTTTGAGAGCCAGATCTGCCTACGGTGGCTTTTCTCAATAGCAAGGCTATGCTCACTGAGTCTGTACATAGTCAAAGCTTTCCTTAAGTTTGGGTCAGTCACAGTGGTCAGGTATTCTGCCACTGTATACTCTCTATTTAG